>NC_139222.1:142590303-142930303 GCF_055691185.1 Crinia signifera | reverse complement strand
TATTACCCATGCGCGAGGCCATTCTGCAATAAAATCCTGCTACTTGGTTTCAACCGCTGGCCGTACTCCATTTGATAGATAGGAAGCTGTCATTTGTGAGTGTTAACTGGATGTTTTCTGTGAGTGTCAGGGAAAACGCAGGCGTTTCATAGGAAGGTGATGACCTTCGCGCCAGATTTGCTGCTAATCGCAGGACTGCAATGTTTTTGCAAGCCTTGCACAGAAATTTGCAGGCTTTACACAGGGTGGGATTTTGCTCTGGCTGGGCAGTGATTATCTGATAGCAGGGCTCTGCAAATTAGCAGCCCAGTGATCAGGTCTGAATAACAAAGGGACACACACACACACACACACACACACACACACCTTTCTACAATATATAAAGCATTTGACTCTTGCGTGCTCTTGCAGCTGTCATTTGTCCTTTTGTCTTGTGCCTATGTGACTGAGTGTGAATGGCTAACCTTTAATTACATATTCATAATTTAGCAGCGAAAGGTAATATGTATCACTTATTTTTATTCATCCTCCCATTAGTGTCCCTCAGGGGATATAGGGAAACTGCTCTCTTGCTGGCAGTTTTACAGTGCCAACACCTGCTTCCAAGGAATTACTGTATATTAACTCCACCTAGACTAGGGATTTGGCTTCACAGAAGTGGACATGTTCTCTGAGTGAAAATATTAAGCTGATAATGACAAATGCAAACCCAATAAAGGCATGCTGATTTATTCACATTTGCGTGTGTTCAGGTGGAAAAGATCTTTAATGTAGCTCCGATTGGAGAACTTGCCCAGGTGACAGGTGACTGTTTAAGGCCACTTATTAGGACAATTATTTTAAAGTGTGAAATTCTTCACCAGACAGAAGATTATTTTTTTTCTTTGTTGATTCTTTATTACCAGCTTTATAGAACAGTTTTCTTTTTGATCTGCATCTCCTACACAGATTGATATCCAGAATGTAAGTATATTTCAATCAGAAGCAGGTTATCCTATTCACATTACAGAATGTTACAGTTAGAGGATGGCGGCTGATTTTGTGTGAGGCAGTGGCTTGGACAGTCTGCTCTTTTGTTTGTGTACATCTGCCCAGAACTTTGTACGACATGGTCACTAGGTCTACAAGCATTAGGTTGACATGCCTGAAGGTCGACAGGGTCATTAGGACGACATGGGGAATGTCAACAGTCAAAAGGTCGACATGGGGTTTTTCACTTTTTTTGAGCCGACATGTACAGATAGGCTGTATTTCATGCCCTAACATCCACTAGTGCAGGGCTGGGCAATTGCGGCCCTCCAGATGTTGATGAACTACACATCCCAGGATGCTTTGCATTAGTTTTGCTATGTGGCCATGCTGAAACTGATGCAAGGCATGCTGGGATGTGTAGTTCATCAACAACTGGAGGGCCGCAATTGCCCAGCCCTGCACTAGTGTGTTATGGAAGAATAAAATACTGTGCCGAGCATAGTGAGGCAGCGTGCCCGAGGCATTGAGAGCGCAGCGGTGCTACATTTTAATGCCTATGTCGACATTTGGGTAAAAAAGTGAAAAACCCCATGTTAACCTAATTTTTGTGTCGACCTAATGACCCTGTTGACCTAACCCATGTTAACCTTCACTTATGTCGACCTTCCTGCATGTTGACTTTAAGTCATGTTGACATTCATGCAAGTCAACCTAGTGGTGTCACCCTAATGCTTGTCGACCAATGATCCATACCCTGTCATGATGTGAGTTACGTTTCATCATCTCATCCTGTAACCCACCTTCTCAACCTTTATTCTACTCAGCCCATTACGGGGCGAATCCAGAACAAATTGGCAGGGTTATTTGTGTGTTCTACCAAACCAGTGGGCATAGGGCATACAACAAGTGTATGGTCTCAAAGGGAATGACAAGAGGATGATGTCTTGGAAAGGCAGAGAGTGACAGGAGAGAAAGGGAAATTGAGAAATTTTACCACAGGGGAGAGGTAGAGGGTGATGCATTGGGTGACGTGGGAGAAATCAAGGAATGAGTGACGGGAGGAAGAGAGAGAGATTTGGAGATGCTGAGGCACTGAGTGACATAAAGGGGTGATAGTGAAAGGCAGTGGCTACAGGGAGAGAGGGTGGGAAGGGAGTGAGAGGTATGAGAAAGGGGGTGAGTAATAGGGAGAACTTGAGAGAGGAGAACAGAGTGGAGTGAATGAGACAAAAAGAGAAAGTGGGTGAGAGGGGATGAGAGATGGGGATTCTGAGCGGGGAGAGTGAGAAAGCGGGTGTATAGAGGGTTTAAGGGGGATGTGTGACAAGAGGAAAGTGTGTGTGTGTGTGAGAGAGAGAGGGGATGTGTGAGAGGGGAGAACTATTGACAGATAGAGGGGGGGAGTAAGAGAGAGTGTTTTGATACAAATGTGAAGGGGAGCATCCAGATCCACATTTACTGCTGTAACGCAAAGCAATAGAGTCCTTCTTTTAGTCCCTGGATCCCTGAAAAGATGGGAGTGCATGTGAGGGAGAGGGGAAAAGGTGTTGTAAGGGCTATGGTCTGTGTGTTGCCGTTCCAGACATTCAACTCCTGTGTGTGAGACCGGTGGCTCCAGGCTCCCACGAGAGGTGCTATGCAGGTCCTAGCTCCTGCTAGAGTTGTTGTATGGCTCCCGGTTCCTGCATGAGCTGGCTCTGTGCAGTCAGACAGCTGTTTAAAATGTAACAAAAAAAAAATACCATCTAAACAACGAGGGGGGCTAACATGCCTTGGTGTCTTTTTTAAATCCACCACTGCCCTATTCTATGTTTTTTACTCATCCTGGGAAAAAGTAAAATAAAGCTACCCTCATCAACCTATCTCTCTCCCCATCGGCACATGCACCATATTCCTTTAAATGAATCACCATCATTCTAATGACTCTATGACCAGGGGCGGGCTGGGCCGGGGGGCAGGGTGCCATGTGCCCCCCAGGCCGCTCTATCAGGAGGTCTGCAGGCCGTGTCCGCCTTACCTTTTCGTCCACTGCCGGCAGCCATGTTCCTGTAGGCTTTTAAAATATGTCTGCGACTACAGGAACATGGCTGCCGGCAGTGGACGAAAAGGTAAGGCGGACACGGCCCTCCACGGCTACGTGCAGCAGCGGACTGGCATGCCGGGACAGATTCCAATGGGCCGGCCCAAATGCCAGCCAGAAGCGGCCGCTACCCCTACTTGCAGGGCTGCGGACCGCAGCTACAGTCTCTGGCGGCCGCAGCGTTTTGACAGAAAATAAAATGGCCACGGGGGAGGGCTGCGCGCAGCTTCTCCCACGGCCGTTGATGGAGCACAAGAGTGTGACACTACTCGCGCGTCCGCCTCATCCCCGGGCAGACACCGCTGGGGTTTTCCAGGAACAGGAGGTCCTGGTGCGGTGGCCAGGACTGGCGCAACCCGCACAGCAAGGTATGCGGTGCGGGGAGGCGCAGGCATGGATCTCACTACTGCTCTAATACCCTGCTGTGCACTACAGTCTGCGCTTCCGCCGCGCCATCACACACTTTCAATGCCAGGCAGCAGCGGCGCTGTCAGAGTCTAGACCTACTGATCCCCCTCAATTGCCCTCCCCTCTCCCACGTCTCTCCCCTCCTAGCGTTTTCTTCCCTTCTCTTGCTTCCTCATTTGATAAAGCAAGTCTGTCACATGGATACTGGACTCTGGAGGAGCCCAGCAAAAGACACAAGTGGAGCAGCCGCACTGGCAGCCAGCCAGCGACACAAGTCTCAAGAAAAGTCTCAAGTCAAAAGCTGAGTTAGTCTCTGATAAAAACTCACTTTTGGGGGGGGTCGTGGAGAGAAGAGTGCCACAGATTAGTGGGTAGGGGTTGACACGGAGTATTGTGCTTAGGGTGTCACACAGATTGATGTGCTGGGGGTGTGCATCGCAGTAATGTGCGCTGGAAGGGTGGGTAGTGTATAATGATGTGCACTGGGAGGGGGGATGGTGTATTACAGTATGTGTGCTTGGAAGGAGGGATGGCGTATTATGTGCGCTGGGCAGGGGCGGGCTGGGTCAGGGGGCATGGTGCCATGTGCTGCACCCTTGCAGATAAAAACAGGACACCACAGGCTGCTCCCCCCTGTATAATAATTTATGCGTCATGGCATTACTTTTATTATATTATACAGGGGGAGCAGCCTGTGGTGCCATGGCATTATTTTTATTATATTATACAGGGGGAGCAGCCTGTGGTGTCATGGCATTATTATACAGGGGAAGCAGCCTGTGGTGTCATGGCATTACTTTTATATTATACAGGGGGAGCAGCCTGTGACACCACAGGCTGCTCTCCCTGTATAATATAAAAGTAATGCCATGACACCACAGGCTGCTTCCCATGTATAATAATAATGCCATGACACCACAAGCTGCACCCCCTGTATAATATAAAAGTAATGCCACGACACCACAGGCTGCTCCCCCTGTATAATATAATAAAAGTAATGCCATGACGCATAAATTATTATACAAGGGGAGCAGCCTGTGGTGTCCTGTTTTTTTTTCTGCAAGGGTGCAGCCTGTGGTGCCGTGTTCTTTATGCAGGAGAGCCAGTCTGTGGTGTCCTGTTCTTTAGTTATGCAGGAGAGCAGCCTGAGGTGTCCAGTTGTTTATTTATGCAAGGGAGAAGCCTGTGGTGTACTTTTCTTCATTTATGCAGGAGAGCAGCCAGTGGTGTCCTCTTATTTTTTTTTTTATGCAGGTGAGCAGCCTGTGGCAGGGGCGGATTGGGACGCCAGGCAAATTTTCAGTGTGCCGTGTCCCGCACCCCTCTCAGTGGCCATTCTCCTACCAAGCCAGGCTGATACATACAAAACCTCGGCTGCCACAATTGGAGCTTCTTTGCTTGTGCAAAATCTCAGTTAACCTGTAGCCACATGACAATAATGTGCTAGGCCAGGGGACTGTCCGTGTGCAAGCTGCGGCCACTCTCACTGCCATAGGTGAGCAGCTCCGCCTCCTTCAGCTACTCAAGGAGGCGGAGCTGACCAGCTATGACAGTAAGAGTTTCCGGAAGCGTCCACAGCCAGCTGTAAGTATGGCAGAGGGGGTGGGGTGGGTTGGTCAAAAGCCCTCCGCAGGCTACTGTGAGTTTCTGTGTGCCAGTGCCCTGCTTCCCCTGATCCTTGTGCAGGTAGCAGCCTGTGGTGTCCTGATATTATACAGGGGAGCAGTATGTGGTGTCCTGTTATTATACAGGGCAGCAGTCTGTGGTGTCCTGTTATTAAACAGGGGGTGCAGCCTGTGGCGATGTTGTTATCTTTTTTGTTACTTATGGGCCAGTGGTCTGGTCTTGCCCCCCAGGCTAAAAGTTGCTAGCCAGCCCCTGTCTATGACTCACTATTAAAAAAAACAAAGATTTCAAGCAGCGCTTGTGCAGAATAAATTGTATATTTATTTTAAAATTTCATAAAAATTAAGTTGTGGCCAGCAACATGGACAGGACATACATACATAGATGACAAACAATTCCCCTTGGATACTGGTATTTAGCAGGTTAGTTTAAACATGCAATCATCCAGATAGTTAGTTTTTAGGGCTTGATAAGTTGTTATTAATATTTGTTAGTATAGATACAGTCCCCACTTTAAGTGCACATAGTGGTTAGATGCTACTTTGCAAAGTAGAGTTTTACTTGCTGTTTACAATGAGGGGACAGGCTCCTGATCCACAGAGGTAAGCTCCCACCGCTGGTGCAGTCCAAATTTGTATGCGGTGTTTCTGGGGCTTCCCTACTGGTACAGGTCCAATTGCTGCCAAGTCCTTTCCCCGTGGTCCTCTCTACGCGTTTCTCCGCCTTTCAAAATCAGCGGCTTCCTCAGGAGTATTGGATGGTGTCTGTGGCGCTTTTCCGCCTATTTATAGCGGTTTAGTTCACTCTGCGCATGCGCCCGTCATTACCTGACGTTGTGGCGTCTGGTGCATCACTTCCTTATGCGTGTGCGTGTCACGTCTCAGTTGTACTGACATTTTTGCGTTCCAGCTTTACTGCTGGTTTTCTACGTATCCTGATGTTGTTTATCTGCTGTGTGTCACGCCTCCATTACATGGCTGTTTGCGTTCCATTAGCCCGGAACTTTCAAGTCGGGCTAATTCTCAGTTCATCCATTTATAAATGCGGGGATACATATAACATTTAACATTTAACACAATACATATAATATTACATGTTGATAAATTTCATTTGTTTACTAAATTTTTTTGTATAGATCGGGATATGAGCGACTGGAAAAATAGTAATAACCACAATTAAAAAAACTTTAAAAAAAAAAATCATATATAAATATATACAAGTGATATGGACCTTTATACATTTCATATGGTCGAGTATACTCGTATATCTCAAACTTGTTATCCTGTAATGACATATTATATAATTATAATTTACTTTTTTATCTATGGATATAGAGAACTGTACAAATGGTGGGATATTTGTGAATGCTTAAAAAATGTCCAAAAGACAGAGCAACAAATTCTTTGGACATATTATTAGTGTATAATTAGGACAATGTTTATAGAGCAAAACTTATGATATATTAGTTAGATAATACTTTCTCATATTTACAAATAATGTAATATACTTATATATAGTGGATTTCAAGTTTATATCAAAGACAAGGGCGGTGTCATGTTATTATTTTCATAATTATGTACATAGTTACAACTAGAAAACCTCCCCCTCCCCCCCTCCTCGTTACCCTCCCAGATAATCATCCTCCCCCTCCTCCCTCTCCCCCCCCCACCAGATGATGATATAATGCATTAATAGTTCCCCTTATTTATCTCCACCCCCCATTAATCTCTGGGCCTACCTAACTTATGACAGCGGGTATGTGGACTATACATTATTCAGTTCAATAGTGTCGTTGAGACCATTTGGTACTAAAGTGCAGAGGCGGAATATCCAGTAGGCTTCCCTACTACATAATCTCTTATATCGGTCTCCACCTCTGGCTGTTTCTTTTAAACGTTCGATTGCTTTGACTGTTACATCATTTAATCGAGAGCCCTGGCAAGTTGAGATGTGTTTTGATAATGGGTGGTTTTTTTACCCCCCCCCCAGTATATTACGCCTGTGCTCTAAATATCGTACATTCAGACAGCGAATGGTGCGGCCCACATATTGTAGACCACACCCACACTGTATGACATATATAATGAAGGAAGATTTACAATTAATGAAATCCTTGATTTGAAACGTTTCACCTGTAATGTTAGACTTAAATTCTATGGTTTTTCTTGCCTGTCCCTTACATGTATGGCACTTATCATTTCCACATTTGTGGAAACCCCAAGGTTTCTTCAGGAGCCAATTACCTAAGTGGTTTGTTTCTAGTTGTAGGTTGTGTTTATTTGCCACGAAGTGGCTTTTTACTAATTTATTTCTCAAATTTTCCCCTTTCCTGAAAACCACCTTTCCTGTAGGTTCGACTATATCTCTCAAATAGTCATCCTGTAGTAGAAGAGCTGTATTTCTTTTAATTATATGTTTAATTTCATACGCACATTCGTTATATTGGGTAACAAATTGTGTGGATCTGTTCTTTTCTGCTGATTCCCTTTTATTCCTTTTTAGATCCAGTAGATTACTTCTTTCTATTAATTCTACTTCATTCACAGCTTTTTGTATTACCCTTTCTGGATATTTTTGTTCTCTAAACGATGAAACTAGTCCTTCTGACTGCCGTTTGTAGGCTTCATCTGTGGAACAATTTCGTTTAATCCTTATGAGTTGTCCCTTTGGGATATTATCCCTCCATACTTTATCGTGGGCACTTTTATAGTTTAGATACATATTTTTATCCACCTTTTTTATAAAAGTTTCAGTTTCTAATTTCCCATTTTTTACACAGAGCGCCACATCGAGGAAATTTAGACTCGAATCACTAAACGTGCTTGTGAATTTTAAACCATAATTGTTGATATTTAAACTGTGAGTGAAATCATTAAGACTGTTGACATCTCCATTCCAAATAATAAATAAATCATCAATAAATCTGCCATAGAGGACCAGGTTCCCCCCGAACCTACTCCCCCACACATGTTCATCCTCAAAGGCTCCCATGTATAGGTTTGCAAAGCTCGGGGCAAACCTGGTCCCCATGGCAGTCCCCCGTGTTTGTAAATAAAATTGTGAATTAAAAAGAAAATAATTGTGATTAAGAATAAATTTAATGGCTTTAGTGATTAGTATTACTTACTCTCATTTGTACACAAGTCATTTGGCTTAAATTTAACTTCCTATTTGGTTTATCCTTCTCTCATTACCCTCCCGAATCTCTATAATCTGGGTTTCGGCTCACAATTTGTCAGTGGGAACACATACGAGCTGCTCCATACACCATAGCACCCTCTACTCATGGACACTCTACTATTGGACAGTTTTTTTTACTAGATCACTTCCTCTGGCACAACCCCCCCCCCCCCCTCCATTTCCTCATACTACTGTGTCCTATTCCAACTGTTCTCTCTGTGAACTACTGTGCTTATTAAACTATCAATTTTAACTTTATTCTGAGAACATTACTCCATTTTCTTTCCCAAGTTGCAACCAAATCCTTTTGTCTTATTTTCTGTATTGACTAATTCCTCTTCCTATGTGGCATTCCCTGCACTTACAGTATTTCTGTCCTTCTTTTATTCTGCCATACATGTTGTGGCAAGAGGAACTCCTGCCTCACCACAGATCTATACACTGACTCTTTTGTAGAATTCAGTTCAAACTCTTGAAAGCTCCCAACAACAGCACCCCATCAAACATTAGACCTCATCTTGAAATCCTGTCCCTCGCAGCAGCATATTAGATCCAGATGTGTCCTATGCATCATCCCTCATAACCAACTCTAAATTTACCCTACAATATTTATCTAATGTCGCTGCCCACTCTACCTGCCATGCCTAATTAGAAACTTAGAACTAGGGATGCCAATCCCGGGGCATTTTTTCAATCCCGGGATCCTGAGATTGGCATCCCTAAAAGAAAATTGCTGCAGTACCCCCACATAACTTACTTTTTGGGAGGTGTGCGGGGGCAGGCAGCAGTTGTGCGGGGGCAGGCTTGGGGAATAACGCGGGCGGCTGGGAGGCGCGTCGGGTATGACGCGTGAGGCTGGTATAGGCCCGCCGCCGAGCGTCTCCAGGTGCTGGGGATGCCACGCTGCGGCCTGCGCAGTGTGACCTATGACCGAATCATGCTGCGCAGGCCACACACCGGGTCGGGAACAGCCGGGCAGCGTCAGAGCGGCTGCTCAGACGTTGCCCAGCATTAGACTGCGCATGAAATCCCAGACATTTTGGGGCCAAATCCCAGGATCCTGCCGATCCCGGGATTGGCCACCCTACTTAGAACATCAGTCTTCTAGCATTTGGATACACAAATAAAGGGAGAAATTATGTAATGTATGGTTTCACTTAACTGTAGGCTTTCGTATTTTTGTATGGAGAAATATTGCACAACTTTTCTGATCTCTTCCATGACCAAAGTTTTGTGACAAAAGCGGGAGCCAGAACATTGGTTGAAAGCTGGAAGTGATTGTTTTACTGCAGATGGAGAGTCAGGGGTAGATTTATTAACATTCAATCAGGCGAATATGCTCTATCCCCGTGCGTTATGGCACTATGCCGAGCGGGTGTCTAGCGTGCGGCGGTGTGGGGCAGGAGGCATAGCGCAAAGACGATATTTCTTACTGCGCACCCTCATCGTGCCAAATTTATGAATGGTCAGCATCGCTGACTGTTCCGCCGCCTGCAGCTATTGACTTTCACAGCTGCAGGTGGCGATGCCCTATGCCTACAGCTGGGACAGCTGGGGATCTCGCGAGAGTAGCGAGATCCTGCACATGCACAGTGAGCCGGCTGGGGGAAAGGAGACAGTGCATCCGTATTAACTGATGCGCTGTTTCCAGGAAGGGACAACGCCAGAGGGGGGAGTTAGCGCTCCCCTGCCTCGGCGGGCAAGATGTTAATACAATACAATACTTGTCAGTTTCCCCTCCTGTCAGTTTCGCTAATGAGGCGAAGCAGGAAGTGTTATAGCGGCGCATTTATATCTACCCCTCAGTTACCTGGGGGGGGGGGGGGGAGAGGGGAATGTAATAGGAGGAGAGATTCAGAAATTGAGAGATTTGGTAAGAAATCTCTAGGTTTTTTTAAAGCGGCAATCATGTACACTGCAAAACCAGATTGATTTTGAAGTGTAAATGATTGTCGCTTTAAAAACCCTGAAGATTTCTTACCAAATGTCTCACTTTCTGAATCTCCCATACTATTAAATTTCACCGCTGATCTTTGTTTAGATGGCCAGCATTGAGTTTTCCTTCTATCTAGGGATGCCTACATCACTCTGCTTTGATTTCTCTCTCTCCTTTCTGCATGATGGGAAGGCGGATATGCAGATTCCTAATCAAATAACTTGTTCTCTGTATGTTAAAAATCCTGCTCGTTAGGTGTGATTAAGAAGCAGTGGTGATTTGACTTTTCACTGCTGAGTAATTCCTCTAAAATTCCTGCTGAGAGGAAACCGATATTTAGCATTGAACCTTAAGCTTTGTAGGTATTTTATGGTAGAGGAAAAAGGCAACATAGTTTGCAGCAGTAGTTAAGTGATTGCATGTTTTTTTATATAGACCTTTTAGCTTATACATATATATCCATACATACATACATACATACATACATGCACACTTATACTTTCATCAAACACAATTAAAGTGGCAATCATTTTGATGGAAAAGCCAACCTTTTTTAGCCTTCTGAATGATTCTCACTTTAGAAAAAAAAAAAAAAGTCATTCTCAGGCCATCTCCTGCAACTCTGACTTTTTGCACCTTATTAGATTTATCCCCATGTATGAATGTGTATTACAAAGCATATAAATTCTACAATGAGCACGTGTTGTCTGAGTGCTGCTATAAATGCCAGAGGTCTAATGCCTCATATTACCATCATTTCTGGGATTGCGGAGTATCAGACTATTCTTGTACAAATTGATCAATTATGTTAACAATGTGTATCCTCTACGGCTGCGAAAGCATCCTGCAGCCTACCTGTTTTTGTACTTTCAAGTATGGGATCTGGGCCCAAGAAAAGCACAGATTATAACGGTATTGACAATTATCTTGACTGTAGCCAAGAAATTCATCCTCACATGTCCCCCTCCATTATGGATCTAAAAAAGGCAATACTTAATGTACTATTTTATGAGCGACAGGCCGTCTTGTCAGACATTGAGAAAGGGGCACCCAGTTTTTACAAAAATTTGGAACTCTGTATTCTGAGCTTAGATGAATCAGTTCAGACCCATATACAAAATGTTTGAGTCTACTACTTGGTTCCTGCTGAGACAGATCAGTAGGTAGAGTGGTTATATTGCACTTGTTGGGCACAATGCTATTTCTTATCAGGATATGCTACATTAACACCCTGTCCGCCATGTTATCTGATGATATTGTGTGCCGATATGAGAAACGTTTGTATCTCATTTGTCATATATGGACTTGTCCTGTGTCTTTCCCCCCCCCCCCCCCCCCCCTCCCCTCTCTCTGCCCTCACCCCTACCCTTGTCTTTTGGTTTAGATTAAGAGATATAATATATTGTTACTTTATTCTGCTGTAAAGGGATGTACTGATGTATAATGTATAACACAGAATATATATACCTTATTGTGTTCTGTCCCATCATAGCAATGGAGCAACTATAGATCAAGTTAAAAAAACCACTCAGAATACGTTCAGGAAGTGTTAATTTATAGCAGGGCTGGGCAATAAGTGGCCCTCCAGCTGTTGATGAACTACACATCCCAGCATGCTCTGCCTTAGTTTTGCTATTTGCCCATGCTTAAACTGATGAAAGGCATGCTAGGATGTGTAGTTCATTAACAGTTGGAGGATCACTTATTGCCTAGTCCCGGATTTATAGTGGTCTATTGTTCCATATCTTAATACAACTGTTCCACTGTGACCTTTGATCCTCTTCAACATGTGTATATTCCAATGGCCTTATGTATAATTCTGTGTGACCTGTATACATGTCACATTTCTTCTAGTGTAAACATTCATTGGTTGATATGATATGTCTTTATTACAAAATAAAATAAAAATTGTTTAAAAAAAAACTATAGAAAATCTCATTTGTGCATGAGTAAAGAAACTTAAGACACGCAAAATATATATATTTAATGTAACAACATATACAGTTGTGGTCATAAGTTTACATACCCTAGCAGAATTTGAGATTTTTCTGCCCATTTGTCAGAGAATATGAATGATAACTCACAAACTTTTCTTTCACTCCTGGTTAGTGGTTGCGTGAAGCCATTTATTGTCAAACAACTGTGTTCACTCTTTTTAAATCATTATGACAACAGAAACTACCCAAATGACCCTGATCAAAAGTTTACATACCCCAGTTCTTAATATCGTGTATTGCCCCCTTTAACATCAATGACAGCTTGAAGTCTTTTGTGGTAGTTGTGGATGAGGCTCTTTATTTTCTTAGATGGTAAAGTTGCCCATTCTTCTTGGCAAAAAGACGCGACTTCCTGTAAATTCTTGGGCTGT
Organism: Crinia signifera; assembly: GCF_055691185.1. Classification (NCBI taxonomy): domain Eukaryota; kingdom Metazoa; phylum Chordata; class Amphibia; order Anura; family Myobatrachidae; genus Crinia; species Crinia signifera. The sequence continues at coordinate 142,917,733 of NC_139222.1, read as the reverse complement.
CTTGCATTAACTGCATGGGTGGCTCAATGATATTGAGGTCAGGAGACTGAGATAGCCACTCCAGAACCTTCACTTTATTCTGCTGTAGCCAATGACAGGTCGACTTGGCCTTGTGTTTTTAAATGCTTTGTGGCATTTGCATAGTAATGGCTTTCTTCTGGCTACTTGACCATGCAGCCCATTTTTCTTCTTTAAATGCCTCCTTATTGTGCATCTTGAAACAACCACACCACTTTTTTTCAGAGTCCTGTATTTTAGCTGAAGTTATTCGTGGATTTTTCTTTGCATCCCAAACAATTTTCCTTGCAGTTGTGGCTGAAATTTGTGTTGGTCTACCAGAACGTGATTTGGTTTCCACCGAATTCCTCATTTTCCACTTTTTAATTAGAGTTTGAACACTGCTGATTGGCATTCTCAATTGCTTGGATATCTTTTTATATCCCTTTCCTGTTTTATACAGTTCAATTACCTTTTCTCGTAGATCCTTTGACAATTATTTTGCTTTGCCAATGACTCAGAATACAGGCATGTCAATGCATCACTGGATGAAAGATGCAAGGGTCTTTCAGGAGACTAGAAACTCACTGATCTTTTATACACACACACACAAACTGATCACAAGCAAACAGATCACAGGTGAGGATGGTTACCTTTTAGTAGCCATTCAAACAGGTTTGTGTCAACTTGTGTGCATGTTATCAGGCCAAAATCTCCAGGATATGTAAACTTTTGATCAGGGTCATTTGGGTAGTTTCTGTTGTCATTAAGATTTACAGAGTAACACAGTTGTTTGACATTAAATGGCTTCACCCAACCACTAACCATGAGTGAAAGAAAAGTTTGTGAGTTATCATTCATATTCTCTGACAAATGGCAAGAAAAGCACAAATTCTGCCAGGTTATGTAAACGTATGAGCACAATTGTAAACATGGTAAACTTTTGTCTCTCCTCTCTTTTCCTGTAAGGCAGGGCTGGGCAACACCGGCCCTCCAGATGTTGATGAACTACAATCCCAGCATGCCTTGCATCAGTTTCAGCATGGCCACATAGCAAAACTAATGCAAACATCCTGGGATGTGTAGTTCATTAACATCTGGAGGGCCGGTGTTGCCCAGCCCTGCTGTAAGGGATGATTGTCTTGTTTCAAGCCATTCTTTTCTTTTAGCCTGGAAGTCAAAATTTTGACAAACTCAGGTCTCGAATGAGGTCACTAAGTTTTTCTTCGGAGAATTGCTGAGGTTCTGAAGTGCAACCTTCGTATTCATTTCCTTTGCTATCGCTTGAGCTTCTTCCATCACCTGACAAAGGAATTTTAGGAGGTTTTGAAAACACTGGTATTGTTACCTCTACATCATTTGGAACTGGCCACCATGATGAACATTTTGCTCTTTAGACACTTCTGTGGTATGCCTGGAAATTTTCTGGGCTGAGCTGTGCTGCCGCAGTGGGCTCTCCTGGAAAATTTCTCTGAGATTTCCAAGATATGTAGGTGCCCGACAGTGGTGCCTCCATCTGTGCACCTCTGGGCACAACCATTTGCGAGCACACTCTTCCCGTATACCTCTCCCTTCTTTCGCTCATCTCCCCGACTCTCCACCCCGCCAATCGTACTACGGATCACCAGGGCTCCACTTCCACTGCCCCCTGCCACTGCCATTCACAACAGCCCTGCTCGGGACTCCTCAGGAGTTTGGGTGCCCAAACACATGAAACCCCGTGTGCGTCCTAGTCCCCCCGAGCTGCCCCAAATCTCCAGAGTGGCTGCAAACAGTCGAAGCCAGCAGCACCCCCAGGGAAGCAGGGACTGCTGCAGAAGAAGAAAACCTGGCAGCCCATTCAGTGGTAAGTATTTCTGGTGCAGAACAAACCTGCCCTGGTAGATTTGTCCTGCTTCAGAAAAATCCACCACTCAAGGGTTTAATGATGTTTGTGAATGAAGAAACAAGTAATTAAAAGTTTCAGATGCAGTAAATACACACTGAAGATCAAACTACAATTACTAAGACAAGCAGGCCTAAAGCGCTTGTGGAACAAATTCAATTTCTGGATATATACAATATCTAAAAAATACAGAGCCAATCTGGGAAAACGAATGACCTATTTGGATCGACACCCTCAAATTACCCTTAATACAAATGTGTAATTGGCACATAGGTATTTACAAATTAAGAATCCCTCATCCAAATATCAGTTATCCAAATGAGTTTGAACACCATGCATTCCAGAAAGTGAAAGCTAAAAGCACTACTCAGGATATCGGTAGCAGCACTACTGAGGACATGATATATAACTGTCACTAAATATCTGCAAGAAAATGATAGCTTGGCATTCAAATTCAGTGCCTGTGATGTTTCTTTCATGTTTTGAAACCTTGTTTAATGCACAAAAAAATATATTTGTGTGTATTTCATGTTTTTGATGTGTTTATACAACATAAATGCAAGGTACCTGAAGACACATCATTAAAATATAAAAATATTCTGACATAATGAATAATTCGTTATCCAAAATTCTTCTGGCCTGAGCATTTTGGATTAAGGGATACTCAACCTGTATATGCATCTCTGTGCAAATATACATCTTTTTTATGATTAGGCAACTCTGTCATGTGTATAAGGTCAGTAGCGCCACATGACTCAGTGCTTCAGCTACTAGCTGTAGTGAGTATCCCAGGGGCCACATCTCAGTAAAGCTGGGTACACATATGTACAATTTCATTTTTCTTGCGACCGTTCGATCGACCGAATACACGTTCGGCCGTCCAAAACATACGACCGATCTGCGCGTACACATATGTACAATTTTACTTGCGACGTCCGATGTACTCCCGTCCAAACAATCGCAAGAAAAAGATTGTACCACCGTACACACTCTCCCGATCTGGCTATTCGCACGATAAAAATGTACACAACATTATCATAATGGGCTGGATTAAAAGAGCATACCAAAACGAGGCGTGATCACAGAACAAAGAATCGTGGGCGTTCCTGATACACCTTCACGTGGCACTTATGTCATGACAAGCACCTGTATGTGACACTCTGTTCAGGTCCGACCACCGTTTTACCTCAAATAAACAAAGTGTTCACAGTATTTTTTGTCAGTATTTCTTAATAAATGTTAAGTGTTTATGCAGAACAATGAACATCACATATCTATCTATCTATCTATCTTCTATAACTATATCTGTCAGGAATGCACACACAACGATTATTTATTTCAAAAGGAATGCACACACAACGAATATTCTTTAACAGCATGGCGCGGAAAGTACGGGGGAGAAGACTTCCTGTTGTTTGCATGCTGCGCTGATGGAGGGATGACGCAGCTAGTCAACACCCACATGGGCGTGCTGCTTTTGGGAGGAATGATCGCAGGAACGGGCTGCATATCGATCGAACGTGTGTACACATGTCACTTTTCTTTCGATATGGAGCCGTCCTGTCGGAAGAATATTAAGCAGCAAAGAACCTGCGACCGACCGACCGTGGACGGCCAAGAGCGTTTTTGGCCGTTTATCGATCGCAACGAAGGGATCGGGACTGCGTACACATATATACAATCGAATGGCCGTTCGTCCGCAGAACGGAAGAACGGCCCGACGATTGTACATATGTGTACCCAGCTTAACTCTTTGTCCACCTTTCAAAAGAATCTTGCTCATGATAATGATGTATCTTTAGGTTTCTCCACCCCACCCATTAAAGTATAGGCTAAAGGGAGGATTGGATAGAGAGAACTTGTTTTTGAGCCCCTGTTCATCCTTACTCTATTATTAGGAAGTGTAATTGTGTATTATTTATGAGTACCCCTTCTGTCCACTGAGCTGTACCTTGCTCTTCCTAATCACCCTGCAGCTCTGGCGTTTTCCTGCATCATTTACGTAAATTATGGCCAAGTTACAATGGGAAGTGGGTGATCAAGGTCAGCTCTGACCAGCCTCTCTTACAGGTATAATATGTGAGCGTTATAAAGCCTGTTTATAAGAACTAGACAGAAATGCATATTCAGCTGAATAACCTTGTTCCGTTTATGACTGTAATACTCCTAAGCTTTTATATACATGAAGAGCGTTGATAGCAACAAATAACATGTTAACTTTAGTTTATTTACACCAAACAGATCAAATCTGCTATCTAATTGGTGACTATTTTATAGCCCATAACTGCCACAGGTGGCAACTCAATTGCTCACTAGAGGTAACTTCTTTGATGCCTTGTATGTCAGTCCGTCATCTATCCACCAAATCTTACTGGGCAGCATTTGTTGCCAAATAATTGTTCAATGATCAGCCACAACTACCAGACTTTGCCATCATTTTATGTGTGAGCCATTTGTGGTTTTTTTTTCTTGGTCAGTTCAAGCTACTTATGATCCAGAGTATCTCATTCTTTAATAAGAAGTTTATATAGCTGACAATGTTAGAGGTAATAATACTATTGACATTCACTATTGTGTGTGGCTTCCTGAACTGTTTTACTGTTTAATTAATCATAGGCTGATCTGTAAAACTATATAAATAATGTAAATACATGAAAGATCGCTGTAGCAGAGGAACTTTCTGTATCAATGCGGTATCTGGACCCTAGGTCGATATACATTATGTTGAGAGTCAGTAGGTTGACATCACTGAATGGTCGACATACTCATGGTCGACAGTCAACTGGTCGACACAAGTTTTTCACTTCTTTTTTTGGGTCCGACATGTGACGACAGGTGATATTTCATGCCCTACCATCCACTACTGTGTGGTGGGAGAATAAAAGCATGGCGAGCACAGTGAGCCATGCGGTGCACTTTTTTAGTGTCCATGTCGACTGTGTTGACATTTGGGTAAAAAAAATTTGACAAACGTGTCGACCTTTTGACTGTTGACCTTTAGACCCTGACGATTATAAGTATGTTGACCATTCAGTGGTGTCGGCCTACTGACTGTCGACCATAGGGTGTCTACATAATGAATGTTGACCTAGCATACCATAACCAATCAATGCAAGAGCCAGAATCAACCGGCAATACTTTTTGGTTTGTAACCTTTTCACATTAATAAGCATCCACTGACCTGCCAAGATCTTCAGGGAGTTCCATTTACAATGAATAATGAATAAGTGCACGCAAACAGCAATTGTTTCCCTTGTATGATCTAGCTGTTAGGAAATAAAAAGTAGATTGAAAAGGCCACTCCCAATAAAAGGTATGTCCCACACACCAAAACCACAGGCTATTCTAGATGATTGTTTTCTCTATCAAAGAACAAATTACATCAAACACCAATGCCATTAAAATTGGAATACTAAAATAGTAGATTTACAGTGAAAGCTTACTGTAAATATGCTTACCTTTATGATTCACAAAGCAATGAAAAGGGACACTCCCTATGGGCAAACAAGTATTTTATTTGTTCTTATTTACCATTTACATTAAAAATGAGTCATTCCCAAAATCAGACTGTTCTATGAGAGGACTCCATCCACAGATGTTATTATTTAGCATAGTGCTAATCAGTAATGGTGTGTACACACTTGTACAATGTGCATGAGATTTTGACTATATAGTCAAAATCTCATCGGGATCGCATGGGTTTTAACCCATGCGATTCCGATGCGATCCCTATGCGCGCTCCCGTATCGCAGCCAGAAAGTCTTGGCTGCATAGACTATATACTGCAGATCTGCACTATGTAGTCTAAATTGTATGCAGATAGTCTAAATTGTATATATAGTCTAAATTGCAATATAGTCTAAATTGTACAAGTGTGTACACACCATAATAGATACATTGTTTATTATTATAATTATTGTTATTCTAATTGTTTATTTACTGTATGATATGGCACAAATTGACCACAGCACGGTACAGTGTGAACATATAAATATTTTACTGTAAGAATTGAAGAGCCACAATGGCATAGCATTTGTAGGATGAATAACAGGGGCATGAGTGAGACTAACGTGAGTCAGGTTCATAGGCTACTATTAAACAACTACAATTCTGAAGCTCCATGTGGGCAGAATACAGTTACAATAAGCTTGTCTAATTGGGTTTATTCAGGGTAACTGGAACAAATTTGGCTTTACAGTAAGGGGTGGGAGTTAGTGGGAATAAGTTTCTTCTATTCTGATAAATGGAACATTGTTCCATTTGAAAAGTGATCTTCTGCTCTATGTAGATCTGTGAATCGCACACATTAGCTAAACTAGATTTGTCCTCCAAGACTACCCAGTTGTGAATGGCTTTTTTACATATGTTTTGCTGCATTAATAAAAATAAAGTAAAAAATGACTGCAGCTATTTTTTTTATAATTTGTGTAATATTTCAGTTAGTCAGTTTGCAGCCTGTAATGACAAGTGGGAGGGGTTAATCCACCCCTGGGAAGGAGGTAGTATGCTCCTCCTTCTGCATAGGCATTGCTAAGAATCGCATATGTGGCTTAGCATATACGATCCAACCTGAATTAGGCCCATTGTATCCATGCTTGCAGTGAAGCAGCAATTTTAGCCAGCTCACTCAATGTCATTGTGCCATAGTTCTGCGACCATGAAAGACACATTTCACAACAGAATGTACTGCATATTTCACAGTCAGAATGCTAAATTCAGATTTAGATTTTCAAGCCAATTTAATGGAATTGATGGGAATCTAGGGTCTAATTCAGCCCTGGTCGCAGGGTTGTGAATTTGCAGCCCAATCGATTATCGGATGACCGTGCATGGACCGTGCACAGTTGTCCGATAATCGATTGAGCTGCAAATTGCAACTGTACAAGCCATCCGTGCGAACAAAGCCAGTTGACTGACAGGCATTTGGGGGCGGCGTGTCGCAACATTGCATATCCAAAAGCTAAACCACTGTGCCATTAAACATGAGATAGTTTGAGCTTATATAATAGGTCATATTTGTATTGCCTATAAATTTTGTTCCTAGCAATAATAATTGTATGTCCTACTAATGAAATCTGTGCAGTTAAATGCTAAATGTCTGACTCGTTTTGAATCTTGCCGATAACTTTTGGAACAGCACTGAATGTGTGTGTGTCTCTTTCTAATGGTATTCTATCTACATGGCACTCTGGCCTACAGAATCATTCCCAGAAAGAAGTTGTATTTTAAATGTGTAGGCGGGTTCCATCTTAGTAAACAGCAGCCGCTTTGTCAGTTAGGGGTGCTGTCATCTCTGACAGTAGCTGAATATCTGGCTTTATTAGCAGCCCAACACAAAAAAAAAAACCTTTGGAAGTGTGAAGCATTGATGTAGTTCTCGCTCAGATCCCTTTTACCGACACTCCCCCTATTCAGCGCTGGCACAATGGCTCTGCCTGTCACTTGCTTGCAGCTAGAAAGCACTTAACAGGATAGTAGATTCAAGACCAGTCTTTTTTTTTTTTATTCTTGTGCACTTGGGCATTTCGTTACATAACGGACGGAACATGTAGAAAAATAACAATGTGTTTTTATCATGTTTGTTTGTCAAATATTAATAAAGAGCCTGTTTGAACATGAAGCATTATACCACCTTCAGATCATCTGTTATGATGCCTGAGAAGTGAATGTCTGACTATATTGATCTGTACAAAATGAGAGTGAACCAACAATAGGCTGTAACATATTGGGGATATGCGAGATAAGTGTATGAGGCTTGGGGAGGAAATGGTCACCGTGATGCAGTGACGTGCAGTGAGGTTAGTGGCTGGTGAGGCACCCAGCCAACACCACACACTGTAATGCCCATTACACATGACGACACACACTGTAAAGTCCATTAATCCGCACACTGTAATGCCAATTACACATGACGCCACACACCATAATGCCCATTACATTTGACGCCACACACCGTAATTTGCCCATTACATATGACGCCACACAACATAATGCCCATTACACATTGTGCCACACCCAGTTATGCCGCTGACACCACTTTATGTCCAAAACGCCAAAAATGCCCCTTACAAGTTACACCCCACAATAAGACTCCTATGTTCAACACCCACCCAACACTGTTTTTCAACCTGCTTAACGTTTACCCCACTAGCCCCCAATAGCACCGCTTCTCCACATCCAGGCTCATTTCACCCCCTCCAATTCCCCCTACGAAATGACAGTCACTCCTTTCTTTGACCCCCAAGACACTGCTAATCTGGGCTCCTTCACTCCCAGTCCTCAGTAGCCTCCGCAGTGATCTTCCTCCCCGCACGTTGAGAGAATGAAGGAAGAGAGGTGAGAAAGAGAGGGTGATTGAGAAAGCCAGGAGGCGAGAGGGGTAGCAATGGGGGTGGTTGAGGGGAAAGGGTAAAGAGCAAGGGGTTTGAGAGGCATCAATTTGTCCTTTATTATCCCGCAGAACAAACTGCGCTGTATATATCTGATAGTGGACACTCGCCAGCAGCCAGTGCCGTGTCTCCACTCCACTCCCGTGCAGCTCCAGGTGCTGGATGGGTATCTTGTGTGCACTGTGTCTCATGTGCGCCGGGTCTCCTGGGGGGTTAGCAGGCTTTGATGCGATGCTGGACGGGTATCTAGTGTGCGCAGCCTGGCTGTCTCATGTGCGCCGGCTGGGTCACTGCTGCTGCTGGGCTCTGCTGAGCCCATAGTGCTGGGCTCCATGTGCAGGGTTTCACTACTGTCCGCCACTGCTGTTCTCCTGCACTGTGACTCGCGTGCAGGAGCCGTTGTGTTTGCCTGCTGCACCCGGCGCGGGCGGCTTTTTTCTTGCACGGGCCATGGCTGGGACTTCTTGCACGGGGCAGCGTAAATTCGGTAAGAAAAAAACAAAAAACTAAATGACAGCAGGAATGGGATAGGGACGGGGATAAGTGTGCTGCTGTCAGTGATCGTGGAGGGTCTGAGAGGAGCTGGGGTTCTGTCACTGGACAGCCGGATGTACTGTCAGTCCTGCCTGTGCCCAATCGCATTGGTTTCAGTGACAGGGACGTGCTGTTATAGTGGCTGAAAGCACGTCCCTGTCACCGCGGCACCTGTAACGGTGCCGCTGCCAATAGGTTTTTTAATGGGCTTTTACAGCCATCTTCTTGTCCTCGCCCCCCTGCCCACCCTCTGCTCCCAGCATTTTGTATTAGACAGCTGGAGGCATCGATTCCGGTGCCTCCGAAATCACTTTAAACATTATTTGGCATTGATAATGTTTAGATTAATATAAAGAAGATACTTATGACACAGAATATGTGTCATAAGAATCTTCTTTGTATCATTTTAATCATTAATGACAGGGGAGGCTCTGCCTCCCCTGCCTCCCCTGACTGCACGTCCCTGCCGTGATGTCATACAGCACCTGTCACATTCAGATAGAACATTGTGCTGCTCTCATTTTATTTATATATATACGAGTATCTTGATAGTCCCAGTTTAGATTGTCCTGGTCATATTTTTTTCTTAGTATATTACATACCCTCCAACATGACCCTCTCCATCAGGTGCAAGATGCTCTGTTCCTGGACTTCCCTCTTAATTTATGATTGCCATCACCTGTGTTGAACTAGTTCATTTATAAGAAAGGTGTGTTACCACAGGTGATGGCAATCATATGAGTAAGAGGGAAGTCCTGGAACAGAGCATTTTGTACCTAATGGAATGGGTCATGTTGGAGGGTATGATATTAGTGGTGTTCATTATAGCTAATTGCGATAAACAATAAAGCAATACATTACAATAGGATACGTTGGCCCATACTATGTATCTCTTCCATTCTGTGCTTGTACCTTCTCTTTGTGTTGTCTGCCCCATGCACATCTGGATTACTGTAATATTACTGTCATTTGGGAACTGATCAGATTGTGGTAGCGATAGTTGGGGAGGGTGTCTTGGGATGTTCTGGTGAATTGCACCCACACAAGTTTTTACATGATCCACTTTAGCTGAGTACCTGAAGAGATACCAAAAGGTGCGCACAGGTAAGAAAGTGACTCATTGCTTTTATGACACTTAAGAACATGAAACAAATCAACTTTCTTCCTCTACACTTTGAGTCTCTCAAAATAAAAATGTGCATCCTGAAATCTTTTGAAGTAGCAAATGTATTCAATATTTCTAAAGCATCAACATACTGTTTCATGTGCTTATCATTCCTTAATGATGCTAAATACCATAAAGTTCTCTGCATGACAGTTCTTTTACATGCAGCTCCCTCCGTGAATATGCAACGACCTGATCAAGTTGATCACTAATGAGTTCAGGGCCTGGGAATGAAATGACAAACTCGCCACAAAATACTTTTGTTAAGTTAGATAAAATTCCTATTTTCCTACCCAAAACCAGAGATGAAAGCGTATAAAACAGAGATTAAGTAAGGAGCCAGCTGGTTCAAAAGTATGTCTCTCGGGGCTCTGTACATAGCAAATGTCATTCTTTATAGTGTAGAAGGTTTATGGAAGATTATTATTTTATTATGCTTTCTATATTATCATCCCATTCTGCAGCAGTGTAATGTAAAGTCATACAAGCACTACGGGTGCCGGACGTCTCACCGACAGTCGGGATTCCGTCAGTCATTACTCCGATGTCGTAATCCCTACTGCTCACTCGTGGGGGTCCATGACCCCATAGAGGGAGAATAAAATAGGTGGCGAGCCCGCAAGGGGCTTCATTGCCCTCCCCCTGCTGTGCAGTCAGGATTCCGACGTCACACTAATGACTGTCGGAATCCCGACTGTCGGTATGTTATACCACACCCAGCACTACTGCTTGTATGGACTCAGGTATATCTCATTTTAGACCATTTTCAATTAAGAGGAATATTGTAAATAACATTAAAGCTGATTAAAGCTTCTGAGTGCCCTAGGCTCATACACATGTTGCTGCCCTTGCAATGCTGCTAAACACACGTACAGTATGGGCACTCAGGGACTCGCCAAATAGTGCATAATCATAATTTACAAAAACAATCAAATCAAGCAGTAAAAAAAACAACATGATAGATAGGATGGGGCCATATGAGAAGACTGCATAGGTGGGCATCTTCACATAAGACTAAAGATCTTTGTATTTTAATGGTTGATCTTGCTTAAAGAACTGTTACAGCACATTTTCATCTTCTGGCACTGACAGCTGAGATCTTCATTAGCGTAAGGCAGGGGTGGCCCAACCGGTCCTTGAGATCTACCAACGGTCCATGTTTTCCAAATCACCTAGCTGCTGGTGCACAGCTGTAGTCATTACTAACTGTCACACATTTTCAAATGCTGCAGTCATTCCTACTATAGACCCACAGGTTGCCTGAAAAACATGAACTTTTGGTAGATCTTGAGGTCAGTTTTGGCCACCCCTGGTGTAAGGAAATACTTTTCAGGGTTTGGTGTGGGGTAACTCTGGTCAATATCAATCTGAAATATTGGTACAGTAAGTATGTCCAAACTCATTGATACCCTGCTTATGGGCTGCACTGGCTATTAAGAGACTTAAGGAAAAGTCCTTCATGCACAGCAGTTTTTTGGCGAGTGTATATTTTGCTGCCACTAGTAATAATGCCCGGTAGCTCGCCACTAATAATACTCCTTAGGAACATCAGTGCATGACCAGGAACATCAGTGCATGACAATACACCATTGCTATTGTCTTCATACTTTGAGCCACTTGCCAGGAGAAGGGGGTTTTCAGGGCGCCGAAACCCCCCCCGCGCGTTTGCCTATGTAAAGGGCAGATTCAGGTGCCTACTGATATTGCAGTACTTGTTTAGTTTCACGGCGGCCGATATATCGGATGCGATATCGGACAATATATCAGCCGATCCAACGTGATTTTTTACCTGTTCATAACCCCACTATCCACTACGCATGGAGTTGATTAATGTATATACCCATTTTATTCCCAACACTGCATTAGCTACTGTAATTGTATAAATCTTTATTTTTTTACACACTGTCCAAATTAAAAAAGACAAATCCAGCTTGGTCCTTTTTTTTATCAAAGTTTTATTTAATGCAATTTAAAAAGTCAAATCACTATCAATATACCGTAGCTATCTGCAAAGCAACAGCCCTGATTTGCAGAAAATTGCTGCAGTAATCTATAATGTGTTTCTCTTCTGATAACTATATGCACAGCACGGCGGCTGTTTCTCTGGCCTGGTGCAGTTTATGCAGTGGTCCTGCTGAAACTCACAAGCACAAAATAGGTTTACAGTCTATACAGTACCTCCCAACATTTCACTATATAGGGAGCCACATAGGGGTTTTAGGCAGAATCAACTAGCCACACTAATATTATGTGGGACATTCAGAAGGAAAACCTTGCATGTTTTTTGTAGCTTTCAGGTGGGAGCGGGTAAGGTCTTCCTACTGGAGTAACTGAAAGTGCAGGCAGCCGCACATTAAAGCATTGATTACTTCTGCTTACAGTTATCAGGGTGTGAGCCAAAATAACTACAGTATTTGTAAATTACATAATAAACATAAGTATGAACTACAAGAGTATATTTCATTCATCTCTAGTTCTATAATAGATTTAGAAGATCTACAATGTTTTACTATGTACCAGTACCCAGTACCAAGGATCTTCTGGCCAACCAAACAGCAATGGCAACAATTATGACATAAATAGCTATGTAAACAGTTTCATCCATTAGTTAAGGTGCCCATACTTGGTGCGTATTTTATGTGCAATGCGATTCATGCTCTCCCGCGCACATCACATCGCACAGCACAGAAGGTCTGAGCAGCCTGTACATTTTGTACTAGATCGCATCAGATCTAGTACAAAAAGCACACAGCTGTAGAACATTGTATGCTTTTTATACTAGATACAGTGCAATCTAGTACAAAAGTTATGGAGTTCATCGCACCGTGTATGGGCACCTAAGTCTACATTTATTTTGGGCAGTACAGATAATGCCCATTAATACCACTTGCAGTAGTAATATTAATTGTAATAAATGAGCAGTCACACTTTAGCATTAAGCAGCAAGCCCCAAGCAACAGTAATGGACCACAGTATCGGCAGTAGAAGTGCCAAGTAATATGCAAGTAGTGATAGTAATGCTCATTAGAAAGCATCCAGTAATAGTAATACACAAAGTTTTGGCTCATGCACAATAACAAATTCCTTCTGCAAGGAAACTGCAGTCTACTTTTTGTAATCGCAGTTTACTTTGCCTCTTCCAGTCCTTCTGAAGTAGGACAGCTCTGATTAGCTTCAAATTGGTTACCACCAGTGTCAATTTTGAAATAGGTAATACGTACCAAGGGCCAGATACACTACGCTTCAAAAGTGACAAAATGGAGATTGATGAACAGCCAGCCAATCAGCTCCTAACTGTCATGTCACAGACTGTGTTTGAAAAATATCAGTCAGGGGCTGATTGGTTGTTTATCACTCTCCATTTTATTACTTTTGAAGCTTAGTGCATCTGGACCCAAATGTGCTAATAAGTAACTCATTACTACCATACCTTTACATATGTGGACGGCTGTTATTCAGTAGGGAGGAAATTTATTATTTATTTATTAACAGTTTCTTATATAGCGCATACATATTCCACAGCGCTTTACAGAGAATATTTTAACATTCACATCAGTCCCTGCCCCAGAGGAGCTTACAATCTATATTCCCTACCACATGTACACACACACAGACATTCTAGGGTTAATTTTTGTTGGAAGCCAATTAACCTACCAGTATATTTTTGGATTGTGGGAGGAAACCGAAGTACCCGGAGGAAACCCACGCAAGCATGGGGAGAATATACAAACTCTGCACCGTTAGAGCCATGATGGGAATCGAACCCATGACCTCAGCGCTGCGAGGCAGTAATGCTTACAATTACACCATCCGTGCTGCCCCTGGAAATGCAAATAATTGTTGTTGTTTTTTTACATTTGTAACAACTTTTTGCAAAAAACTAACATTGGGGTACCAATAATGTAGACTCGTGTATCTCAAGCCCATCACAGTAACAGTGCATTTTTTCTAAATCATCTATAGTATCTGGACTGTGGCTATGTTAACTAACACAATTAAACTACAGGTTCTACTCCTTAGTCCAGTGGTTCCCAAACTTTTTGGAGTCATGGCGTACCTGAGTATAGGTGTATAAATACAGCCGGCCAAATGGACCTGATTTCAAAGGAAATCGGGTCCATCTTATGGATCGTGTACCTTAACTAAAGGTACACGATCCATAAGATTTGTGGCCGTGCTAGGAAACAAGTACCCCAGAGGCATTCTCCATTTATTGAAGTGGGATCTGGGCATTTCTACCCTCTGTAATAGCAATATAAATTACTCAGTGCTGCCTGTGCTTTCAGTTTCCTGTAACCTTTTACAAGAGAAACCGTTCACATTTGTAATGATCTCCCAGAGAGAGAGAGAGATGTTTGGGTCTTAAAATGGCTTCACTTTCATTTATGTTACGCTCAATCCTCAATAAGAAATTATTTAACAAAAAATAAATGGTGTCACTTTCAAGGCTGCCTCTTTTATGTCCCCACCTCCAGCCAAGGGTCACATTGTGCTTGTCATGTTTGAATAGGAATAGTCACAGTACTTAGATACTGTCTGTCAGACACTGACGCTGTTTATTATGGTCATATGATTTTATGTTCAGAAGTCTGCACTATGGCTCCAAATACTGTGGACAATATTTGGTAAATAGGGCCATATGGCTGGGTCAGCAGTGGTCAGGGGACAGCATAGCAATGTGACATTTCGTGAAAATTAATTTAATCTTTCCTCAATTTTAAACTGCACACAGACAGCAAGGGTCAGTATAAGCCGCACAAGTTCTCTATGAAATTGTTCATAATGATCTCACATAGGACAGAAAAATAAACAGAATGGCATGTATCCCTTCTTCACAGATTTGCTGTGCCAGCACGTTAAAGGATAATTATTCTATTTTGAGTATCAGAACTTTTTTTCTGGGCACCCCTAGGCAAAACGTTCTCATTGTGCAAATCAGAAAAGAAGATTACATTACGTAAACTTCTGTATATATCTCATCCTTAGGGTCAGTTATCTGGTAATGAACAGGATTTGTTTCTGTTTGTCCACAATTAGCCTATTACATTGGTCATAAATAAGTTTAATTGGACATGGACCACAATCCAGGGCACCCCTGCAAGTTCCCCAAGGCACCCCAGTTTGGGAACCACTGCCTTCGTCACAACAATACAGTGAAAACATACACAGTCAGGGTTGGATACATATGGATGGCCGGCAGTCAGTATACCAAAGCTGGTATTCCGAATATGGAAATACTGACAGGAATTAGGTTAGTACCTTAAGTCCCCCGATTAGAGCCTAAATCTTACCCCCAAGTGTGCTGTCTTAGAGTAATCCTTGACTCCTCTCCCTCCTTTAAACCACTCATTCAGCACCTCTCACAAACCTGCCATTTTCATCTCAAAAATATTTCTAGAATTAGTCCTTTACTCACCCAGGATGATAACAAAACCTTTATCCACTTAATGGTCATTTCCAGATTGGACTTCTATAATCTCTTCTTATGTGGCATCCCAACAAATAAATATCTATCTCTACTACAATCTATCCTCAATGCTACAGCCCGGCTCATCTTCATCACCAAAGGTATTACATCCACCTCCACTCTCTTACTAGCCCTACACTGGCTCCCTTTCAGAATTAAATTAAAGATTCTCACACTCGCTTGCAAAGCCCTCACCCACCCCTCTCCCATTTACATCTCTGACCTTATATCCCTTTACACTCCCGTCTGTTCTCTTCACTCTGATAATATTTGCCACCCATCCTGTCTACTGATTAGTTACTCCCACTCCTACCTTCAAAGATTTGCCTGTGATGCTCCCTTTCTCTTTAATTTTCTACCTCTCATCCTTAGACTCTCCAACTCTCTACAAAACTACAAATTGGCTCTCAACTTCAGAGTCTCAAGCCCCACTTCTACAGCAAACCCAGCCAAATCTCATCCTTAATCATCTATCCCACGCTCACTGTCTACCCCATCTGTGTGAGCTCTCCTGAGCAGGGTCCTCTTCCCTCATGCGATTCTCCTTGGTTTTCTGCCCCTTGACACACTTTCATGTTTGCTGCTGCAGCTGTATTTATACACCTATTCTTGTCCTTTATTGTACTGTAATTTAAAGGGGCATACACACGGTGATTCCAGTCCCATTTCTAAATGATCTAACTAGATCACTTAGTAATGGTGCACTTATCACTCTGTGTGTATGCCCTCCAGCGATGTGTGGTCCTGTGTGTACGACGCTTAAGTTATTGTTTTCTCTTTTTTGCTTGATTGTTTATGTATTCTGTAATTGGGAGCTGCTGATCCTTTCTTATGCCATATAAATCAAAGGATAATAATAGTAAATAATAGGCACCTAGCGCTAAATATCTTGACTTCTGATGATAGTACAGTAAGCTTGCACAATATTTTTGCCCAGAGCGAGATGAGCTAAGGTGGACCAGAGGCGGTACTTGTTTCCTAGCACGGCCACACCGATTTACATCGGGGTGGTCGTGTCGGAAAAATCGGGTCGATCGCATCGCATGCGATTTGGTCGCATGCGATGCGACCGACCGATTTTGGACCCGATTTTTTTTTTAATGAAATGTAAATCGGGTCCCTGGGACCCGATTTTACATTGTATTCAATGTAAAAATATTCCCAACCCCCCCAAATTTAACGGCGTACACCGCACCCCACGATAGACGCCAACCCGAAGCGTGGCGAGCGCAGCGAGCCCGCGAGGTGCGGCGGTGCGCGTCCTCCGACCTTTTCATTCCCCTACTATCCACGTCGGCGTGGAGTTGAGAATAGAATAGTGTGGCGAGCGCAGCGAGCCACCGAGCCCGAAGCATGGCGAGCGGACGCGTATACCTGTGAAGTTATACGCGTCCCCTCGCGGGGCTCGCTGCGCTCGCCACGCTTCGGGCGCGGTGGCTCGCTGCGCTCGCCACACTATTCTATTCTCAACTCCACGCCGACGTGGATAGTAGGGGAATGAAAAGGTCGGAGGACGCGCACCGCCGCCCCTCGCGGGCTCGCTGCGCTCGCCACGCTTCGGGTTGGCGTCTATCGTGGGGTGACGACGGGGACATCTATAATGTGAAACGGGTCATATTGGCCCATTTCACATTTTTACACTATTTCAATGTCAAAAAATATTTTAACATTGAACCCGATGGAAAAATCGGGGGCATCGCGTCGTGACCATTGTTAATGGTCCCGACCGACGCGATACCCCGATATTTTACCTTTCCCGACACGATTTCAATGTTAAAATATTTTTTAACATTGAAGCCTATGGGGAAATCGCGGGCATCGCGTCGGTCGCGTCGGGACCATTGTTAACGGTCCCGACCGACGCGATGCCCCCGATATTTTGTCCTAGCCGGCCAAATGGACCTGATTTCAAAGGAAATCGGGTCCATCTTATGGATCGTGTACCTTAACTAAAGGTACACGATACATAAGATATGTGGCCGTGCTAGGAAACAAGTACCCCAGAGGCATTCTCCATTTATTGAAGTGGGATCTGGGCATTTCTACCCTCTGTAATAGCAATATAAATTACTCAGTGCTGCCTGTGCTTTCAGTTTCCTGTAACCTTTTACAAGAGAAACCGTTCACATTTGTAATGATCTCCCAGAGAGAGAGAGAGATGTTTGGGTCTTAAAATGGCTTCACTTTCATTTATGTTACGCTCAATCCTCAATAAGAAATTATTTAACAAAAAATAAATGGTGTCACTTTCAAGGCTGCCTCTTTTATGTCCCCACCTCCAGCCAAGGGTCACATTGTGCTTGTCATGTTTGAATAGGAATAGTCACAGTACTTAGATACTGTCTGTCAGACACTGACGCTGTTTATTATGGTCATATGATTTTATGTTCAGAAGTCTGCACTATGGCTCCAAATACTGTGGACAATATTTGGTAAATAGGGCCATATGGCTGGGTCAGCAGTGGTCAGGGGACAGCATAGCAATGTGACATTTCGTGAAAATTAATTCATCTTTCCTCAATTTTAAACTGCACACAGACAGCAGGGGTCTGTATGAGCCGCACAAGTTCTCTATGAAATTGTTCATAATGACCTCACATAGGACAGAAAAATAAACAGAATGGCATGTATCCCTTCTTCACAGATTTGCTGTGCCAGCACGTTAAAGGATAATTATTCTATTTTGAAATAATATATTTAATAAGAATATTATTTTCCAAGAATATGTCTGTTTTCAATTTCTAACTGTGACCCACAGAATTCCTTATATAGACATGTTTGTGACTCCCTATCGCAGTTGTCTCCATTGTATTATTTTAAATTCAATCATGCTGTAGTATGTAGTGGTGAATTTCCCATTAGGCAATCAAGCCACATGCCTAGGGGTGACATTCGTTTTGGGGCGGTATCCTGGCTGTTGTTTTACCCAAACTACTAAATATTTCATTCTACTGTACCATACATCAACTTGAGTGGGGTGTAAATGGGTGAGAAATGCACAGGCTGTTCTACTTTAATACATTTTTATACATAATTAAAACGAACCAAAACATGAGAAAAATGAGTACTTATATGTTAGTTGGGCACCCACTGAACTATTTGCTTAGTTTTACGCGTCCCCTCGCGGGGCTTGCTATGCTCGCCATGCTTTGGGCTCAGTAGCTCGCTGTGCTTGCCACACTATATAAAATCAGCTTCATGCCGACATGGATAGTGGGGGTATGAGCGTACTTACTATAGTGGGCGCCCAACATATAAATACCGAAAAAATGTAATGGGGCAGCCATTACTGTTGTGCCTAGGGGTCCCTGATTCTTAATTCCGCCTCTAGTTGTATGGGAAATGGGTAGCATGGAGTGACATCTCCTTACAGTGTGCAATGATTGCAGTGTGCATGGACCATGCTGATCTTTTGCATTCCATGCTACTTTGGAGCATCAGTAATTCAGGGCAATGGGGCATGATCACGGCATGGGCATGCATAGCAATTGTGAAGAATATGACTGCTTCCTAACCCCTTACACTCTTATTTATCAGTGGGTGCATATGTCAGTGGTTTACCTCTGCTTCTACAGTACCTCATAACTTCCTGTCCTGTGGGCAAACGCTCACAATCAGGAAGAACAGAGAGATCCTTGAGATTGGGCTGGGCGGACCAGATAGGATCAAAACTTCCTTTGAGTGTCTGTTAGTCAGAGCAATATAACTATAATTATCTTTCCAATCTAAAGCTCATGTTGCTGCAGTTTAATGACACACAACATAAGTGTACGCTAAATGTATAGTGTTCATTCTAGCACCCGCTATCTTTGAAAACCCATGCAGTTCTTCTTCCCTGCCTGGGGTGTCACTGTCTCTGCTGTAGTGCTTCAAGCACAGTGTGGTCTGTATATCAGCACTGATATCCAAATCAGACCTGTGCTAGAAACACCACAGCAGACAACGACGCCCCAGGCAGGGAACAGGAACTGCATAGGTTTTCAAAGATAACAGGTGCTAGAATGAACACTAATGTACACAATGCGCACTCCCATACATAGTGAGTTGTTCCTTGTCAATGAAGCATGTTCAGTGTGGGGCAGCACTGGCTGATATCATTATTAATATCGGACTGTGTGTATGTACTATATCAGGGGTAGCCAACTCCAGTCCTCGAAAGCTACAGCTTACCAACTCACAGGTGCACTCATTACTTACTGATACATTTTAAAAGATCTACAGGTGGATCTAAATACTTCACTTGTGATTCTGTCAGGAGACCTGGAAAATGTGCACTGTTGGTAGCTCTCGAGGACTGGAGTTGGCTACCCCTGGACTAGATCATTCCCCAGCGGCACCAACAACATTAGTCAACAATATTAGTGGTGATGGGATTCACTCATGCCCCTTTCCCACTGCAGCTAAAAATCGGTAAATTGCAGATTTTCAGCGCAATTTACCGTTTTAAGGCTGCAGTGGGAAAGTGCCAGAGTTGAAATACCGTTTAAAGTTAAATGGTATTTCAACCCGTTTTTAAAGCAGAGTCCTACACGTTAAAATAACGTTTAAGAGGCAGTGGGAATGCCTCTTAAACGTTATTTAGCCTCCAGGCAGTCCCAGTGCCTGATGAGAACTAGAAGTTCTCACTTTGTGCATGTGTAATGAGTGCACGTGCATAATAATGAGCCGCTCATTACATATGTGCATATGTAATGAGCGGCTCATTATTATGCACGTGCACTCATTACACATGCACAAAGTGAGAACTACTAGTTCTCATCAGGCACTGGGACTGCCTGGACCCCGCATGGACCCTGCATGGACCCCCGCTGCCTCCCCACTGCCCTGCATCCCCGTGCAGGTAAGTACAAGGGGAGGGGATGTGGGGGCACAGGGCAGGTACGGGGGGGTTAGGCACTCTTTACACTTGGGGGGGGGGGGATTAGGCACTCTACATTTTACACGGTTCACTGCAATGGGAATGGTACTTAAAACGGTAATCTGCTGCAGTGGGAATGCTAATACCATTTTAAATACCATTTTAGATTACCAGTACTTTAAACTGGTCTGCAGTGGGAAAGCAGCATCAGTGTGTACCAGCATTAGACTGGAGTCAACAAGGCTAAGGTAACAGAAGCAAGAAAACTGCTACCATCCCTCCTATAGCTGATTTTTAGTTTTAGAAGAGGTTTCAGTCTCCGGAGTAGGTTTTATTGAGTATAACATGGACATCATTGTTCTTATTTTTAAAGGTTGAGTCTCTAAGATCCCATATATGAAATGCTAGGGACCAGAAGGATTTTTTTTTAGCTTTTATAAGTTATTTCTTTTGTGCATGAATTAGCGGCCTCCTTGATGTATTTACCCACCCCCTACACTCCTATGTCAACTACAGAAAGGAAACCCTGAAGTATTCTGAAAAACCACGGATTTAGAAATCTTTCGTTTTTTTTTTTAAATAAACGGATATGGTAGCCTGTATAATGTGAAATCTTTCAACCCAGAATTAGTAGTTTCAGAATGAAAAGCGTGCTCCATCATCATCCTTGCAGGGCTTGGATAATACAGAATAACCATTCCCTTTTTCTCTATGTCCTTTCCCTTCCTCCTGGAATCTGAGGCAGATACAGGCCTATTATTATTATTATGATTTATTGTTATTTTCATTGTTATTACTATTATTAATATTATCATGATTATTTTTAAGGCTTTACAATTTAGCAATGCTATGCCCACTCACCAGTTCCAGATTGGAGACATCCCGCTACTCTAAAGAATCTCGGAGACCAGGGCCAGATTAAGGTTTGCAGTGGCACCAGGCCAACTAATTTGTTGTGTCCCCTGTCAATACAATTGTCACAATTATATACGGGCAGTGGAAGCTCCATAGGTGTGGCGGTAGCACAGTCCAAAATACAAATAGGGGAGCCACACCAACTGCCATTCCAAACAGACACACAAGCAGTTGGTGTGGCTCCCTTATTTGAATTTTTAATCGTGCTGCAGCCCAACCTCGGGAGCCAGCCCTATATACTCGTGATGTTGTAAAAAAGTATAATGTTTGTTGAACACAGAACCCCAGTTTAAGTATTCCACAGTGCGGGCCCAACAACTTTTGGCAGGTTTTTAGTCATGTTATGCCAATGCAGTTGCAGGTTATTAAAAAGTGAAGACTGCACCAGAGAAACACAAGTAAAATAACAGCCGAAAACACTTGCAATTTTGCCAAAAACGAGTAATTCTCCGATCCACATGTTTTTTTTGACTGTGCCAGATTTTTTGTCAGTTGAAAAATATGCACTTTAATTGAATAGGTTGAATGTGAAGTTGACCTAAACATGGCAAAAAAGTGCAGTTTTTCATCTGTCTGAAAATCCAGCATGGAATTAAATAGCAAATCCACTACTGACAGAGCTTGCCACCAATCAGTGTACTGCTAGGTATTATCGTTGCTGTATGACTGCGCATGGGAAGCAGGTAGAGGGCACTGCCTAGTCACTCCATTTGGGGTTAAACACCTTAGGAATGCCTGGGCCATTGCATGCCTGTCGGCTGACGCATCTATGTGTTGAATCTATGTGATCAGGTGTAATGTAAGAGGCTTGAACAAGGTTCAGGCTAATGCATGTGCAAAATAATGAATCACTTTGGACTAGTAAACAGAGAGGGCTGACTCTAGGTTAATGAGCTTCTTAATAAATTGTTTGTGGTGCGTGTGAAACTGTTATGATGGATTAGAAGTGCCTCCCGGACTGGATGTTTTACTTAAATAGCAATCTCTCTAGTCGTAAATAATATGTTGTGTAATATATATATATATATAAAACATAATGGTAATTAATTAATGGCTCCTACCTTAACTCACAGGAGCTCTGCTCTCTGCCCAGCTTGTGCACATGGTAATGATCGTGAATTTATACATGCACACAAATTGGCGGGAGAGGCTCTCTGCTATTTGCAGTCTGAACGGGCAGTACCATGGGGATAAAACATCTCCCCTGGGCCTGCTGTATGGCTGTGGTTAACTGGGAGCGCTTTCAATGGAAAGCCATTGCTATCAGCAGGTGTTAGATTTTACTTGGTGGTGGTGGTGGTGTGGGGAATCCTGTAGGCAATATCCACCACTGATAACAATGATTGCAATAATGAAAGTGGTGTTTTATCTATGACATTGAAAATGTTGTACACAATGCTCTTATGTCTTATCTGAATCAGCCAAGACTTTTACCTGCTCTTTAGGGCCTGTCCTACCTAGTAAGGTCTTTTGGGGCATTTGTCACCTATTACACCTAAGTGGGTGTCTCTAAAGAGTAGAGAGGCTACCCTTTGCAACCAATAAGCTTCAACTTCTAATTTTAAAGAATTGCATCTATGAGCACCTTCTCCCATTTTTCTTGTAAGCATGATATATTTTCTCCTAAAATATAGGAGGAGTAGAGGCAGACAACAAGTTTTTTTTTCTGAGCTTGCTGCTACTGTATCTCTAGCCGTTTCTGAGCTGGGAGGTTGGCATTGGGCTCTGTCCCCACACTTCCGTAGGAGTGCCAATCCTCACTGGCCTAGCTAGGTAACTTAGAAGTTTAGTTTAATTTCCAGTGCTGCAAGTAAGCACACAGCCTCCAACAGTCTTTCAGCACTGCATGTGTTTGTGGTGTGGTCCTGGTCACACTTGGAAGCTAGATAATATATTGCATCAGGATTGGCCTGAGAAGAACAATGCCTGCTATTATTGGAATAATTGGGGTGTTTATAGGTCAGTTGGTAAAGGTGGGAAGAATGAAGGGGTGTGGTATTGCGGGCCGACAGTCAGGATTCTGATGGTCAGTATACTGGCAACAGAATCCCAACCGCTGGTTCTCCAACAGGGGGGCTAGTGCAATGAAGCCCCTTGCAGGCTTGGTGGATCACTGCGCTCGCCACAGGTTCTGCTGTCCGCATGGCTGACTGGCTGTCATCGCCAGCGCGTTGGAGTAGATTTTTTTTATATGTAGTCAGCTTGTGCGTTTTTTTAGAAAAGTTTTATTTTAAGAAATGGCTAGCTGTAGCTGCCTGACCTCAAAGTATGTCATCACTGGGAGTATGTGTCTTGTCACTTGATTCTTGTTTCCTCCCCTACCTGACTGAATATCACTGATATATATTGTGGCACCAAGAGGGAAGGTGAAAGGGGGTACTCTCCTTGCATTGGCCAAACCCCTCCCATTTCCTGGGCTCGGCACAGCTGCTATACACACACACACAATATATATATATAATATAGTGACAATGAATCACATAGACTGAATAGCAGTAGTCTTCTTCTTTATTTGTAGTAGTTAGACAGCATACAAGGTAACAGCATTGCAATTCTTCAGTTATTATTATTTAGAGTGTAGCAGGTTTTCCACAGTAAGGATATACTCCATTGAAAGCCTAATGTAATCCCCACCTATCACCCAGTGAGTAATGAACCCCTGCTCTGGACAAACATATAAGAGGAAGTAACAGGTGCTGATAATCAGCAGAGAGAGATTCACATAAAAAAAAAAAAAAACTCTTGCCCTGATGCTGTTCTAAATCCTGTACTGGATATTCCACATTACCTTCATGTGGAAGTATCCTGTGTGTGTGTGTGTGTGTGTGTATGTATGTGAATATATATATGTGTGTGTGTGTATATGTATGTATGTATGTATATATATATATATATATATATATATATATATATATATATATATATATATATATATATATATATATATATATATATATATGTAGGAGAGTCCGCACTCAAGGTAGATTGTTGTCATAGGGGGTGCTCCAACAGATGAATAAACATCACAGGGATATAGAGATATATGAAATGGGCACTCACCAAGGTCTTAGAGTCAGCAAAAAAATTTTATTCATGAAATGAAGATACATCCGACGTGACGTGACGTTTCGATCAAAGGATCGTCATCAGGAAAATGTCAACATAAGTAACAAGTATCATACCCAACCAACAGGCAACCTGGTATCCATCCATGGAGGAGATACAACTGTACAGCCTCGCCGGGCCAGTTTAAATACCATCTCACAGGAAGTGATCACTGCACTTCCTGGTGCAACATCGAAATTGGTACAATCATACGTTTAGGGCATATAAATAAAGTTCAGGCAGTCTGTTAACTTGGCTGATAAACATAAGCATAACGAAATGTACCAGGATAAAACAACTAGCACCAAAGGATAATAGAAGCGCTGTTTAGCGCTGAACGCTCCAGTCCCGCTGGACCGGAAATAGAATCTGCGTTTCACCTGCTCATATCGCGGGGAACTTCCGCGTGTCACTGTTCTCCATGTCAGCTGCGCTAGACCGGAAGTAGAACTAGCGTTCCACCGGTATTAGCTATGGGGAGCTTCCGCGTGTCATACATAGCGCACATCGCTATAGTATACAGACAATCTTTGTTGTCATGACAGCGCAGCATGGGATCTAAAGAGCACCGATCAGCGGGGAGCAAGAGATGTTTAAACAATATATGGGATGTTGCGGTATTCATAAACCAGCCCGGGTGGCCTCACTAGTACTGGCAAAATACATACAAACAATATAACGAAAAAATATATACAGGTAAACAAAATATCAATAAATAAACATCAAAGAAAATTATCAATGTGTCACCACTTGTTGACACAAAGAACAATAACACCACATGACCTAAAATTCAATATGAAATCCAAAGAGATATATATAGGATGTGCAATAGTATGCTGTTTTTTGTTATTTTATATAGTTTAGATATTTTTATATTTTTTATTTTTATAGAAAAAATTATTTTAAGAAATTTACAGACAAAATGCCCCAAGGGGGTAAGAAATATATATCACTTCAGTGGATATCATCTCACTATACTATACAGGTGAGACAAGTGTATCATAAACACCAGGCGTAGTGACACCAAGACATATTACATAAATCAATACAAAAATATATCAATACACATAAACAATATATATATATAAAAAAATAATAAATATATACATAAAGAATCCTGATGACGATCCTTTGATCGAAACGTCACGTCACGTCGGATGTATCTTCATTTCATGAATAAAAATTTTTTGCTGACTCTAAGACCTTGGTGAGTGCCCATTTCATATATCTCTATATATATATATATATGCAGTTGATATCTGGCACTCATCCGTTGAGACTTTTTTTTACTTCACCCGGTGCCCTCACCTGAGAATGTAGATAAAGTGCAATTGCGTGCGTCACTCTCTGGATTTTTAAAGAAGAATAACACTATGTACAAGTGCTGAATTCTACGTTTCGGTTTAATTCAAAACCGTCATCAGGAATACAAGTAGTACAAACTGTTGCTGCTTAAGTAGCCAAATGAAAAAACACCCTTTGTGAACCTCGTGTGCAGGATGACATCATCAGTCCGGGCCCTCCCATTGCCGGCGCATCATCAATTAATCAAACAATTAGTGACAATTAAGATGGAAACCTTCACCATATATGTACATATATACAAAGACAGTGAAAGTTATATATATTACATATTTACAAATGAGCCTCACAGTATGAAAGTCCGATATCTGGTAAAATAACCTGGATAAATTTCAAAAGCATACTGTGTCTTGTAACAGACATTACATTAGTATTGGCGTATCGGGTGTGATAGCCATCAATTAATCAATTATTGCAATTTTAACCAGGTATACTGTGTATTTGAAACAGAATAGTCCAGCTCGGCAGAAATCATACAATACAGTTCAGGTAATAAAACATTCCAGATGTGGAAGAGGATCGTTTACACTGGAAGCATGTGAATGACAAGTATTCGTTTAGGCCCATAGGCGCTAATGTATTTAATTCAGATATCCATTTTGTTTCTTTACGCAAAAGAGCTTTGTTACGATCACCTCCTCTCTGGTTATAGGGGACGCGATCGATCATTTTATAACGCAGTTGCGCTAGACTATGTTAGTGTTCCATGAAATGTTTGGCAACTGGCTGTTCCACATTTTTTCCAGACAAGGCTACGCTTCTATGCTGGCCCATACGTTCTCTAAATTGGCATGTTGTTTTCCCAATATAGAATTTGGCACAAGGGCAACGTATGAAGTACACTACATGTGTTTTCTAGTGCAGCTTAGGACATAATTGATAGGTATTTTTTTACCACGAAGTGTGTGTAGGAAGTAATCTCCTGTTTCCATATACGAACAGGGGGTACAACCCGGGCATTTGTATACCCCCGGCTTTTTAGTGAGGAAGTGATCACCCTGTTTCTGTTTGAAGGTGGATATGTCTGTGTGTACCAACATATCTCTCAGGTTTCTTCCCCTTCTATAACTGGGTAATAGGCGTTTTTTATTAAGTGATGACAATCCTGGATCGTTCTGAATTATGGGCCAGTGCTTTTTGGCTGCCCTGCTCAATGTGTCACTTGCTGTCGTATAGGTATTTACCCAGACCACGAATAGGCGAATCTAGGGGGTGTAGCTGAGGGATGGGGCTTTCCAACGAGCCCAGCCCCGTGTCTCTAGCCCCCTGGGAACCGGAGATACTGCCAGGCAAAGCTGGAACGTTTTCCCTATAGGATAACATGGGACTCGCTAATTCCGACCCCCACACAGTTCAACGGCTGCCAGTTCCCCCTCTGGCATCACTGAAGCTCGAGGTTGATCTCAGTCGAACCCAAATCGCTGTGCCTTCAATCTGATACCAGGCTGGATCCATATGGGTTAATTGGTTCCAGGGATATTGAGGTTAAACCGTTTTTTTTTTTTTTTCATTTCTTAAATGTAATTTCATGACTGTTTATGTTCTTTGAGGGCAGATTTCTCTGGAACCAAACAGCCCAGTTTCACGGGACCAAAATCATTCGAAGCCAACTCAAAAGTTCTTCAATATGATCCTGGTCTCATGTAAATGGGTCAATTGGTTCTGAAGATATAGCTGGTTGGTTAAAAGGGGATAGGGAGAGGGGAGTGGTTGTCTCTCCCCCTCACACCAGAAAATGCATTGACTAGGCTGGTGTATAAGGGGCCAGCCTGGGAATGTCCCTGAATGATCCTGGGACCATATTCCCGGGTAAATCCCTGCATTTTCTGTTGTGAAAGGGGTATTATTTCAAACAGCCGTGACCTGCAGTGCTCTGAATACAGCCGGGCAGCCCCCTGCTCTCTGCCCAGCTGTCAATGACTGTCACCCGTGCAGCTTCCGCTCCAATTCTTCTCCCCGCTTTCACCTCAGCCCGCCCCCCCTTTAATCATGTGGTGCCGGCGCCCCGCGTGCTCCACCGACGTCACGCACAACAACAGTGCGCACAATATTTTAAATGTCCACTCGGCTAGAGGGTATTGGGAGTGTGCTCTGCGCTGCGCTCTGCTCCTCTCCCCATAGAAGCAACTGCACCACTCTCCATCTCTCCCTGCAGCAGCAGCGAAGGCTCATATAAAAATTTACAGTAAGTGGCACTTTTGGGGGCATTGCTTAAGGGACGCTACAAGTGGCGGTATGTGGGGGCATTACGCATAATGTGTGGCTTAATGTGTAAGGGGCATTATGTGTGCAGCATCATGTGTAAGGGGCATTATGTGTGCAGCATCATGTGTAAGGGGCATTATGTGTGCAGCATCATGTGTAAGGGGCATTATGTGTGCAGCATCATGTGTAATGGGTACTATGGTGCGAGGCATCATGTGTAATGGGTACTATGGTGTGCGGCATCATGTGTAATGGGTACTATGGTGTGCGGCATCATGTGTAATGGGTACTATGGTGTGTGGCATCATGTGTAATGGGTACTATGGTGCTATCAAGTAAGAACCCCCTAGCAATGAGCACGTAGGTAAGCAGCACTTATGTGGCAAATATGTAATGGGCATTACGGTTTGTTATATAGTATGTAATGGGCATCATGATGTGTGGCACAATGTGTAATGGGCATTATGGTGTGTGGCCTTATGTGTAATTGGCATTACGGCATGTGGCTTTATGTGTAATGGGTATTATGGAGTTTGCTAAATTGTGTAATGGGCATTACTGTGTATCGTCAAAAGTGTAATACCACACCCCTTTTTGTGATGCCATGCCTCCTTCCCATGAGGCCACGCCCCCTTTTTGCAGTGCGGCTACACCGCGCAAAGGTCCCCCTGCTGTTGTGTCTGGATCTGGGACCACCCATTACCATAATTCGAGATTCGCCTATGAGACCACGCAATCCTCAGTCTTGGATTTGCTAAACTCAACTGGACTTTTCTGGGGGTTTCTAGCGCTTTACTAATGGCTTCTTCCAATAATCTGTTAGAGTAGCCTCTCTGCAGAAATTTTATTTTCATTTTCTGCATTTGAGCCAATTTATCAATGGGGTCTGTGCATATTCTGTGTACTCGTAAACATCATTTCTATAAATGCTTCTTTGGTATCACACCAGACCATGAACAAGTCGTCTATATATCTAGTAAAGAAATATATCTTGATATATATTTATCTGAAAAGAACAAGCATTTCTCTATCTCAAACGTGAAAGCATTTGCATAGGCAGGTGCTACGCAACTGCCCATCGCACAGCCCTGCACCTGCCTATACAACACACCATCAAATAAAAAGTAGTTTCTGTCCAATGCCATGTAGAGGAGTTCAACAAAGAAGGAAACACATGGGCCCATATAATATTCAGAGTCTTGTAGTAACTTACGTACTGCTTCAGTTCCCCGTGTTGTTGGAATGTTCGTATATAAACTTGTAACAACTGCGGTGCAGAGAAGACAATCTTCTGGAAAAGGTCCTAACGCATCCAATTTCTCCAGAAAAGTGTTCCTTTGACCTCATTCTACTCGACATAGTGGAAGCACAATGTGAACTGCAAGTAACCAGGGATAAGAGTTGGTTTTATATAGTGTGGCGAGCTACCGAGCCCGAAGCGCGGCGAGCCCCGCGAGGGGACACGGAATACATGTAAAGTAATACGCGGGGCTCCCTGTGCTCGCCACGCTTCGGGCTCACTATATAAAGTCAACTCCACGCCTGGAGGATAGTGGGGGTATGAAAAGGTCAGAGGACGCGTACCGCCACCCCTCGTGGGCTCGCTGCGCTCGCCACGCTTCGGGTTGACGTTCATAATGGGGGTGGTGTGGGGTGCATTTAACATTGTAAGCCCCCATTAGGGTGCTTATACAATTAAAAATTGTATAGGGGCTTATGCAATTTAAAATCGCATCAGTGTGTATGGCATGCGATTATATGTCGTATGACTTAATATCATGGGCGCCGTGCTAATACACAAGTACCAAATTTACTTATTATTGTGAATTTTTTATTTTATTTTGTCATTCTTGGCACAACTTAATAATAGAGAACAGGAGTTTTTTTTTGTGTTTGTTTTTTAACAGTAACACATTATCTGCAACTGGAAATAAAACACATGCAACACGGACACGCAAAAGAAAAAAAGAAAGAAAACAAACACATTCAATTGCCCCAGCCTCTCTCAGAAGACTTACTTGACAAGTAAATTAACTGAAGAAGATGAGAGTGAGGAGCTCCCATTGTCTCCCTGGTCTCAACTGTGGTGAAAGCGGTGTTGCCAGTCAGGCAGTAGTTGCAGTATCAGTACAGAGTGCAGAATCCATTTCGAAGCACTGAGCAGGCAAGGACATTGGGCGGCAGTGTGACCTGTGATGTCATGCCGTCGCCGGTCTTGGCACAGGTCATTTGTTGGTCGTTCGTACTAGCAGTGAGACTGGCACTGCTTTTGCTGCCAACACTGACATTCTTGATTGGTAGAGGACAATCTCCTCAATGCCCCAGACAGTTGGTGCCTGGAAACAAAGGTTTTCATTGCCTCCAGGAGATACGCTAATGATTACTATATGCACCTCAGTACTTGATGGTAAGCAAAGTACTTTACCTGTTGTTCCCCAAATGTACCTTTTGTGACTGTAGATAAAACAATACTTTTTCTCTGTTTTGTTTTAACGATTTACTATATTTTTAGATAATAATTGACTTCTCGAAGTAACATATTTTTTAGTAGCTAACTTTTGTGTTTTTGGGGTTCTTTGTAGTTCTAGACTTACAGATCTTCTTTTTGATTTGAAGTCTTCTCCAGAACTGCAAATTTGAATGATGCTTCTGACCTGGAAGCAGTTTGATTTTCTTTTTATAGCCTCTCCTGGTTGTAACAGTCAATTTTTATATTTAAATCCTCAATCTGCTTCTTAAATGAATATACAGTATGGTTGTAGGGTCTAGACACCACTTTCTCAGAGGTTAAAATGTGCAAAGTATTTATTAAACTCTTGGAATTTTTGTTACCTGGCTTCATTTTAAAGCCTGTTCATTCCATTTAAATGTTGAAGCCATCGGGGAAAAAAGGTAAAAGTGCTACAGCTTTTTCACATGTAGTCACAGTTGGAATTGTTTTCAGTTTTATAAATCCAACAAATAGTAATTGTGCATTAAAACTACATGTGCACATACTGTATGTCATGTTTGTACCTTTATAGTTTGTGTTCACTATATATATATATATATATATATATATATATATATATACACACACACACGCAATAAAATGGAGAGTGACAAACTACCAGCCACTTGGCTCCCAACTGTAATTTTTTCAAACCTAGTCTATAAAATGACTGTTAGGAGTTGCTTGGCTGGTTGTTAATCACTCTGCACTTTAGCACTTATTGAAGCTTAGTACATCTGACCCATGATCTCTGGTGTTTATAGGATATATGTACCTCCTCCGTGCATAAGAAATAATAGCTTTATAACCATTTTAAATTGCAGGTTAAGTATCCCTAATCCGAATTGCTCGGGACCAGAAGCTTTTTGGATAAATGATTATTCTGTATTTCAGAATACTTTTATATTTCAATGATGTATCATATGGTATCTTGCATTTATGTTGTATAAACACATCAAACACATGAAATACACACAAATATATTTTCTTTGTGAATGAAATAAGGGCTTAAAACATGATCCAAAGTTTGTGTACAATCTCAGGCACTGACATTGAATGCCAAGCAATCATTTTATTGCACATATTTAGTGCCAGTTACATATGTCCCCAGTAGGTTTTTAGTATGGTTTTCGGAATAATTTGGGTAAAGGATATTTGGATATGGAATACTCCACCTGTATTACATCTAAAACTTGTTCATACAAATGTTACATGTTTTACTGAGCGATCTGGTAACCACCAAAATCCAAAGGGTCAACAATGCATTAATGTTCTAGACACATGGTGCCACAATAATTCCATTTGTGCTTAACCCCATCTTGCTTTTAGAGAGAGAGAGAGAAACAGATAGAAAAGTGTTACGACCCATGCACATGTTGATATTTGTGCCTAGCGATGTGTGCTAAGCAGGGGAGACTCCAGAGGTGGGGCTGCAGTGCAGTTCACAATTCAAATAGGGGAGGCACAGCAACTGCCATTCCAAGCGGAATCACTGCCAGTGGGTGTGGGTCCCCCATTTGAAGTTTGGACTGTGCCGTAGCCCCACTTCTGGAGCCACCACTCATGATCAGCAATTTAGGGTAGGTGGTCTCGCTTGAACTTCTTGGTGTCCAGATTGCCCATACACACATAGCGATGTCTGCTAAGTGATGTTTTCTAAGCATTTGTGTGCTAACCCTTTGCGCTAAGCAACCCCCCCCCCCTTCCACACTCACACACACTAAGCCATCTAATTAGATTGTGCGTGCATGCACACAAGATCAGGCCTTTACTATGGCGTTTAATCTCCTAATGCCGATCACTTCAAAAACAGGCAATAATCATAACGTGTGTATGCCCCCTTAAGGTTGATGGGGTGATTGCTCAATTGACAATCAGATAGTGAAGCATCTTATATTTACTCTCCCAAAACATTCAGAGAAACCATATTTTTGCGGATTCCTTTAAAATCGCAGAAGAGTAGGTCACTTTCCCACATCACGCGCTCTTCCTATTGAAAAGGATGAGATGGGGTTGTTTTGTGTTGTCTGTTGACACGATTCCCATCATTAATCAGCTGATCAGCTCTCCATTTGGGAGCTATACTAAGCCAATCCGCTCCTACAGATGGGGCAGGTCTCGTCCTTGCCGCCAGTCCGCCATGGAGGTTCTGGCGCTCCGATATTCTTCTTGCGCCGGCGTCCGCCGAGGGGCGTGGGTGCACGCCATGCAATACAATCCGCCACCACTGGGTGGCTAATGCTCCATCAAGCTAGAGTCGGAGTGGTATACTGTAATGTGCCAATGGAATCCCGCCATTCGCCGTACAGAGCACGCTTACAGTATGAGACGCTTGTGCGTGATGAGACGCTCGTAGAAAATGAGACGCTCGTGCCAATCAGTCGCTCGTGAACATCGGAGCGCTCAAAAGGGCTGTGTAGTGTCATGATCCTATACAAACATTTACCTTCACGTTCATGTAGCCGATGCTGAATATTTTGAACTGTTGGTACTGTGCATAATGTGTATGCAGCTGAAGTCAACCGCCTCCTCCCTTTCCAGGGGTGGAGGGGGTCGACTTGACCTGAAATACAGTACATTACATCACATTACAGCGCTAATTCATTAAAGGACCGTATCTGACGCTGCTGCGACTCAGATTTCGCCAATAGGGCTGCATATGCCACTGATTATATCAGCACTCTACAGACCATACACATCACTGTGTTGCGTAGTGTAGTGAATAGCTGCCCGTCTCTTCATGCTGGAGACCCGTGTTCGATTACGGTGTCAATTTTTTTTTTTTATTCGAATATTTTGTAGAGTGATAGTTAATAAAACAAGACCATGAAATGTAACAGTTTTAACAAAACTAGACAAATAAAACAGTTAATGTTTTACAGGTCTCCTCACAGAATCTTACTGTAAGTGAAGTAATTAGCTCCACCTGTGGATCATTTATAATGTGTCAGTCAGTAACGAGTACACCTGTGCCCCAGCTACTGTAGGTTTTCATGAAGTGTTGGTACTGTAGAGTAAGAGGACTTGATTTGGCTACAGTACCATTGCACTATTGTCTCTTCCAGGGAGTGATGTGTATGCAGCTGAAGTCAACCGCCTCCTCCCCTCCCCCCAGGGGTGGGGGGGGGGGTTGAACTGACCTGAAATACAGTACAGGGCATTACACTACAACATCTCCTGCAGCACTAATCCACAAAGGTGCGGGCCGTCTCAGACGCTGCCGCGACTCAGGTTTCGCCAATGGGGCTGCATATGCCACTGATTATATCAGCACTCTACAGACCATACACATCACTGTGTTGCGTAGTGTAGTGAATAGCTGCGCATCTCTTCATACTGGAGACCCGTGTTCGATTACAGTGTCAAATTTTTTTTTTATTCTAATATTTTGTAGAGTGATATTTAATAAAACTAGACCATGAAATGTAACCGTTTTAACAAAACTAGACAAATAAAACAGTTAATGTTTTACAGGTCTCCTCACAGAATCATACTGTAAGTGAGGTAATTAGCTCCACCTGTGGATCATTTATAATGTTTCAGTCAGTAACGAGTACACCTGTGCCCCAGCTACTGTAGGTGTTAATGAAGTGTTGGTACTGTAGAGTAAGAGGACTTGATTTGGCTACAGTACCATTGCACTATTGTCTCTTCCAGGGAGTAATGTGTATGCAGCTTAAGTCAACCGCCTCCTCCCCTCCCCCCAGGGGTGGAGGGGGTTGACCTGACCTGAAATACAGTACAGGACATTACACTACAAAATCTACTGCAGCGCTAATCCACGAAGGATGCTGTCTCAGATGCTGCCGCAACTCAGGTTTCGCCAATAGGGCTGCATATGCCACTGATTATATCAGCACTCTACAGACCATACACATCACTGTGTTGCATAGTGTAGTGAAAAGCTGCACGGCTCTTCATGCTGGAGACCCGTGTTCGATTACGGTGTCAATTTTTTTTTTTCCCGAATATTTTGGAAAGTGATATTTTAATAAAACTTAAGACGTACAGTACATAAAAGAACTTGTTTCCATAACAATTTGTTGCTTCCATTTCTACTGTCTATTACACATTTTGCATGGTGACCCAGATGAACTGCAATGCAATACTGTCTCTTACAGGGAGTAATGTGTATTGAGCTGAAGTCAACCGCCGCCTCCCCTCCCCCAGGAGACAATAGTCTGAGACGCTCGTACGGCTCACGTCCCGGACGCTCATACAATGTGGCTTTCGTCTCAGATGCTCAAACGAGTTCCGTCTTAAATGCATACTCGTCTCAGGCGTTCATACAGTATTAATATTTTTTTATTATTATGGAAGAATGTGTGTGCGTGTACATGTGGTAGGAATATATAGATTGTAAGCTCCACTGGGGCAGGGACTTATGTACTGTAAATGTTCAACTACAGTATTATCTGTAAAGCGCTGCATAATATGTATGTGCTACAGTATATAAGAAACTGTTAATTAATTAATAAGATCCTAAATCTACAGTACTGTACATGACTGTAACAGTACTGTGTGTAAAAGTAAAATGATCCCTTTACGAATCAGTAACTTCCTGTGAATGTCAAAACACCAAAATGTGGCCACCTTTAGAACAATATACGCACCGCTCCAGTAAAGTACCCGTGTAGACGCTCAAGCGTCCATGCAAATTTAGACGCCCGGAAAGCCTTATTGGTAACCGGAATTTTTTATGTGTGTTAAAACTACAATACTGTCCTAGCCAAAGGCCAGCACCTTTCAACAAAACCAATGAGATGTACAATACAGTACAGTATAATTTAATGTAATGATTCTGTACGCAATTCAATGTAATTTTATTTATTAGTGTGTACACTATCTATAGAACAGTACAGCTTGCTGGACACAGCACAATAGTAGTAAAGTACTTTACTGTAGTACCCTGCCGTAATGACAACTCAGGCGCAAAAGCGTCTCATTACTGGAACGTATGTGCAACTGGGTCGCAAGAGCGTCCGTCAGAGACGCTCCTGCGTGTCAAACAAATGCAGCGCCTCTCTGCCCGCGTCAGCATGATGCACTCTCCTCCAAAGAGACGGGATCATGCTCGTGCCGGCGGTGTGAGAGAGGCGCTGACTAAGGCTTGCCAGGGACAATAAATTATTTACTGTAGTTCCTGCGCTTTATGCATGCGCTGCAGCACAAATTTTACGCATGCGCAATGAGGTTTTCAAAAGTGACATCTGGTGGTATTGCACTCATCCGGAGACGCCACGGCGAATCGCCAAGCATTTTAAATGTATTGCGATGGTGGGAGACGTGGCCAGCCATGGCCAGCTGGCGGAACTCTCGCCATAAGTAGCAAGGATGAGACCTGCCCCATCTGTAGCTACCATTTCAAAAACGGTGTTTAAAAAATGATAGGAGCTGATTGGTTTGTACTTTATCTCTCTTTGCTTTATCACTGTTCAAGGATCTGCCTCCTTGAGAGGAACCTTTTCAAATATTAGTGGTAGAACAGTTTCCTGAGAAATGGAAAGCATTAATGGCTAACCATCATTTAATTTAGTTTCATTCAGTGGTGTCATTTGTTTTTGTATATGTAATATATCAAAGTTTTTGCAGTTTTTCCAGAGTTCAGGAATGTAGTCTAGGACTCCTGCTATCTATCTGAATACATGAAAGTGCTAATGAGTTTGTCTTTTTACGCATTTGACAATGCCAATTTCTTGACCAGGAAGGCATAAATTATAACTATTCTCTGTAAAGCGCTGCGGAATATGTGCGCGCTTTATAAGAACCTATTAATAAATAAATAATAAATAAATAAATCAAGCCAAGTTCAATGAAAAACATTATTGACCTTAAAGGGAGCACGATATGCACCGACATCCGTAACTCTTATAAATGATCATGTAAATGCTGAGGAGATTGTTGAATGTGGTGTTATTTGTTGTTTTAGGAAATGTTCATTCATGTTAGACATATAAATTCTTACTCCCATTATCCCATGGTATGGGACGTCACTGATGAGTAAATCCTAAACTCATTTTCTCAATCCTAAAGAATGCTCCATCTGACCTGCATTTGACTTGGTCCTCTTGTTTTCGTAGTAGACTTTTTCAGCAATACAGTTTCAGGTTACAGACCCAACCAGCCTCCCAGAAACTGACCAGCTCAGCATCTCCTCATCACTCCCTCACCCTGCTGGCTTCATGCATGTCTCCAAATAGATTCCTCTGCTGTTTTAGGGCCTCTCCTAGTGAGTTAATTACAGACCTTTAAGCCTACAAGTGGCTGGCCTGTGGCTGCTGGAGTAAAGTAATATAATGTGTAATTTACACAGAGGAGTGTGTGTTTTTATGTTATTGCTGAGGATTTCAGTCCTGCCAGCAAGTCATTTATCCATAAAAGCACCAAGCATATAATCCCTGATCTTTTATATGTTGTTCTTTTAATACTGAATAAACTAAGCTACTGAGGTAACTTCTTACAACATTCTTTTAGACACAAATGCATTGCTTTGTCTTCTCTGATCTGATGTAGGTATTTAAAAGTCCATGCCAGATATATTATAATATATTTATTTTATTCTGTACTCTCCAAACCTCCTTGTGTCCACCCTCTTCTGCAAAGCCTTCACTTACTTGGTCAATGTGATACTGCCCTCTCCTGGTTGTTTGGCTACGTTTGTCTGACCCTTCTGTCTGCTACTTTCTGTAACAACCTGAAGATAAGAACTATTGCCTCTGGGGTATGTAATACCAGCAGGTTCTAAGACATGCATAAAGACTAGGAAGGGGTTATACACTGGAGTATTCCTGCTGTGGCCTAGGATCCTACATTTGTACAGACCCATTAATCATGACCTCCTCTTAGTTTCTTTTTGACCAGCATTTATTACAGCATTTATCACTCTTACGGGGCCTACACAAGGGGAGATTTTGCTGAGCGATGCTAGATCGCTCAGCAAGACCGCTCCGCACACAGAGCTGCACAGTGATGTGCCAGCGATGTGTGGGGAGTGATCTGTCAGTGCCAGAAGGAATTTGCCTCTGAGAGTGAACCAGAATAAGGCCCATAATCTCTATGCAGATGATACTCAAATTTACTTTTGCTCCGGCGCTGTCCTCTTCCCATTTCACTTGTATCTCCTATTGTCTCTTTGCTCTCTCTTTATGGATTTCATATCACTTTCTCAAACATATCCTTCCCACCATTTCATTACCTATTGACAACACAATCATCTTCTCTAGCCTTTCAGGTGTGCTTGGAGTTCCCCTTCGCTCCTCCCTCTTCTTCAAGCCACACATTCAGTACCTGTAGCAGTCCTGCCGTTTACGTCAGAAAATGTTTCTAGGCCCTTTGTCACCCTAGATCAGGCATGTCTAATCTATGGCCCTCCAGCTGTTGTGAAATTACACATCCCAGCATGCCTTGCAATAGTTTTACCATTTACTAATAGCAAAACTGTGGCAAGGCATGATGGGAATTGTAGTTTCACAACAGCTGGAGGGCCATAGTTTTGGACATGCCTGCCCTAGATGCTACTCAGCTCAGTCTAAACCAGGCTTGTCCAACGTTGGCCCTCCAGATGTTTTGAAACTACACATCCCAGCATGCTTTGCAATAGTTTTAGCATTTTCTAATAGCAAAACTGTGGCAAATCATGCTGGGATGTGTAGTTTCACAACATCTGGAGGGCCAACGTTGGACATGCCTGGTCTAAACCCACATTCCTTTACTCTCTGTCTACCCCATCTGTGTCACCCATTTCTATCTGCCTCTACCCTTAAGAATTGAAGCTCTCGTGAACAGAGTGCATCTTTTCTGTTAATACTTATTCTGTCTTCAGTGGCACTTAACCATTGGTTTCTGCCTTGCTGCTTGTTTGAGTGCTATGACCATTGATGCAGCAATGTTTATATTCTTTTTTTTTTGTCTTGATTTGTAACTTACTATTTTCTTGTGTGCTCATACGTTTATGTACTTTGTTATTCACTGAGTAACCCTTGAGTTGCCATAAGGCATGGACTCCCCCAGACCTATGAAGGTGTACTGTGGTATCTGGAACCAAAATATTCTCAGTACACTCTTTTAAGTCTTGTAAGTTGCAGCAGAAGCCTCTATGGCGTGTACTTTACAGCACACCCCACAGATGCTCAATCAATTTGAGATTTGTGGTATTTGGAGGCCAAGTCAACATCTTGAACTTGGTCATGTTCCTAAAACATTTTTTTTGAAGTGTAGAAGGGCATCCTGCTGAAAGATGGCACTGCCATCAGGATATACCGTTGCCAAGAAAGTTGCATAGCCACATAAATGCCAAGACCCAAGTCCCAGAACCTTTCCAGAGCATCACACTGCCTCTGCCAGCTTGCTTTCTTCCCATAATGTATCCTGGAGCAATCTTTTCCACAGGAAAACAATGCACACGCACCTTATATAAAAGAATATGTGATTCATTAGACCAGGCCACCATCTTTCATTGCTCCATGGTCCTGTACCTAAGCTCACATGTCCATATTAGTAGACCTGGGTCAGGATGGGAATGCTTTACCGATCAGTGGGTTAATGCAACCCCATAAGCAGTAAGTTGTGGTGTGCACTGTGTGTACTGACTAATTTTTATCTGTGTGCGTCTGTGTGTGTGTTTTAAGCAATTTCTGCTGCAGAAGCTCTTCTGTGGCATATGCCCGTACTGGCCAATCTTGCTCCACATATTCATCATTGAGCCTTGACCACTTATGACCCATTGGTTGGTTTACCAATTGTTTTCTTTGGACCACGTTTGGTAGGCATTAACCACTGCATAAGGGTACACCCTACAAGACCTGCAGTTTTGGATGTGTTCTGACTGTCTAGCCATCACTATTTGGCTTTTGACAGTGGTGTCCAGAGCTTAGGAGGAATCCTTGATGGGAGTACTTTTATGTTGGTTTCTTATGTGCTTGGCTCACAGGCCGTAGTTTGGCCACACCTGGTGTAGACCCTTTGCAAATGCTATGACTCATCATAACTCCATTATCCCTTTAATATATGATAATTCATAATCAAGCATTGTCTCTTCATTTCCGTAGACCTCTATTTAACGTGTGTTTTGCATTTGTTATAGCTTTGAAAACATAAAAAAATAATCAGTTTTAAAAGTGTTTCCTTGTTATGTTGTTTTCTTGTCTAAGTAGGCACAAAGGCAAAGGCCCTTATTCTAGTTGATTCGGACGGATGTGTGTTTTCGGACGGCCACCGAGTGTTCTCCGCCTACCTTACGGATCACTCACACCGTCCAAATGCGGTAAGACGCAGAGTGAACGGACCGCGATGTTTCATGTGAACAACTCCCCCATCTGTGGGAACCTCCCCCATCCGATTTTCGCCGACCATCAAATGATGGACCGAGTGATTAGACCTCTCCGAGTGCTCCAGACCACTCGGACATTTTTCTGTGCGAAAGCAGGGATAAAGGCGGGCAGCTGGCATCCAGCTATATCAGCTGTCCGCCCCCCACACGTGCGTCACAGCCGGATTACCATACGTACGCCCAGAATTTTACTCGAATTGCTTTGACCGATCGTTTTCTGTATGAAGTTTATGCCGTATTCGGACGTGCGCTGCATACGCAAATGCGCAAACACAATACATCGGTCGTCCGACCAAAGGCGCAGCCGTCCGACTCAATCAGAATAAGGGCCAAAGTGTGGTTTATCTGCGTAGGTCATGTAAAAATATTCATTATGCAGCGAGAACCATGTTACTGGAGATAATACTTCTCTAATATGTGCATTTATACATTACATCACACCAAGCCCAGTCCAAATCCCCTGGGGATTATTACGTAACACATAACACACATAACGTATATTGTTGCCTCTGCTACTGTCCTGTCATGTTTGGACAAAAGATAAAGATGAGAAAACAGCCCACATCCTCCCCACACACTTGTTGTAAAGGTACAAGATGAATAAAGCAATATGAAGCCTATTCAAAACCTGCTAGCATTATGTTTTATATTGTCCAGAATTATTTGTTATCGCTTCACAGTGGGTGTATTGGTACGTAGTACATGCGTGATACCACCAGTGGAACCCGGTTTGCAGTTTTGTATGAAAGCATTAGGTGTACTGCCTCAGCTGTACTTTGTGCATAATGCTCAGTTTTCACTGTTAAATCATTCAAGATTCATTCTATTACATATGAATAAGAAAAATCAATGATTTAAATCAGTGGGGAACGTAAAGGTGAAGGATTGGGTGAAATAAGAAGCCACATCCACTCATGGGACCAACCTCAGCCTTAGGGGGTTATTAACCCTTTGAGTGCTGTGAATTTGTCAAAATTGGTTTGAAAATTGGCTAGCAAACACTGTTATTCATCATAATGACCTGTGATGTTTACCTTGTATAGGAAAATATCATCTTTTTTTACACAACATTCTATAACAAATGTGAGCGACGCTGACATTTTTAGCGGATATTTTGCACATCTCTCACCGTGATGTTGACACTCAAGGGGTTAAGTACTGATCGCCCTGCTTCAAATTCACAGGCCAGGTGATAATCGGATGTCCGCGCATGCGTACGGCTCGTAGTACACATGTGCAAGTCCCTCCTGCAATAAAATCCTGCTACTTCTTTTTAATCACAGGCCATATGCAAGTTAATTGACAGAAAGCCAGTGTTTGTGGGTGGTAGCTGGCTGTTTCCTGGGAGTCTCAGGGAAAACGCAGGCATTTGAAGAAAAGTCACGTGACGTTGGCTCTGGCACTGGACACCCTTTTTCTATCCCATCAGCTGAGTAAGCTAATGGCAGAGCTTCGATATATTCGCAGGCTTTTCGCAAGCCTTTCACAGCAATTTGCTGGCTTGCACAGGGTGGGATCTCATTCTGGCTGGGCGACAATTACCTGATCGCAAGGCTTGGCAAATTAGCGTGCAAAGGGGCGGGGGAGCTTGGAGGGCGGCGTTTACCTGCTTGCTGGTCTCCAAACACTCACAGCCCAGCAAGCAAGTCTGAATCAGGCCCTTAAGCTGGCCATACATCTACAGATTTATTGTCCGATCTGTCTGGTTGGAGCAAAAACCGGGTAATGGATGAGAGCAAATGACAGTTGACCATGTGCTTGGAAATGCTGGAAAACTGCCACAAACTGTCATCAGTTATTACCAGGTTTTTGTTCCAACCAGCCAGATCTGACAATCATTCTGTAGATGTATGGCCAGCTTTAGTCTGGATATAGTTCATGCAAGTGTTCACTGGTAATGATATTAAAACCAGTTGTGTTCACCTCTGCATTAGGGCAGATATACAAATTTAAGGCCTGATTCAGACCTGATTGCTGATCTGATAAGTTGTAGATAGTCACCACCCAGACAGAAAGGAAAACTGCCCCTTGTTAATTTGGGAGAGAATTGCGAATGGGTCGCTATTCACTATCCACTGGCAAATCCATATGCAATTCACAAATCATGAAATGAGGTTTCCAGTCTGTGCAAATGTGAGTAAGTCTGACTCTTCTATGGCAGAGACAGGCTGACTGAGGCCAGCACTGACGTCACACACCTGGGTTTTTCTGACACTCCAGAAAAAGTAAGGTTTCCACCTCATGTGGCTGGCTTCCTGTCCGTCAACCTCTAGCCACTTTGCTATCTATATACACAATTGTCGCTGTTTGAGTATGCATGCACAGTCATTTGGTAATTCCTCGATTTGCAAATTTGCTGATCAGTGATCAACTCTGAACCAGGCCCTTAGTTGCATGCATGGGTGTAATTGCATCTGATTTGTGCGCCATTCTCTATCTTTCCCAGTGTCTCATCATCAATGAATATGCAGCTGCAATTAGCGTCACATATTCTGTCCTGGTATTACTATACAGGTATACTCATTGTCAAGTACCACAAGTGGTGCTACATATTGCTTGTTTGATCATTTTGGAGTTGTTTGCACTGTAACTGCAAATGTGAATGCAGAAAGAGGGTTGGTGTACTGTGTGGCCCTTATTCTGGTTCACTCAAAGTCAAATTCCTTCTCAAATGGACAAAACCATGTGCACTGCAGGAGGGGGGGGGGGGCATATATAACATATGCAGAGAGAATTGTGTGGGGTACACACCAGGACGATATGGCTCAAAACGAGCCAATTTCGATACAATCTCGACCGATTGTATGTAAATCGTCCATGTTTTGGGCCATTTCGTTGCCCTTTTGATGCGATCCCGATCCGATGCGCGGGTCGGTCAGTGTTTTCTGAATCCTACCTGATGCAGGTAGGATCTCAGAAACGACCATTGTAGTGGGTGGGGGTTGCGATCGGATCACGATCACATCAGGGACATTTTCGCGGCGGCATTCGATTTGGGTGGAGTTTTACTTCAAAGTGAGATCTATATTGCAATGTCAAAATAAATCAGTCAGTATTTTTCCTGCACAGAAACAAAATAACTCACCCAAATCTAATTCTCTCTGCACAAGTTATATCTGCCCCACCTGCAGTGCACATGGTTTTGTCTATTTGAGAAGGAATTAGCCTTGCTAGTGAACCAGAATAAGGGTCTTTGTGTAAAGTGTCTGGAAACAATGTCACTGCTATGGGCCATTTCATTAAATAACTGTGAAGGTGAAGTGTTGGTGTATGGATGAGGATATAGCTATTAGGGAACCACTGCCCTAAGGTTTACCAACTTTTTTAGTACATGGCACCCTTTGAGTCTTCAGGAATTTTTCAGGGCACCCTTAAGCCAAAATAATCGTCAAGCGTTTTTTTTAATAGTTGGGTCAAAATGGCCTATAATTCAATTACTCCTGAAAAAACATGGTTTGCTGTTTTTGTTTTCCCTAGGCTATCCAGTTTGGACGGCTAAAAAAAACACACAATTTTGCCCAAAAACACATGGTTTCAGTGATCCTGTGTGTTTTGCTTCACCTGCTAGAGGCCCTGTGGAGAGCCGTTTACCCCTGAATGATAATTGGAGGTAATTGAATATCAATATAGGGGGGGGTATTAAATATCCCCTAAATGTAAGTAGAAGGAATTTCAGAAGGTATCTGATACCTGCTGTGATTCCTCCAGTCCCACACCTCTCCCTCACCCAGCCAGAGTGGCAGCCATCCCAGCCTATCCTCACCACCGCTAAGGCAAAGCGACAGCCTCTGCTCTCGCATCCCTCAAAATATACTCTCCCCCGCCAAGGCAGAGCACTTGCCCAGCCGGTGCGGTAGCCTTTCTTCTCCCTGCCCCTAAACCAGATTGGAAGCTGCAGCACCATCTCCTTACCCCCACCAAGGCAAAGCACAGCAGCAGCCTTGGGGTGCTACTGTGGGCATTATGTGTGTGCCACTACTGGGGTCATTATGAGTGAGTGTCACTACTGGGGGGTATTATGTGTGTAAGCGGCACTATTGGGGGGTATTATGTGTGTGTATAAGCGGCACTATTGGGGGGCTATTATGTGTGTAAGCAGCACTACTGGGGGATATTATGTGTGTAAACTGTCTTTTAATAATTTATTCAAACTATGCAGAACATTTTCTTGATGTATATTACAGTCCCAAATGTAGAACATAGCAGAAAACTAAAACGATAATTAAAAAAAAAAAAGTTATCAGCTTTTGAATATGACATACTGTAGCCATTATTTTTGTCCAACTTTAGTAGAAAAGCAAGCAGGCAGTGACTCAGTGAGGCAGAGGGACCAGGGCTGCAGGGCACAAACAACTTCGAAAACCTAGTGTACTTATAACCGTTTGCATTATAACATAGAAGGCTCAGCTGAAGAACGAAGCAGTGGCAGGGTGGGCCACCTGTGCCTGCAGTCTGCAGTGTGTCCCGCGTTTCAAACAAAAATTCTCCTGCAGCTGGTGCGCAGAACGCCAGCCGCACTGTTAGCGGGCTTCATCATGCCTCCGCATACTTTGTGCTGCTGTGCGTGTTATAATGAACCGGGCAGCCATTCATTACACATGCATAGCGAAAGGAGGGGAGCGCAGTGGGCCGGGCAGTGTACTCG
The DNA here is from genome assembly GCF_055691185.1 of Crinia signifera. NCBI lineage: Eukaryota > Metazoa > Chordata > Amphibia > Anura > Myobatrachidae > Crinia > Crinia signifera. Next base: position 142,873,387 of record NC_139222.1, on the reverse strand, counting down.
CAGCCAGCTGAGCCAGGACTCTGAGTCGCTGGGTATTTATCTATCTATATCGACGGCCACCAGAGCACCCTCCATGAGTAATTACAGTGCAGGCCCTGCAGCCACGGCTCCCCAGTGACAGTGCTGCGGCACACAGTTTGGGAACCGCTGCCTTAGGGAGATTATTAGTGGCAGGCTCAACGCTGTTACCCTGTTTAGAGTGCATAATGTTTTTATGTGGCTTTATTATCAAAACTGATCTAGACAGCCAACGTTGGGACTAATTCAGCATGAGTTGTAATGAGTCAAGCACCCAGGACAGGGCAAGGCCTCCCTGAGCACCAGGTCCCGCCCCGTGATGTGCCTGTAATTTTTGGGGGGCACATCAGTATTGTGTAAGCACCTTGCAGTACTGGCTGCACAACAGCCACAGCCATAACCCTCATATGGTTTGGAGACACCTGTTTTGTCCAGACCATGCCCAAAATAAAACTTCACCATCCCCGCAATGGACCATTGCCACCTCTGCAGCTCCCTTTGATAATTAAGTGCTTGGACACTGGTGCATGCGCAGTTTCACAGAAATCTGCAATTTTTTGAAAAGTGCGCGTCTTACTGAATTAGCCCCATTGAGGCAAAAGGGTAGAGGAAGGTCTTATGTACAGATGGACCTTCATACACAGCTATAGGCCGTACAGTGCGAGGCGCATATTGGGACTAATGCTGGCCACACATCAGACCAACTTTCCTCCAACCATCCAACTAGTTGGTTGGTTGGACTGAAAATCAATTCCAACCAATAATCAATTTGCTCACAAACTCAGGAGAATGGACAAAAACCTTCAGTGAAATTGTTTAAATCAAATAGGTCCAGCTACAGTACATTGTCTGAGTGACAGTTGTTGTCCATTTTCCGATTTGGGAAACAAAAGACTTAATTACAAATCACATTTGCTCCTATCCAGCACCAGGTTTTTATTCCAGCCAACCAACTAGTTGGATGGTTGGAGGAAAGTTGGTCTGATGTGTGGCCAGCATAAGCACCTCCAAGAGGTAAGTACACTGTGCAGCACATAGAATCTAGAATTACACACTCTGCACACAGATGTAGAAATGCTGCACATCAAATGAATCCGTGTAATCGAACAGAGTAGTTTTATCACTTCCATTATTTGTGTGAATAAGACTCTTCTATTGAGTAAGAAAGATGCTTTGCACGTGGCTAAGAAGCATGAGACCTGGCGCACCGAAAGGGGCTGTTTTGGCGCGATTGAAGCCAATGGGGGTATTATGTCTGTACTCCAGTAGAATCATTGTGAGTTGTACGGATCCAAAGCTGCATTTTTAAGCTGAATTTAAGCTGGCCAACCAATGTTGCATTTCAGATGGTTCCTGTTCTGTAGGGCAACTCCATCTGGTAACTATATATTGTTGATTTAGTTTTTTTTTTTGTGTGATGAAACTACTTATCTTAATGTTCACCAATGGAGAGAGACCAGATGTGAATTATGCATATATAATTACAGCAAATGAAAGTGCATTTAAGGTTATCCCTATTAGAAACTGAGTCACATATTAATTAGTTTATTGTCATAGTTACCAACATTTTTGCTTTTGCTTCTTAATGCGTGCTGAAAGTCCATATGCTTAATGTAGTTTGAACGTGTGATCTAATTTTGTATCAATTGCCTTATTGTCAGTTGGAATCAGTGTAATTGTAATGTTTGATGCTAAAACCTCGTTACCTAGTACATTTACCTTTTGTACCAACTGTGTGCAGTCTTTGATCCATTTTTATTCTGTTGGCATGGACAACTGCACTGCACCACTTCTCTTTTCTCTGTGTTAGTCTCTGTGCCAGCAGCTACTACAGGGGGGCTGCCGCTGACCCGTGCTTAGTGGTAGAGGCACTGCCACTGTCTGGGTTCCAGAACTTACAGAATATAGCTGACAGGCGCCAGGACTGACGTATGCGCACTCATGCGCAAATCCCCAGCTTTATGGATTGTATCAAATGCAGCCCATAGAAGCTGACTAGGGCTGATGATCAGGCAGTGAGTGGCTTTCTACAAGAAGCCAGCTCTTTGCTAATTGTAGCCAAGTCTGGCATTGCTAGAGGGAGGAAACACCAGATATTACTGCCTGTACCAGGGGTGACTGGTAGGTAGAACTTGAAATAGGTAGTCACTGCTAGTCACAATATAGTAACAACTGGCTCACTTCACCAGTGGTGGGCTGCAATTCTGTAGCCCATAAGTAAATGTTGCCACTGGTTGGATGTAATTCTCATTATTACTTCCAAATCTGTCTGTATGGGCAAGTGCACAAAACCATTTTTTGTTTCTTTTGTATTCTATACAACCTAATTACATTTCTGTGTTAAAGTAATTGCGTTTTCTTGTATATTTTTTGTCTCTTTGTGTAACATGGGTGGAACCAAAAATGTAATGTTGAGAGGAAGACAGAGACATCAGTTTGAAGTTGCCTAGGGCAGCTTAACCTTCAAATGCAACCCTAAAAACTGTCAATGCTGTCATTATAAGATAAAAGGGTATACGCTAATGGCAAACTATGGCATGTTCTATGCAGTATATCTGCTTTTAATATCACGGTACATGTTTCCTAGTAGACTGCAAGCCAGCGGCCCTGCCAAAGAGTGATACAAGATAGAGCAGCAACATACTTAGCCAAATTGTAAAGCTAGCACCATCAACAAAAAAGGCAGACAAAAACCCCTAAATAAGCAGGAAGACATATTTGATGGAATACTTATACTGTAGTAAATAGAAACAAGATTGTTAATTATAGGGAGCCGCAAGGTGTCTGCAGCAATACAGTGCTATCACAATAAATGTCTGTATAGATATAAAATAAAGTCTTCAGTAAGCGTCTGTCTGTTAATTCTAAAGAACCGCTAGATGGATATCGACTATCTCTCACTCTCTCTCTCATATATATATATATATATATATATATATATATATATATATATATATATATATATATATCTATATAGATATATATATATATATGTTCTGACGGACTGGCACACCGTTTCCAGGATATCAATTGCCGGGGTGCAATCACCGGTAGTAACAATACAGACAAAGAATAGCGGCACTCCCACGGACTTAGCTCAAGTCGGAAAAAATACCAGCACACCAGGTATTTAAGTCAAAGCGACGTTTCGGATTTTACTCCTTAATCATGCAAAAAACACCAACCATAGAACAATACAATTCACCCACCTAAATAGCAAAAGTGCACAGCGTCATGCTCACCCCGTCCACCGGCCCGAGCGTCCTCTCCGAGTTCCCGCACTTCCGGGTTGTGGTACGTGCGTCATCACGCCCACTCCGTCCCTCTGTGGGTTCTGGTTGCTAGGAGACCCCCCGATGCCGGGACTCGGGTGCAGGCGCTGTGAACAAACATAAGTGACACAATATATAAAGAGTGGAACACGCTGAAAAAATGCAATCATAGCAAGAACACAGAGAAATATGGCATATCACATAAACATGTTAAGAGACCACTATTCATTCAGCCCTCGAGGGAACATCGTGTCCAACTTAAATATCCATCGACTCTCAAGTTGGAGTAGACGTTTGGCACGGTCACCTCCACGGATATCTTGGGGCACATGATCAATTATCGTATACCGTAGGCTGGTCAGCGGGTGTTTAGCCACCACGAAATGGCGAGCGACAGGTTGTTCATGGATAATGTTGTTCTTGATAATTGCTGATTTGATTGCAGCACGATGATTGGCTATTCTTTCTCGTAGGGTGCGGATTGTTTTCCCTACATAGCATTTGTCGCAGGGACATCTGATCAGATAAATAATGTAAGTGCTGGTGCACGTCACAGGGTATCTGATGGAGAATTTTGCTCCTGAATAAGGGTGGTAGAAAAACTTGGTGTTTTGCATACCGCTGCATGTAATGCACCCCGTGCAGCGATAGCACCCCCCACTTCGCACTTGGGTATTCGAAGATACTCTATTGGATATTTCAGTTCGCACAACCCAATCCCGGATGTTGGGGCCTCGTTTATAACATGACATGAGTCTAGAATTTCTGAACTTCCCAAGGTTTTTATCTTACTGAATGACAGGCCAGAGGGATTTGCTTGCATCAGTGATGGTACGATCTGCATCATTGAATTCTCGGACCCAGCCGATTCTATCAGATGTCGACACCTCTTCCTTGGGTCTACGAGACAGCAGTTCATCTCTACTTAGGGCATCTACCTTCCTTCTGGCAGTGGTTAGAACTGTCTGATCATAGCCCCTGGCTTTGAATTTATCAGACATTTTCAGCAGTTCTTGGTTAAGTTGTTCAGGTTCGCTCGTGATCCTCTTGACCCTAATCAGCTGGGATAGCGGTAAGCCTTTCTTCAAGGCAGGAGGATGGTGGCTTCGAGCATCTAGCAGCGTGTTTCTGTCAGTAATTTTAGAGTAGACTGATGTCGTCAGTTTGGTGTCTTTTATTCCGATGAGTACATCCAGATACTGGATGGACGTTTGACTCATGGAAAAAGTGAACTTGATTGGGCATTGGAGTGCGTTGATATCTGACATCACGTCTCTGAACTGTTGCTCAGTACCAGTCCAGAATAGTAGAATATCATCTATATACCGTGTATATAGTGCGATATAGATATATATAGATATAGATATATATATCTATATATATATATATATATATATATATATATATATATATATAGATATATATATCTATATATATATATATATATATATATATATATATATATATATATATATATATATATAGATATAGATATATATATATATATATATGTCTAGTGTCTGTGTGTTGGCAGTGAGTGTTTTTGCATGTTTGTACAATGTAGTAGACTAGCTTTTGAAGCATTAGCTTCAAGCCGGTTTACTAGTGTGTGTGTGTGTGTGAATTATTGTGTGTATGTGTGTGTGTGTGTGTGTGTGTGTGTGTATATATATATATATATATATATATGTATATATATTACCCAAGATGTCTGGCACTCATCTGCTGAATATGCTGATGACGACCTGGTGCCTTCCCAACGGGGCCTTGCAGCCTTTAAGTACAGGAAAAAGGGTACTTATATGTTAGTTGGGCGCCCGCTATAGTTAGTACGCTCATACCCCCACTATCCAGGTCCGCCTGGCTTAGTGGGCGCCCAACTAACATATAAGTACTGGTAAAAGTATAGGCGGCACTCACGGATTTCATATAAAGTAAACTTGTTACATATATGTGTGAGTGTGTGTGTGTGTGTGTGTGTGTGTGTGTGTGTATCTTGTTCCAAGTGAGTCTGTATTTATTTTAATTTTTTAATTTATGTGCTTTTATTGTGCATTGGTATATTTGTTCCATTTCGGTATGAGAGATGGGCCTTTCTATTTTTCTAAATGGAAGCATATTCTAACAGATGGTGTTATTGAGCATTTACATATATAGTTTTACATGTGTTTGCTATGATTTCCTATTTGATGACACATATTTAAATATACATGTTGAGACAAGAATACATGTATTCTTAAATGTCATGTGCTTTTAAATTGTGTTTTTAGCATGGTAATAAAATTCATATAAAATCCAGTATGTGTAACACTAACAGAAGATCATAATCTACTGCAGGGGTTCTCAAACTATATTGCTCTGGGACCCCATCAGACCATAAAAATTACTACAGGACCCCAGCAAGTTATGACAGAATGGCCACCAGAAGTGTGGTTAGTGAAGTGACCGCTATTGTGACATGGAGGCAGTGGGTAATAAGGGGATGGAAAAGGGGGATGAAAGAGGGAAGCAGAGGGTGTTTACGTAATGAGTTCTTCCCTATCCCCCCTCCACAGACACATTTATTTATTTATTTATTTATTAACCGTTTCTTATATAGCGCACACATATTCCGCAGCGCTTTACAGAGAATATTTCAATATTCACATCAGTCCCTGCCCCAGTGGAGCTTACAATCTATATTCCCTACCACATGTATACGCAGACATTCTAGGGTTAATTTGTTGGGAGCCAATTAACCTACCAGTATATTTTTGGATTGTGGGAGGAAACCGGAGTACCCGGAGGAAACCCACGCAAGTACGGGGAGAATATACAAACTCCGCACAGTTAGGGCCGTGGTGGGAATTGAACCCATGACCTCAGTGCTGTGAGGCAGTAATGCTAACCATTACACCGTCCGTACTGCCCACATTAATCTGATGATCAGCAACATGGCGTCGTGACCCCAAGTTGAGGTGGTCGGGACCCACTTTTGGGTCAGGACCCACAGTTTGAGAACCGCTGATCTACTGAATAGTGAGTAGTCATGATATGAAAATAAGCCATGCATATCCAGACATATAGTCCAGTGGAAACGGCCTTTACATATTAGACCTTTTTTTTGTGTGTGTGTGTGATTATTTTTTAATCCAAAACATCCCCTTTAATGGCCTTTATCCTTTCTATAAAAGCTCCTTCTGTGTTTCTACTTATTGAGTAATTATATTACCAGCAATACTTTTTTCTGATTTTTCCATTTCTATTGATTTCTCAGTGACGAATCCTGTCTGATAGGGAAATGTGATATTTCTGACCTCTTCTCTCTGTTTACAGTCCATCTCTTGATAAAAATATGTCAGGGCCTATTTCCAGTGGTGGCAATTCCTGGAACCTTATTACACTTATAGTTATATCGGAGAGGTCTGCTATATTTTTTATTTAAAAGACAATGTTTTTAACAGGTTATTCGTCCTTTCCTTGTAGTCTGTCAAATAACATCAGTGTCCTAAAACAAACTGTTCTGTTACCTGATGGTGTGATCATTTGTATTGCATTAATTAAATTTTGTAGAATTAATAGAGAGGCAAAGTTAGTGAGCCATTTCCGCATACTAGGCAGGTTAGTTATGATTAACCTAATGTAATAGAATCGACTTGAATAGAATTTAACCCTATAGATTTAAGGCCATTACACACTGGGCGACTTTTGAGCTGAAAGTTGCTCAGAACAGCATGTTTGAGCGGCTTTCAGCTCAAAGCCGTCCAGTGTGTATGCCCCAGCGATGAGCGGTGAGCACTGCTGCACGCTCCCGCAACATCGCCGGGAAAGCCGTTCATCTGCTGGTATTACCAGCAGATGATTGGCTTTGAGGACGGCTTTGCATAGTGCTGCGCTATGCAAAGCCATCCTTCCCCCTGCTGATGGCGCCGGGCAGGGGAAAGCCACTGAGCGACTTTCTTGCCAGTGATGATCGCGATCATCTCTGACCATACACGCTGTACATAGGCGCTTAGTGTGTATGGACCTTTACTAAAGGTTCTAAAAGGATAAATGGTGGTGTAGCAAATTAGCAACAAGAGATATACGACAGCTCCTGTAGCCTCTTGACACCCACTGGTGGTCTCCAGATAACATTGCACTCCATTTTAGTATGCCAAGTATTTTAATCACCTAGTGATTATCGGGTTTTCTCAGACCCCTTTTGTCACTGAGCAGACAGTTCCTTCCAGTTGAATGTAAACAACCACTAGTCCCGGTTTGTGGTGGTCGCTGGTCATTGTTTTTGGTTTGATCGTGATGAAAGTGTTTATGTTCCTTGTGTAGAACATTTTAGTTCAAAAAATATTTTGGTTAATCCATATAATATAAATTAACTTGTGGTGAAGTTGAACTAAGCATTGGCGAGATATATAGTGGAGCGAAATAAAGTACCAGACAATTGGCTGCAGTCATATTTAAAATATGGCAGTGGAGTGGCAGGTACTTTTTCTCTCTACTTTATCACTCTCCAAAGTTTAGTACATCTGCCGCTGTATCATTTAACATATTGAAGCTCATGTAGTGTGGACATTAGCTATTCGATTTATATTCGGGTATGGGTCATAGGGTCGATTTAAATTAAGGTCAACAGTCAATAGGTCGACTACTATTGGTCTGCAGGCCATAAGTAGACACATGAAAAAGGTTGACGTGGCTAAGGTCAACAGGGTCAAAAAAGGTTGGCACAAACAATAGGTCAGCATGGAAAAGGTGCTTTGGGCATGGTGCATCGCTACGCTCGGCACACTAATATATTCTCCCTCTATGTTCGCTTGGATAGTCGACCTATGGTGTATTGACCTTTTTCATGTGTCGACCTATGGCCTGTCAACCAATAGTGGTTGACCTATTGACTGTCTATTTATTGTCGACCTGTATAGACCTACCTATATCTCAATCTGATATACAATAAATGAAGCTTGGCGTCATATAAAGCAAATATTAAGAGTTGCATCTGACTGATACCTCTTTCATCGCAAATGCTGGGTCGTACCCAGGATTTGGACACTGGTCCGTCCCAGGTGCGACCTGGTATGTTCGAGGTGAAGGTCCCCTCAACGACAGGGCAATAAGTCCCGTCTCTGACATCACACCGGGGTAAGGCAGAGTTGCGGCGCATCATCAGAGGGTGCAGGCAGCGCTTGGAGCTGATGTTGCCTCCTCCCTATAGTGTAAACAGGACTCGGGTAGCTCGACACATTTATGGGTCAGAATGCCAGGTTGCTGGACGCGGGTTTTTCCTGTTGGTGTTTTGACACTGCACAGTGACCCTGGTTGGATTTGGGTTATTTGTGTGGTGTGAAAGGGGTATGAGGAAAGGGTGAGGATGATAATGAAGGGGTTCGCCTGTCATTGCTTGTAAGACTGTTGCTTATTGCTGCTCTAGACAGATGTGTTTTCATGCATTACTGCTGCAGTAGCGCCAAATTTACTCTCTCAGCGCACCAGGTCCTTTGAGATTCTACTAGTGCAGAGAGGGGTTTTTGTTACTTCTTCATCTTTGGGGCCACAGCTTACGCTATGGAACTTACTTAATGGTGCTGATAAGCATTATCATCCCCTCGCGGGCTTGCTTAACTCGCCACGCTTCGGTCTCAGTGGCTTGCTTCGCTCGCCACAATTTTACTAGGGGTAATAGATGGTGGCGTGAATCATCCTTATGTAGCGGTTAAGTAGTGGCTATCGTAACTGGCCTAGCGGTGGCTACAAAGATGAGGAAGTATTGTTTGCCAAAAATGTGTTTAAAGCTGCATACACATTAGACTAAATTTTAAAGGATATGCAGGATAACGACCAGTCATTACATTTTCGTGCATATCATTGTGTGTGTGTACGCACTATAATGTTAACAATGCATGCTTCTGTGAGTATATGCAGCTCAAGCTAAGGTTATCGCCAAAAAATGTATACTACCGGAATGTGATCATAAATGATATTGTTTGTAAAATCGTTTATTGTGTATGCACTATTTGTTTGTCAGGGAGTTCTAGACAGCTCAAAGGAAAACATTGACAAAACCGTTGTCTAATGTGGACACCGCTTAATTGCAACTCAGTATGACAAGGATGCCTGATTAATTTTTATATGTGACACTTGTATATCTGTGTGAGACTGATTCTCTGAATGTTGTATACATAGGAGTACACTACAGGGAATGTGCTTTTGTTTTTTTTTTCCATGGAAAATTATTTTGTGCACTGTATACAGGCTCAGTAGTACACAGATATTCAAGTGTTGCATATAAAAATAATCAGCACAGACTCTGGGTGCGTCCTAGTTAAATTACATGGTCATTAAGCAGCCTATTTACTAAGCCTTGGATTGAGGTAAAGTACAAGCCAATCGGCTCCTAACTGCTATGTTAAAGGCAGTTGCCGACTTTATCAGTCTCCTCTCCGGGAGAAGCCGGAGAGGAGACTTCCAGCTGCAGTTCGGGGGTGGGGCTTGAGCGTGATGTCATTAAGCTCCGCCCCCAGGATGTAAAATACCCCAATTCACGGATCTCCATGGAGGGGGCAGGGCTACAATGACACGATTGTGGTCATTTTAGCTACACCCCCTCTTCTGAGACCTGCGGATTACTGCATTTAAATGCAGGGTTCAGGGGGAAGACGCCACAATCGGGGGTGGCATGGGGGTCCCACAGAATACGGGAGGATCGCCTACCTTTCCGGGGGGGCCGGGAGGAGGACTCGATTTTCTGGATCCTCCCGGCCATTCCGGGACGGTAGGCAACCCTGGTTAAAGGCAGTGTTTTAAAAAATGACCAGAACTTTATCTCCATCCAAAGTTTAGTAAATAGACTCCTTAGACTTTTTTATTTGCAAAAAGCCACACAAAAAAACTAGCAGAGTTGCACACGAACTCATGATGTATTTGGGGCTACATATATGAGGACATCACACATCTGTGTGTATGTTTATTAAAGTTATGCATGTAATAAGTCCAGACCATGAATGTGATTGTTCATATCATAGAAGATTATTGTTGTGGCAGCGAACAACTGAGTATCAAGTGTTATGTTCTAGTACAGTGATTTCAAACTCATGGCCCTCCAGTTGTTGTGAAACTACACATCCCTGCATGCCCTGGCTCAGATTTTATATCATGGATTGCTAAAACTGTGGCAGGGCATGCTGGGATGTGTAGTTCCGCAACAGCTGGAGTGCCATGAGTTTGACACCACTGTTCTAGTAAAAGGAGGCCTGTATGGCAGTTATTCACAGGGAGAGGAAAAGTTATGGGGCGATTATAGCCCCATTTCTAAGCGATCTGACTAAATCGCTTAGAAAGGAAGCACGGTTCCCTCCATATGTATGGCCCCCTTCCACAGTGATGTGCTATCAATTTTAGTGACCATTATTTTTCCATTGTATGTTCTCTGAAGTTGCCCTACAGGTTACACAGTGCAGGATGAGTAACTGCTGGGCTTTACCTGCGTGTAGAAAAATGATTTGGATCCTCAAACGAAGTGACTGTTTTCCTAAGTGGTGATTTTCTGTGTTTTTATTATAATATTGGCAGCCGGTTGCTGTTAGATTGAGTGTTAGCGTGTCTGTCTGCCACTTGCACTGATAAACCTGTTTCATGAATTTACCTCCTTCTGAGCATCTAGCTGGTATTTCCGTTATATCTCTACAGTGTAAACTGTTTAAATGTAAATTCCATCTGTAACCAAATTCATTTTATGGTATTTAGAACTTTTATGGTTTGAGTGACTAAAACTTATCAGGAAGGAAAAGTTAAACACCACTGGGACCTTAATTATGGCTGTCGTCTTACTGTATAAGCAATGTCTTTTTACATATTGTATAAATACATGGGGCCGGATGTATTGAGCTAGGAGTCTGGCGGCCGTGCCAGATACCGGACGCACTCTGAAGTTTTTTTAAAGGGGCAATAATTTACAAGGCAAATTTATGCCTAGTATATGACTACCCCTTAAAAAAAAAAAAAAAAGAAGAAATATTACCCGACGGTTAATATTACAGGCGCTTATGAGATGGGTTGTTGAGCTAGCTGCTCACACACTGGGAAGGTCAAATCCCAGAATAGAAAACAGAGAAAAGTGTGGTTATTGGAGCGCTAAATAAACTGTAATTTAGGTTTAGATTCTTATTAATAATAAATTGATTTTTTTATGTGATACCCGATTGGTCAATTTATTATCAATAAGAATCTTAACCTAAATTACAGTTTATGTAGCTCACCACCGACCATTCCTCTCACCCCTTTAAAAAACCTCTGAGTTCGGGCGGGGTCCCGTACGGCCGCTGGACTCACAGCTCATAACGTCCGGCCTGTGGAGAGGGATTTCAGTATGGTGGGGTATGTTAGTTTGACAATGTTTAGGTTTACCTTAAGAGATGGACATGTTTAAGGTTGACACTGGCGAAAGGTCGACAATTGAAAAGGTTGACATGAGATTTTCACTTTTTATATCAATGTCTACACCAACAGATGAACCCAGATTAGTGTCCCCTAACATGGTTCTCCCTTCCACATGCCAGGTGGCTTGCTGCACTTGGCACACTTTACCGTTCCCAATCGGAGTATGAATAACATATGCAAACAGGAGGGAAATTAGGTTCTTATTTATGTTTAATGAATATGGATTACAAAACCAGATGAACCAGCCTCCTAAAGTTGATATTTTCCTATGTGATTTGAGAATTGACAAATATAGTCTTCTAGCATTCATGTTTTTCATTTTCAGAATTACTTTAATAGGGTACGTAAAGATACCATTTCACACAATTGATATTTTTAAGTACAGATGTTTATTTTCTATTTCAGATTCCTGTCTGACGTGAGATTAGTAACGCAGACATGTTCCGAAACAGTCTGAAGATGCTTCTAAGTGGTGGAAAGTCAAACAGGAAAAACCGGTCTAGTGGTAAGGAAATAATACAACTGTCACTTTTGGTCCAGAAGGCATAACATTTGATTGTGAATTCCTATAAGTGTAACATTGGTGTTTAAAGTAATATGGGTGCAGCTACCAAAGTGAATCTGCAGAAATATTTGTGGCTAAATGCAGACCCTGGAGAATTTATTAAAGATGTTGGTAAGCTCTGCCAAGGTACAGCTTCTTAATAGAGAACTTGGCAATACGTTATCATCTTTTCTGCACTTTTGCACTTGCATGTGCTCCAAATTGTGCATGCGCAAGTTCTGAAACTGCGATCACAGCAGATCGCAGTTTTAGTGCTGGCTGGGGGGTGTTGACCAGCCACTTGTGGGAGCAGTCCGGACCACTTGGACTAGGCTGCACACAGCCAGGGGACATCCAGTGATGTGTGAGCATTTGATGTGACACATCGTGGGATGGGACCCGGTGTGTGGGCGGTTTTGCCCTGTGCTGTTTGCCCGCTCCCAGTGCATCCTAGCACCAGGAGTTGTATTTAAGCAAATACCCACTAAAATAAAACTCACTCTTAATCATGCCTATAGAATGGTTGACCCTATTCAGTGCATACAGTACTTTCTATAGGGAATATTGTGCTCCACCTTATTCTGCTGTTTTGTATACGGTACAGATCGCAAACTCTAGAAATATATTCGCTATCAGCGTAAACCCCCCCCCCCCCCCCCCCCCCCCACTGCATATCCTTTGTGGAAGCAGAGGTGCCTGGATGGCATTGGGAGTATTGTGAAGTCTATAGGCTGCTGTCACGTGGTCGTACAACACTTTTTTTTTTCTTTACTACATAATGGCTTGTGATTGGGAAAACAGATGTCAAATTAAATGTCTCAGTAGAATAGAAACATACATTTTATTCTATTAATTGATCTTCTGGGCATATAATTATCCATTACCAATGCACCCAAGGGTGACAATACTACAAATGGCATGTGTCCCAGACACTATACCCTGTAATCTGTTCATTTAAGAGGTGGGGTTGTTTACTTTCCATTATTTCCCTTTTTTTCCTCTCGTTTTTTTTTGTGTGTGTGTGGTTAGAAGCACATATTCTCTGACACTACTGCAAATGTTTGTGAGCCACAGACCATGTCTGATTGGAATCCATGAGGTCCAATATCCTTTAGTTGAATAACCTAATCTAGATCATAAACTCTGACCAGATTACTGTTTGTTTGCTGGTTCATTCATTACTCTTTTAGTTACAGTCTTGTATTATTGTTATAGTATAATACTTTGAAACATGTAGGACTCTAAAATGAATTATTGATTAAATATCCATTTACGTTTATTTACTTGCAGTAGCAATATATATTTGTTCCATTCCTTTAGTTTCCAGCAGGAGGCAGCATCCTGCCATTTCACATTATCTATTCTAAACACATTGAGCATTTATTATGAGGATACTTTTCATTAGGAGGAATTGTTTTGAAGCATTTTTCTGTGTGGGCAGAGCTAAACGATTTCATTTAAAAAGAAAAAAAACTACCCTACTTCCCTTCCCTACAGTGGTAAATTATGTATTGTCAGGCGCTGCGGAACCCCTGTGGCGCCATATAAATATTGATAATGATAATAATACCCTGCACCTTCTGCCAATTGTTAATGCATTGTAGGAAAGGGTCGCATGGGTGTAGTATCACCCCAGTGGAGCAGAACTGAACTATAAACACTATTTAAGATTTGGTTTTATTTTATTTATGGCAAACCTTAAATAAAGCATTTTATTCAGAGTAACTGTTAAACAATGAAAGAAAAACAATAGTCGTGTGGAACTACAAGAACAAGCAAGCCCTAGTAGGTGTTAACTGTTTGGGTATGCTGGAATTTATAGAGCAGCAAGAGGGAATGGGCCTGTATGTGACTAGTCAATCAAAGCGGTATGCCTCTGTTTGACTGGAGTGTTAGAAAATTACATACAGTCCACATGTGGGTTATGAATTGGCTACGCTGATGGAAATCATTGATGCATTGCTATGTTGAACAGAGGTGACGTTGCTATGGGCAACATCACCTCTTTTTTTTATTTTTAGAAGCTTTAGTTTATTTACCCCAGATATGGACCCAAACCATCTTTTAAACAAATGATTCTTGGAATCCTGGGACAGCAGTGCTATAACATATGTAGCTTTAGAAATATCACTCTCCGCGCATTCAGTGGCCCTTAATACAAGCAGCCCACCCACATCGGCCTAGAGCAAGCAGTGTGTTGTCTAAACATGCACCAAGTCACTGAACCTACAGTGTATGCCACATTTTGTGTGATGAGTTAGGGATCCCTAGAGAGTACAGTAGTGTCTCAGCTTAGCATATCTCTTACCAATGATCTACGACTTTTGTCAATTTAAACAACTTCAGCTAGCATCAGTGCCCTTTTAACATTGAGCCATAAAACAAATGCCCTCTCTGCATGTGCATGCCATATTATGCTGACAGCAGAACAACAGTCCATGTGTTTAATCCTCCTTTCTGGATAGGTCCAAGCATCAGTCTTGTACAACAAGGGCGCAAGTGTTACCGGGCACAAATCTTTGTTTCTGTTGCCATCTGAAACCAAAGCAGCAACAATTGCCAACATTTCAGGGAGGAAAATGGGCCTTTTGTCAGACTTGGGGGGAAATGTAATGCCTTTTGTTTCTTGGATTGTGAAATCCCTATTAAAGGCCAAGTGTTGCATCCTGAATATTCTGTCTTCCGTCTGCTCAAAGACAGAAACTTAACAAATGGCAAATAAAATAATCTGAAGAACCAGGTGACTGGTTTGTAGTGATGACTGTTCATGCTGATTTATTGTGCTCAAAGACTGATCAAGGCAAAAAAGGTGTGTGCTAGCAGCTAAGAGAGCCAGACTATTTATGTTATGGGTCTGATTCCCAGTAGAGTGATGTCTCTGTTGTGTGTCTCATTTCATTGCTCTGCGAATGTCACCTTTTGTGGCTCAATAAATCCCCCTAACAAAGTCATTTAGAAATAGCACAGTATGCAGGGCAGTCCGGTCACGGTCTGTGGACGTGGACTGTAACCAGACCCCAGTTTCTGCTTCCCACCTGTTGATCATTCTGTTACCTTTTGTTTTGTTTTTTTTCTTTCCAACAATATAGATGCGAACACTAGTCCAATGTTGCCCTTTGCTTATCTAATAACCTTCAATTCATGATTCCTACTGCTGTGTAATGAAATGTTTAGGATTTATTTACAAATGTTGGTAGAGGAGAAGTCCAGTAACACCTGCCCCTTAACAGTAAAGGTGCCCACACACTAGAGAGATCTGCGATCATAAGATGTGCGCATAAATTAGCCTTGAAATCTTATTTCCGTCCTGGACAAAAGATTTCAGGCAAGCGCACATCTTTACCAAAGACTTTTCGGTACTTGTGAGTTATCTGGGCTGCCGATTTTTTGATTGTATGCCTTAAGTTAAGGCATACAATCAGATGCGATGCGATATCGCATCGCATCGCATCGCATGCGATCATCGGATGCGATGACCCGATTTTTCCATAGGAATCAATGTTAAAATGGACTGAGTCCATTTTAACATGGAATTCAATGGGAAAAAGGGGTCCTTTTCATATCCCTACTATCCAAGTGGGCATGGAGTTGGATATAAACCTGTGGCGAGCGTAGCGAGCCACCGAGCCCGAAGCGTGGCGAGCGAAGCGAGCCCCGCGAGGGGACGGTATTCTGTGTCCCCTCGCGGGGCTCGCTACGCTCGCCACGCTTCGGGCTCGGTGGCTCGCTACGCTCGCCACAGGTTTATATCCAACTCCATGCCCACTTGGATAGTAGGGGTATGAAAAGGACCCCTTTTTCCCATTGAATTCCATGTTAAAATGGACTCAGTCCATTTTAACATTGATTCCTATGGAAAAATCGGGTCATCGCATCGCATCGCATCGCATCCGATGGTCGCATGCGATGCGATGCGATGTACCCGATCCGACCCGATTTAGAAATCGGCAGCCCGGATAACTCACAAGTACCGACTTTTCTTATGATCCCGTGTGCATTCCTAAAGGCCCACATACACTACGCGATTTTGCCTCGATATCACCCGTTTCTGGAGGATTGGGCCGAGAAATCGGGTGAAATTGGCCAAATTGCGTAGGGTATGACATCTGATCTGATCCGATACGCGGTCCCGTGCGCATCGGATCAGATCCAGATGTCAGACGGTCTGCACATAAGATTAATCATGTGCAGCCGTCTGTTGGAGCATCAGGAGCAGGCTGGCAGTGGGTACCTGTCCGGGGAGCGGCAGGAGCAGGGACTGGTCCGGGGAGAGGCACAAGGTGTAGCGGCAGGCAGGGAGCGGGGACAACGGCGCAGATGCTGAGCAGAGACCGGTGGCGTGGCGGGAGAATAGAAGGAAATCCAAATTTCAAAAGACTGAGCGGCCGCTGATTGGCTGGGAACTCAGCCAATCAGCGGCCGCCCAGTCTTTTGAATAGGATGGTTTCTATTCTCCCGATCGCTGTGGGGACCGCAGAGCGGCGGGATAATAGAAACCATCCTATTCAAAAGACTGGGCGGCCGCTGATTGGCTGAGTTCCCAACCAATCAGCGGCCGCTCAGTCTTTTGAATAGGATTTCCTTCTATTCTCCCGCCGCGCCCCTGGTCTCTGCTCAGCATCTGCGCCGCGGTCCCCGCTCCCTGCCTGCCGCTACACCTTGTGCATCTCCCCAGACCAGTCCCTGCTCCTGCCGCTCCCCGGACAGGTACCCACTGTGGGAGTCAGGAGTCTGGGAGACAGGTACCCACAACCATCCGCTGCCTGCCGCTACACCTTGTGCCGCTCCCCGGACCAGTCCCTGCTCCTGCCGCTCCCCGGAGAGGTACCCACTGCCAGCCTGCTCCTGATGCCCCCCCCCCCCCACACAGATTTTTACATGTGATAAATCGCATCCGATTTATCACATGTAAAAAATGGCACATCAAGTGCCAAAACTTATCAAGCTCCCCCGGGGAGCTGCCCGGGAAGCTCAGGGGAAATCGGGGCTGACTTGTCCTTAGGACAAGTCGCCCTAGTGTATTTATTTATTATTTATTTATTAACAGTTTCTTATATAGCGCACACAAAGTTGTTGTTTTGTCCTTCAGTTTCACTTTGGTGTAACGCTGGTATAACGCTGTAGTTATGAATCAGTTTTCCCACTTTAATAACGGCCCACTTCAATCTAGGCCCACAGATAAACTCTGGCCACAGCCGTATGCAATGACTACTAAAGTACTCTAACAATGCATGAGTTCCCAATTCCCAATAATTGGAATCCACTCACTCAGTGCAACTCTTAACTTCTAAAACTTTGAATATTACTCTTTCTGCTTGCATATGCACTGTCTGTTTTGAAAATGCACAACTGTACCTCTAATGACTTCACCTCTCCTGCTCTTCCATTGATAATATGTGTCCCCCAACATTTTATTCTTGGCCCTTTTCTTCTCTATCTCTATACGTCCTCTCTGGGTGAGCTTATTTGCTCACTTAACTTCCACTATCACCTCTATGCTGTTAATACTAAAATCTACCGATCCTTTCCTGATCTCTCTCCCTATATCCTCAGTCATATCTCCAACTTTCTCTCTGCTGTCTACTCTTGGATGACCCAGTGTATGGGGGCCTTAAGGATCTTTTGTTAAATCTTCTGATCTTTTGTGCAGCACGTAAGATCAGAAGATTCAGCTAAAGATCCACGGGAGCGCGCATTGGACCAAAATCGGCCGATTTTGGACCGATTATCGGTAAAAATCGGACGATATATCGTCCGATTTATCGGAAATCGGCCCAAAAATCGTTCTAGTGTGTGGGCACCTTAAGATTACTACAGTGTTCCCATACTGTGTGCCTAAGCACCCTGGGGTGTCAAGAGGTTCTTTTAGGGGTGCTTCGGGTTGGTGATCCAAGACAAGAACAAATAATTTATGGGCAAATTAATAGGCAAAACCAGTGCTAGTGGCTGTCCTAAAGCATGTTGACAATGAAAAAATAAAAAAAACTATTATTTTATATGCTATTCTTATACAAATATCAATACCCCTCACAAATGCCCCTTACAAAATGTCTGCCCGCCTGCAGCAGACAGTTTATTAAGGATGCTAGAGGAGGCGGCGGCGGCCTCTTCTTGCATACTTAATAGTGGTCTGCTGTAAGGGGTGGCATTTTGTGAGGGGTATTTTTCATTGGCAGCAGGAGGAGTGCCAGGACCGCAGACAAGTAGATCTGCAGATCGTCGCTACAGACCTGGCAGCGGAGTTGTGAGGTGGTGGTTTGGGGCTTATCCTTCCTGGGGGGTGCCAAACTTTTCTGATGGGGGCACCCATTTTTAATTTACGCCACTGGGGACAAATGTAGTCTTCTCTGAAAGACAAGACATAAGTGTCTTTCAACCACACACATAGAGGATCCTCTCGAGTGACATTGTTCTCCATTTTACACTCACCCGCCTGGCTGTACATCTGCACATCGGCTGTGGCTGCTATGAACCCTTGTTATATGTTCAGCAGTCCTCCCTCTGGATGAATACCTCCTCTCTTTTGTGCTCTATGCCGATGCATACCCAGAGCATATATGGGGCAGGTCCTGATGAAAAGCGCCTGTCCCTGTTTTATGCTTTTTTTTTCAGCAAGAGGAGTGGTTCCTGCCGCTGCATCCCTCCTGGCTATGCCACAGTCTCTCTAGTTTTTCACGTGTCATCTGAAGATGCCCAAAGTCTTCATGAGTTTTGAGAGAGCTGCCATCAGTGTGGAATGTGCAGAAAGTACTAAAGCAGAATTCCTGATTGATATCTTATACATCATGCAATATATTCCAAAAGCCTGAAACTACCTAGAATACAGCATATTCTTCCTACCCAAACTCATGAAATTTCTTTAAAATCTAGGAACCAGGATGAAAATGTAGGAGCCAGATAAACTAATAGGGACAGTGCACACAGAAGGCGCGCCTCAATATTTTATATACGCAATAATGCTGTTACATATACCGCACACTGTAATGCCTATTACATATATTACCACATGCCGTAATTACATATAATGCCAAATAAGTACTGCTTACCTACATGCTCGTTGCTATGGGTTTCATGATTAATGCCAGGGGTTAACATGCTTGTTCAACCTGCTCATTGCCAAGGGGTTAACCTTCCTTGCCAGGGGTAAATGCTCATTGCCATGGGGTTAACCTGCTCTGTCACATGTTAACCTGCTCATTGCAAAGGGGTTACATGCTCTGTCAGGGGAACCCACTCTCCCAGAGGTTAACCTGCTTGTTGCCAAGGGGTAACTGGTAGCCTCCTCCTCCACGCCAGGCAGATCGTTCATTAACCCCTGTATAAGAGCAGGTCCACCGTGGCGTTGCTATTTCAAAACTCGCACTAGATCGTGAGCCATTCAGAGCTACCACTGCCGCTCCTGAACTGGCTCACGAACCGCAAACTCCAATTCCGCAATGCCAGCTCGAGTTTTGTTATAGCCGCGTCTTGCCTTTTACACATTCGGGGGTTTGACAACCGCTCTGCCCGGCTGGTACCGCAAGCCTACTCAGCCAAAACCAGATTCTGTTTCCTCCCAAAAAAAAATCTGGTCGCCGTGGTGACCTGGCCCCCGGGGTTTGCCGAGCCCTGCTTTACCTTCCCATCCTCCTCTCATTTTTGTAGCTATCAAGAGAATAATCTGAACTGCGGTACTGTAATGTAGCATTATATTAATGATACTATAGTGTGGCATAATATGAAATGAGGGCACTGTAAGGTGGTATTATATGAACTGGGGAAATGGCATGATTTTTACAGGCAACATTACAATGTGGTATCATGTACTGGTAGAGTACTCTGTGGTATAATACAAATTAATGGATTGATTCATGTTTGTGAGTAAAGCAAAAAGCACATAACAGGGCAAAGTCATCACTGCAGATGGGGCAGATGTTACCTGTGCAGAGAGACTCAAGTTTGGGTGTCTATGTTAAACATCCATTCGCAGGCAGTGCGGGCGAACCCGTGGTGCGAGCGTATCGGCATTCGCCGGGCGGGGTCTGGTGGACTCGCAAGACTGTGTATTTGCAGCCTTGCGCATCAACCAGAATAACCCCCTTAATTTCAATGTAGATAAGTGCAAAAACTTTTGTGATCGTCTCACCTCTGCTGAGCTTTTATTTTTCCTTCTACAAATTTGGATGTAGTATTAATGACCTCACTGATAACTGACCGTAAAGTTGATTTGAATTTTTTTTTACCATCAGAGGTTTGACCCTCCGCAGCACTAATTGTCTCTTCCCCGGAGTAATTAGCAAAGAAGATTGCTTTACGCTGTGGATTCATTTTCCATGCAAGTCTACATTTCACGCCTGGCCTTCCTTCATTTTAATGACGTGATGTTGTTAAATTAATACTTATGCAAATTTGTGTGCTGGCTGCCTCCCTCTCTTCTCACAGGCCTTTTTACTTGTTGAACAAGGTCAGAGAGCCTGTCATGTTACTGGATAAAAAGCAGAGGATACTGTGTTGTGAGGTATATCTTATGTAGAGTGTGCATCAGCAGACTCCTCAGGAGAAAAGAGGCCTTATGCTTTTGACTACCACTGACCTCCCTGCAGGATGTGTTTAGGACTTTTAAGGTCATCCCCTATAAATATCTAATTTGCATGAATGGGAGGGAATGGATTTGACAAGTTGCAAGTTACATACCTCCCAACTTCTTTGCTTCAGAAATAGGGACACTCGCGCGTATGCAAATGAGGGCGCGGCTTATGCTAATTAGCCGCGACCTCATTTTCATACGAGAATAGATGCTGTGCGCATGCGCACAGCGTCTATTCTATTAGATTGGGGGGTCTCCCAACTGCCACCCCCCACAGCGGGACAATGCCTGCCGCGGGTGGGACAGCGGGACAGGACCCGAAAATCGGGACTGTCCCGCTGTAATCGTGACAGTTGGGAGGTATGAAGTTATAGTATGTACACACGGTGCAATATGGCTTCCGATGTTGCTGATATAGTGAACATCCGAAGCCATATCGCATGCTGATTGTGTGCTTTTTTAGGGCTTGTGAGCCCGATGCGCTGAAGATGCGCGCTCCCTGTGAGCGAAAATCGGCAGCCAAGAGAGGGCAGCCAAGACTATATGGTGCAGATCTGCACTATATAGTCAAAATTGTGCCTCTGCATGCATGCCGTGCTATGCTAATCCCCATACGATCTGATCGTACGGGGACTCGCATAGCACGGCATATCTACCGTGTGTACACACCATTAGAAACACTGAGGGTGCAGTGCTCCCAAACACCCTTTACCGTCTCTCCCCCCAACCTGAGACCTCACACAAGGGGCGGATGGTCGATGACTGAAGAATTGCACCCAGAATGTCTGTTTGGACTAGTGATGGCATTGATGGCTCTGCCACCTATAGGCAATGTTTTTAGAGCCTTACTAGAAAAGCATTGATAGTTCAACCATTGATGTCTGAGTGTTGTGCAGTCCTCAGTCATTGAACCAGCGCCACTAATGTTTTCTTAACACCAGGTACCACTTTTGATGCTAGAGCATATGTCATCGGGCATATACCATGGCTGCAAAACCATTGCTGGTCAATGAAATTCCTTACTTGATGCTCTACACAGTGCTACTGGCTTCAGGGTGCCCTTCCAGGCATGGTCATCTTAACCTATGAGCTTAATGGGCAGCTGCCCATGGGCCCCCCAATTATAGGGGCCTACGAGCAGGGGCAGAATAATCAGGATTAAAGAAATGGATTTATGGACCTTATTCAGGTATAATTGGTCCCCCACGCATTTGCACGGGGGACCAATTTTTTGAGACTTGCATAGTAATTTATGCGCGTATGCAGCCACTGTGTGCGAGCAGCCACGGCGGGCCAGGGGATTCGCCCATGTGAACGCCCAGCGTAACCTCCTATGTATTAATTATGTGTTCTTACAGATTTATTATTATACGTTTGCTTGTGGAAGAGGGAGGTTTAACCTGAAAACTAACAGGATACGGGATGCGGTCATTTGGTCTACTGCATTATGGTCGACAGTCATTAGGTCGACATGCTAAAAGGTCGACATGACTCTAGGTCGACATGGGAAAAGGTCGACATGATTCTAGTTCGAAAGGTCATTAGTTCGACAGGTCATTAGTTCGACAAGGTCATTAGTTCGACATTGTCTATGTCGACATTCACAAGGTCGACATGGAGTTTTTCACTGTTTTTTGAGCCAACATGTGCCGACAGGCGGTATTTCATGCCCTACCATCCACTAGGGCGTGGTGGGAGAATAAAATAGTGTGCCGAGCGTAGCGAGGCACCGTGCCCGACGCATTGCGAGTGCAGCGAGCGATGCGAGGGGATGCAGTGCACTTTAAACTGTGTCCATGTCGACTGTGTTGACATTCAGGTAAAAAAACAGTGAAAAACCCCATGTCGACCTTGTGAATGTCGACATAGACAATGTCGAACTAATGACCTGTCGAACTAATGACCTTTCGACCTAGAATCATGTCGACCTTTTCCCATGTCGACCTAGAGTCATGTCGACCTTTTAGCATGTCGACCTAATGGATTCGACCTAATGACTTTCGACCATAATGCAATAGACCAAATGATCCCAACCCCAGGATACACAGGAACCTCATTCAAAAATAAAATGTTAGTATTGGATGTAGGTATCCTCTAAAGCCACTATTTTTGTTATGCTGCTAATGTAGGGCCTGTGTAAGAGGTGCAAGCAGTTCATGTACGGCTGCAATTACTCAAGGATTCCCCATTGTTAAATTTGCAAATGCCAGTGTAAGCATTCTTCTTGTGTACATCTGTGCATGGACTAAGCCAACCCTGCAAAGCCCACTTTTCTTATCTAAGCAATGCTCAAGTGGATCAGACCTCTCCACCTGAGGTCTGATCATGCTGGTGGATTAGACCCCTCACCATCCATGAACCATTGGTCACAACATGGACTCCTTGAGTCTCCCTTATAACTTTCGTAAGATATGACTGTTTTGGCTCTGGTGCTGCGAATCAGATTGTAGCCATATGCAGACACATTTTGACTCCCATAACACGCTCATGACACCTATTAGGTAACCTACCAGTCTCTACCATGAATCTCAGCAGTCACAACTAATAGCAATGTCGTATGTAAATGCACATCCCATCAGACAGTTTTTCATACATGCTATCGGACTGTTTTCCACGCATGCGCAGTACGGGTTTTGTCATTGCTTCTAACATGCAGTGTCTCAAAACTACTTACTCCACTCAGTCAGCCTAAAGGGGTGTACACATGGGCAGGCTGCTAAGTGCACTGAGCAATTTTGATAGATGTGCGGCTAGTCCAAATTGACTTGCCTGCACTGTCTATATTGCGTAGTGATAGCGACACTGTGGGGCCGCTATCTCCTGCACTGTACACACGGTACGATGTTTGGCTAACCTTGTAGGCGATTTTGACTATCTAGACAACATTGCCTGGCCAAATCACATCGTGTGTACAAAGCTTGAGGAAAATGAAAGGTAGAATTCAATTAGCCATTTTAGATTTCAGCAAACTAATTGTTTCTCTGGGGCTAAGCAATTAGCCCTGAAGCCAATAACTGGTGGGTTAACGGGTGCAGTGACCCTGTTAAATCACAACTATGTGAACTTTTCATGTAATTTGTGTTTTAATGCTTGTTAATCTTGTTAATGGGTATGATATGGGGGTCCGACAGCCAGGATTACGATGGTTATTAGACTAACATCTGAAGCCTCACTTCCTGTACACTGTGAGGGGAGGCACAAAGAAGCTCCTTGCGGGCTACTGCGCTCACCGTGGGCCCCCACAAGAGAAAATAGCCCCTGTATAAGTCCAATTGAGTAGCCTCAATCCTTAAAGCTGGTCACTACCTCCCTTTTTTGCTCCCCCCCCCCCCCCCCCCCCCAAGTGTCATGCCCCTTAGGCTGCTGTCTGGTTTAGTGTTTGTCAGTCAAGTTTCCACAATCCTGGCCCCTGGTCATTATCACAGTGGTATCATAGAGTAGAGAGGATTTATTTGTGAAGGCAAGAGTACACTTTGACACCAGATAAAAGGCTAAAAATTGGTCTGATCAAACAATGCCTTGATGCATGGCAAACAAAAGGCCCCATATCTTATCCTAGGTGTCATAACTTGGCAAATACAAAAGGAGATATGAGAAACCTAAACAAGATAAACATAATGATGTCAGCTCCAGTAAACTTGTGTTACACATGTCTCAGGAAAGTAGCATCTACAGCAGGGTTAAAGGTCAACACTAAAATACACAGGATAGGGACAATTACAAAAAAACATTTATAAATGTACGATGTTTTTGACTAATAACTTCATGCTATTTGTTTCAGAGTTCCCATTGATTTTTGTTCCAATCTTTCTTCTTTGCCTTTTAGTGATCATTTATATTGTCGGGCTTAGTGGTCTAATTTAATTTTCATGCTCTATACATCAGGGAAGGATGATTATATGTTGAGTCCCTGGGCAATTTCAAAACAAAATCAAGCTACTAGCAATATGCCGTATGGCTAATAAGTGGGGAAAGAAGCCACAATGTGATTAGGGCCAGATCTAGGGATGGACCCAATGGCAATGTTGTAAGCAGTGGACAATGTGCTCGTGCAGCGATTGGATTGCGATTTCACACACAGAGCATCTACTCCTAATAAGAGTGACAGGTAGTCAGCGCATCGGGGGAGATAAAAGGTGAGGGGGTGAATGGAGTAACGCAGGTGAGTCAGGACCAGTTTCTGGGTGTCCAATTTGCCCATAACCGCTGGAGTCTAGTTGCTTTGCGTGTGACTGCATGGATTAACTCAGTTGCTATCTGATCTATGATGTTTCTGCATATTTTACAATTGCGCAGTGAGTGATCTCGCACCTGTGAATGCATTTGTGTAAATTTCTGAATCATGCCCTTAATCAGTGTTGCAGGAGGGTGTACACAAAACAAAAAGGCAGACCACAGATACAAATGCTTTACATTGTAATTTTTTCACAAATAATCCATGGTTACAGGTTTATGAGAGCAGTGGGAAATGACAGAGTAGTACAATTGGGGTGTCATCACACTAAGGGCAGGGATATACTGGCATGACATCTGGCCCTGTAGTTGCCATCTCTGTTCCTCCTTTGGGATGCCCACAACTTCCTTGGTGACAGCATCAGATACCACAAGCATCTTGGCTCCGTGTATCTTGGCAAGTGTGATGCCAAACAAATATACAGTGTAGACTAATAAATCAGATAGGCAGAACGCCATATCATTACCCATACAACTAGAAAGCAAAACCCTTGTCAAGGAACAGGAAGAGAGAGAAATAGTATTTATATGGTACTGGCGTAGTTGCCAGCAGCTGACTCACCTAACATTTCTATGATGACAAATTTTATGCCTGCACTTCCACTGACTGACACTCCGTGTTCCAACTGAACCACACAGTTGATGGCGGCACTAAGATGCTTGTAATAAAAAAAAATAAAAAAAATTCTGCTTTAATAATGGGAACTGATGATGTTTTTGTCATTCAGTAGCCAGTGCACTGTCCCCACCAGCTGCTACATGACTACTGAATGTATCAATTGCCCCCCACCCCACCCCACCCCTTAGAATGTAAGCTCCTTTGGTTTAGGGTTATCTTTAACTTTCATTTCATGTCTCATTACATATTTTGAATAATCCATATCCCCAATGTAAATCATTACATATGTCCAGGCTTTATAAATAAAAGATCAAAATGAATATGAAGAGGAAAGGTCTTGTTTTACAGCAGAGCTAAAATGCACATTAGCCCTACTTGCAGAGTAGCCAATAAGCAGATTTAGGATTATCCACAGTGGCTTTTAAGAAATTGACAATTTGCAAATAGTATTAACTCCTGTAAAGGTCCCGGATTATAAAGTCCTGAATTTTGATGTAGTAATCAGGAATCGTTATTCAGAAAGTAACCGGAAAGAATTGGGATACGTGTCCCTAATCTGTGATCTCACTCAAGCAGACCTGCTCCAGGTATGCGCTAGATTTCAGTGCATGTACAGTATGCTAAAGCATCTCTTATCAGGCAATTCATGAAAAGTTCTTTCAATAAATACAATTAGAACACTTTGTTCCCGCTAATGTCTGACTCATGGAACATGTCACTTATTAGAACACTTTTGGGAACATGTTTAAAGAAATGATCTGTTCTAATTACAATTCATTGCATCAATCCTATTTTACTAACTATGACATTCGTGAACTAATAGTGATAATTGAGGACATACAAGTGCAATGTGTGCCCTTGCTTTGGAAGTTTATATACTCAAAAACAGTAAGTAAATGAGAAATGAAGTATAGGTTTGGTCAGGGCACCAAAGTGGTATCTAATCATCTTCCTAGAGCTGCTTGCAAACACTTTTTCTTTTATAGCAGATGTTACATCTACTGTAGATAGATTTTAGATTTGGATTTGTAACTATTGGGCCTGGGAAACCTGTTTTTCCAGTTTTGTTTCCCCACCGGTTGAAAGCTGGCTCTGTCACTGCTCGTCTGCTACCACGTCATGCCTGATTCATAAGTGCATGCAATGCTGATTGCAGACACGGTAGAGTGTTTTGTTACTGCTACTGTTTAAGCGCGGTGATGAAGTCTGCTGCCTATGAAATTGCATCTGGGTATGATGTAACTGCTTGTACCACTGAATCAGGCCTATAATCTTCTCTCAAATATAATACTGATAACATTTCCTGAAAAGAAAGCAAAACTACAAAATAATGCAGTATTTTATTATCTGCTGAATGCATTAACTGAAACAGTCATTCCTGTTGCATTTTCTGCTCAACTGCTAAACCCACTGTGCTTAAGTCATACTTGCCTACTTTTGAAAACTAGTTTCAGGGAGCTTATAGTTGGTAATAGAATTATGCACAAGGCCCCATGGGGGGGGGGGGGGGGGGGGGGTTTATGCTCCATTCAAAGGGCGGGTCTAGTTCCATATATGGAGATATTTTGAACGTGGCACCTAGAAGCGTGGGTGTGTACTGCTATATCTGAGAGGAATCTTTTAAAATGATTTATATCCAAATGTAGATGGGCCCCAAAGCAGTTAGTAAGAGCTACTATACTTGCTAAAGAAAAGTCAAAGTCACTGATACGTGTCAGGGATTGTTCATCTATTGTGTTTTACACGTGGTTCCATATAAATGGCCACAAGACATGCACGTAGCCATAGGGATCATTGTGTTTTATCACCAGTGCTGGGAAATGGCGCTGATGATTTAAAGTAAATGCATCCATCTCATTCCTTTTTTCCCAAAAAATGTAACAGCTACATAATGTGGGCTAGGTGAAATGAGGGAGATTGCTAGACTTATCAGGGAGAGAGGGAGATTGCTGCTATTTCAGGGAGTCTCCTGCAGAATGCAGGAGTGTAGGCAATTATGGCTTAAGTATACATTTAAAGATGATCATTCCCTGCACAATTGGACTCCTGGAGGGGTGCCGGACAGTTTCCCGACAGTCATTACCTCGATGTCGGGATCCCGACACACAAAACCCTGACACTCGGGGTCCCCGACGGCCACTGGCTATTCTCCCTTGTGGGGCTCCACGACCCCCATAGAGGAAGAATAGAATAGGTGGCGAGCATAGCGAGCCACCGAGCCTGCAAAGGGCTTTGTTGCGCTCGCCATGCTGTCTGAGTCTGGCCAGTCGGCATCCCGACGTCGGGCTAATGACTGTCGGACCATATACCACACCCCTCCTGGAGGGAAGTGTAATAGGGTCTGAGTTCCCAGATGTGCACGAGTTCATCTGAGAGTGGCTGTATTTTTAAAAAGGCAATCATTTGCAAGGCAAAACCAACCTGATATTGCCTCTTTAATATTATAGGCATCTCAGGTGAAGTCCTTGAACTATGGCAACTTATGCTGGGTACACACCAGGACGACCATGATCGTGTGTCCATTTCCTTGAAATCATACGATGGTCGCACGATCTGTTAGAGCAGTACACGATCTGCAAACAATCTTCTCATGATCTGCACCCAGTTGAAGGGAGATTGACAAATCCTTACTGCAGCAGGTAAAATCTCCAAAGAGAACAAATGACCAGCAGGGACGTGCATTGGTTCGGAATCACATTGAAAACATTCACAATTCTGCTTTGTATTACATACAATAGGTCGAAATTGCATCAAAATTGGGGGAATTTAGCCCAAATCGTTCTGGTGTGTACACAGCATTAGACCCTATTACATTTACCCTATTATTTGCAAGCACACACATACACACTAGAGTTACTCCAGTCAACCTACCATTATTGTCATTTTGGATTGTTTGAGGAAACCACAGCACCTGGAAGACAATCTAGATAACATCATAAACTCAACACAGCGAAGGGCCTGGTCAGCACTTATTTTATTTATTAACAGTTTCTTATATAGCGCACACATATTCCGCAGCGCTTTACAGAGAATATTTGAACACTCACATCAGTCCCTGCCCCAGTGGAGCTTACAATCTATATTCCCTATCACATGTATATGTACACACAGACATTCTAGGGTTAATTTTGTAGGAAGCCAATTAATCTACCTGTATATGTTTGGATTGTGGGAGGAAACCGGAGTACCCGGAGTAAACATATACAAACTCCGCACAGTTCGGTCCATGGTGGTGATCGAACCCATGTCCTCATCACTGTGAGGCAGTAATGCTAACCATTACCCCATCCGTGCTGCCCAACAGCAGGCGCTTAAACTCATGAGCTGAGCTATATGAGACAGCAATACTCATTACTGTAGCACACACTATACAGAATTGTTGTATCCCAGACTGTTTACGCGCCTGCTGTCATCTAGAAAGTACCAGCTGTCATATGTTCGAGGGAAGATTTAATCCAGGCTGCCTTTGAGTCATCACAGTCTGGTAAAAATGCTGCTCTCTACCTATGGCTAGTGACTCTGCATACCACCTGTTGTTGGATTATACCAGTGGGCAGCAGGCAAACATTATTCTCTATTATTGTTTCCCCTGATGTTGGATTACTTGTGCTCTAATCTCCAAAGGTCTACCGATGTTACCCCTCCTTTCTTTTGTATTATCTGCCAAAACAACTTTTATTTTAATTACAAATACCACACCACACTAAAGTAAAAAATTGCACAGAAATATGTATTGATGTGTGTGTGTGTATATATGTGTGTGTGTGTGTGTGTGTATATATATATATGTATGTATGTATGTATGTGTGTGTATATATATATATATATATATATGTGTGTGTATATATATATATGTGTGTGTGTGTGTATATATATATATATATATATATATCAAGAGAGCGAGCGCTCCATAGTGCATGAATCAGTTTGGGAACATTTAATAGGGTACACATAAAAAAGGTTACAGGCAGCAGAGATCACGTACCAAACAGAGCGGTACTAGACACTGCAGTATGATCGCATGAACAGCTGTCAACACAGCACAAAGTTGGAGCGGTTACACTCAGCGGTATTCGCTGTAGCAGCAGCGATGGTTCATTCCCCACAGGTGACTCAGGTCAGAGACAACGCTAGGCCAAGCTCCAAAGCGTTTCGTCATCGACTTCGTCAGAGGGCTGGGGCGTGGCCTAGAATTGTCTCTGACCCGAGTCACCTGTGGGGAACGAACCATTGCTGCTGCTCCGGCGAATACTGCTGAGTGTAACCGCTATATATATATATATATATCTTTCACATAAGTTGGCAGCAATCAGTAATCAAGCAGACAACCAGACATAAGGAGTGCAAAACTTAAAAACCCAAAGTGCAAGTGTTTGCAGTGTCACAAGTTAGGACATCAGGTCTCAGAGTGTAGAGAGCAAGTAAACCAAGTGATACCTCATCACATAAAAATGATATACGGAATGAGTCAGCTTTGAATTTTGAAGACATTCACAACAGAGACTGTTGGTGCATGGACTCATGAGGTACTTTAGCTCCAAAGAGAGTTGGTTTATTTATGAGACCCTGGGAATGTCAGGGAGATGGGAGAGACCGTCCTAAATACCAAGAAAATCTGGACAATTACTGCACCAGTGGCGTAACTATCGAGGATGCAGCTGCTATGGGGGCTGAGCTGTTTCTAGAGTCCGCAGCTCCCCCTGCACCCATTTAAATCTACCCTAAATGCTCATTGCTTCTCCCACCCCGCTGGAGAGAGCGGTCACTGACATAGCCCCCTACTCCCGGCATCTGCAGCCGCAGAGGATGTAGCAGTGTGTCCCCCCACCCTCTGGCAAAGTTTTCTCCAGCCTGGCTGGCTCCCATCCGTTCCGTGATTTGTGGCCATTTTGGGGGAAGGGCTTGGTGCGACCTGTGTCTGACTGCTGTGCTCACTGCACAGGCTGCGGTAATAATGTAATTCCTTCTCTTCCTCTCCCTCTCTATTTCTCTCTGTCTGTGTATGTCTGTATCCCTTGCCCGCCCCGCCCCCAATGATGGCTGTAGACAGAGTTGGCCACCAAATTACTGCATTAGTACACAACCGTTGTGTGTGTACGTGTGTGTATGTATGTGAGACACCCAGTAACCCCCTCCTAGATGTCTCCAAAATTGTACACCCTTTACCCATGTGTAGGACACCCTGTACTCCTCTTCCCTCCCCATCATGTGTGACATTGAACCGCCCATACCCCTGTGTGTGTGTTTGTGATGCCTTTTACCCCCACTCAATATGTGTGTCACACTATACCCGCACTTTACCCATGTAGATCCCCCCTTCTCTGTAGAAGGGGTCCCTTCAAAATGTTGCTATGATGTCAGCCAAGTTTTACGTACGCCCCTGTGTTGTAAGCTTAAGAATTAAGAGAAAATCAATTATTATTTGTGCTTGATCTAGGAATCCGTCTGAGTGCATTCAGTGTACAGTGTGTTTTTATACAACAAAAGAGGGCCTGTAATTGTGATAACAACCCTGTTTATCCTGGGCACTGAAGAGTGTTGTGCAATGCCAGCTTCTGACTTATGTGGGGTACACACCAGGACGATATGGCCCAAAACGAGCCAATTTAGATACAATCTCGACCGGTTTGTATGTAACTTGCCCGTGTGTTGGGCCATTTCACTGCCCTTTTGATGCGATCCCGATCCCATGCGAGGCCCCGCTAGTCGGTCGGTCTTTTCTGAGATCCTACCTGCTGCAGGTAGGATCTCAGAAACAACCATCGTAGTGGGTGCGGGTCGCGATCGGATTGCGATCACATTAGGGGTCTTTTCGCGGCGGGTCGGCGGCGCCGTCAGCTCGTGAGCGGGTCGTACGTTCCTGTGACATTTTCATGGCACACAAGTTTCTTATGTCCAATGACAGGTTGGTGTTAGGTAACATCACAACATGATGACATCACTTCCACAACATTGTTACAGCATCAGTACAACTAGCAGTGAGCAGTGCTGCCGCTGAGTGATAGGACAGCCAGGTGTGCCTATTGCCATTAATCTTTACAGTGAGATTTTGCAGTCACTGCAATGTGGTCTGGAGCAGCAGAACAATGACATGTGGCTGTAGCAATACTATTGTCATACTCAGGACCGCCGAGAGGGGGTACTAATTACCCAGGCCCGGGCTTGCTGGAGGGGCCCGGTGGGGGCCCTGGTCCAAACCACACCCATCCCGGGTAGATAGCTACACCTCCCACAATTAGGCCACACCCCAAAATTTTACAGAGGACCGTCATACCTCTCGGCTGCCCTGGTCATACTGCCACTTTGTGTCATTTGTACTGCTCACCTCAGCCCATTTGTGCAGAGCACCTTTATCTTTGTGTTTATGTTGGTGCCTTACATAAAGTATAATAATTCAAGAAAAGTACTGTTGCATGGCTAGAACTATGAAGTATAAATATTTTGAGTACCGATCTGTTCATGAAGGTTTTATTAGCTTTACATCTGCTAGCAATATTTAAAATGCTATTTGAATTTTCGACTCATTGTTCTTTAAATGGAGCATCTGTGTTATTTACATTTGCCAATAATCATGTTAATGTTGTTATTATTACTGCAGCTATGCAAGTTGTACTCTTATGCACAAATTATATTTTCCACATTAGTTTTCAGTCTTTTTCTCTCTTTTTGTATAAATGCTGTGATGGGGTGAAGAGTTGTAATTGTTCTTCTTGTTTCAGGGTTATTATAATATTGTATCTGTTTTGCTTTGATTAATTGTCTGTCTCCCTTGTGGAGAAGAGGCTGCTCAGTGTGCCATTAATTGCTCGCACAAAAATATTTACTAGAAAAAAAAGCTTGGTTTTGTCAATGAGACATTAGTATTCCAGCTCTGTCCCACTGCTGTCTGCCTAGCAAAGTTGTTCTTTATCTGTGATTTGAAGCCTTCATCCTACAGCCATGTCCATTCTCCTGAACAAACATTTGGGAAAGACTGATGACTAAGTCTAATTGGGAACAAAATCTGTGGTATAAGGCTATACCTGTAAGTAAGGAGAGACCGTATGTTATAATGCATTCGGCTATCCTGTCACACATTTGTTATTAGAGGACTCCATGTTGTCCTCGCTGAAATGACAAAGGATATAGTAATATCAGTAAGTGCAGCAATCATTTTCTTAAAGTTAGTGACTGCATTGGAGGAAATGCTATTTTAAGAGTGAAGTCCACAAAACTCTGTACTCAAGTGAGTAAAACTCTGTATTTTTTGTAATGTACAAAAGAGTTTATGTATTAAAGCAAGATTACCAGGGCCCTGCAGAGCTTTTGGCGATCTTGCGGTAATACATAGATTTATTAGCAGTGTTGGACGGTTATAGTACATCTGGTAGGCGGCAGGGGTATGTAAGATCGCCACCTCACCGCACATAGGAGAGAGGCTGGCTGCTGCTACAGCAGTCAGTCCTCTCTATCTGCTTGCCTGCTGTCTACAACGGGGAAGGAGGGCAGCAGGACCTGGGACTCCCACGGGCCCCTCCATCAGACCCTGGCCTGGGTAAAGAGCTCACAATGCCCCCTCCCTCTTGGCGCCACTGGTGAAGAGCCTTGGATAGAGACAATGTTGTGAGAGATAAATTACTACCCTATCAGCTCTTAACTACCATGCTACAGGCTGTGTTTGAGAAAAAATTGACCCTGACTTCCACAGAAAGCCAGAAAGATTATGTATGGGTAATAAGATGAAGCAGTGGCACTGGGATGCCTAGTAAGTTTCAGTCCAGAACACTGTTATAATACCCCTTTCACAATGCTGATTTGACCTGGGTTGTTGTAATGTAAACCCTAATCGCATCTTGGTGTGAAGGGGTTCCTGTAAAAAAAAAAAAAATCTGGGGCGACCTCGGTTGGACACTGATTGACCGAGGTTACCGGGAAGTGTGAACTGGTAAATCAGGTGATACGACCTAGGTCCTATTAACGCTATATGGAGAGCCGGCATACCAACGCTTGGAGATGTCAAGTACAAGTGCCGGTAGCCTGAACAGTCATGGCAATGTTGTTCAGTCTGTGCTATAGGCCTGGACTTCCTGTAACAATAATAATAAAAAAAAGATAGATCATACAGGTTGAGTATCCCTTATCCAGATATCGTTTATCCAAATTGTTCCAAAAACCATAGTTTCCAGAATGTACTCTTTTCTTTTTTTGCTAACATCACTACTGGGGACATGGTATGTAACTGGCACTATATATGTGCAAGAACATGATTGCTTGGCATTCATATTCATGGCCTGAAATATTACACAAACTTTGTTTCATGTTTTGAAACCTTGTTTCTTGCACATATAAAATTTATTTGTGTGTATTTGATGTGTTTGATGTGTTTTTACAACATAAATGCAAGATACCTCATTCAAATATAAAAATATTCCGAAATATGGAATAATTTGTTATCCAAAATGCTTCTGGCCCCGAGGATTTTTGATAAAGGATACTTAACCCGTACAATTATTGTTTCATTTATTTATTTATTAGCAGTTTCTTATATACTTTATATACTTTACAGAGGATATTTGAACATTCACATCAGTCCCTGCCCCAGTGGAGCTTACAATCTATATTCTCTACCACATGTACACGCGCACACAGACATGCTAGGGTTAATTTTGTTGGGAGCCAATTAGCCTACCAGTATATTTTTAGATTGTGGGAGGAAACCGGAGTACCCAGAGGAAACCTAGGCAAGTACGGGGAGAATATATAATCTCCGCACAGTTAGAGCCATGGTGGGAATTTAACTCATGACCTCAGCGCTGTGAGGCAGTAATGCTAACCATTACACCATCCAAAATATTTCATTAAAATATATAGATTTTTTAATCTACTCTCCTCATCCCCAGTGTCTTTATTATATTCAGTTTTTTTTGGGAGAAACAGGTGAATGTTGGAGGAGTAACTAATAGAAAGGGGAGTGTGTCTAGGATCTAGTCAATTGGTGGACTAGATTGACAGCAAGGAACCCAGGGAGTACTGGGTCACTTCACATACATACAGGTTAGGGGGGTAGCAGACCTCAGCATTATAAGGTGAGCCGGCATATGTAGGGTCACTTCATATACTCTCCCTGAGTTAAATCAATGGGTTAAAAATATTGATCAGGTCTTTGTCACCCATTACTTAAATGGCAGTGTTCATTTTGCATTATAAACACTGGATAGGGGGCGGAGCCATTGGTGAGCCAGGTGATTGACTGGTGTCACTGATGGGGGTAGGGAGAAAGCAGAGAGATACAATAGTATTCTCTTCTCTGCCCTTCTTCCCTCAAGAAGTTCTTCATGCCATACTGTATATATGGAGATGCCTTTTTTTTTTTTTTAAAGAAGTGATATGTAAGCTGAGCCTTGGGTCATGCCCAGCCACCGGTGCTGACATTACTGTTATGTCATTCTGTCATTTTGATCAGTTGGTAACTAGTCACTAATTAACAACAGGATTTTAACTGCTGCATAAATAGACCTTTAAATTTTATTTTTGCCATTTAGGATGCCATACAGAGCCTTCTCTCTACAAAGGTCCAGCTTGCTGAGATCATGTTTTCTTGGTGGACTGCAGCAGAAGTCCTGATCTCCAAGGGCTCTAATTATTGCATCAATGCGTGTACCTGAATATACAGTACTTAACTATATATTGCATCGAAATGATGCGGTGTGTAGTGAAAACAAACAATCTTCACCCCAGAGAAACACATGAATAGTCCCCATAGCTAAGAGTTGTAGAATACTCATACACTCATTATTATGTTATTCATTTGTTTGATGACTGGTAAGGGAGCATGACAAGTAGTGAATGTGTTTCATTGTTTCTGTTCCACGGTAATATACTGCCCTGGCATTTAATTTGACTACTGCACGGAGTCTGGTCTAATCAGTGTCATCGAAGTGCCAGTGTGAGGACACTTATGCTGCTGATAAAAGTCCTCCTTAATCTCTATGTAGGAAAGCCAGGGACTGTTAAGTGCTTCTCTGCATTACAGGCTTTCCTAGCGACACCTTCTGTTTTTCACATCAAGCAGCA
Source organism: Crinia signifera (assembly GCF_055691185.1). NCBI lineage: Eukaryota > Metazoa > Chordata > Amphibia > Anura > Myobatrachidae > Crinia > Crinia signifera. The sequence continues at coordinate 142,837,670 of NC_139222.1, read as the reverse complement.
AGCTGATGGAGCTGTAGATCTGGAAATTACACAAAAAGTCAGTGCTTTGTGGCTTGGGCTAGAAGCCTGCTAAAACCATGAATCCTAAGCAGTTTACTGCTGCCAAGCAATGCTAACTGATTCTTCTGTCAAGGGGACATACAGGGGGCAAATAGCTTTGTAATGCTGCCCATACACTTATGCGATCGGATTCGATGCAACATCGCAGTGAAATGTCCATCGAACCCGACCGCATCTTGTGGTGCTAAAGTGCCCCCCTTGCAGCAGAGGGCGGCGTTATGTAGTGCAAGAAGCGGCAGAGTTGTTTAAACACTGGGCAGCGACAGAAAGCTGAGGGCTGACCAGTGTTTTAAACACTTCTGCCGCCACCACTGACAGACCCCCGTCACACGCTAGCGCTACTTCTTGCGCTACATAACGCCGCCCTCTGCCCGCCGTCTCCCACGCCACCAGCGGTCCCTCCGGTTCCCTCTCCCCATGCCGATAAAAAAGCATTCCCTCTGCCCCACACCTGCGGATTGCATTCGAGCATCGCATGTGGTTAGCGATCGCTCCTGCGATTCGATAGATAATATGTGCAGCAGCACATAAGATCTTGAGACCTGACATTCGACCGGCGGGCCAGCGCATTGCATCGAATGTCCCCTTAAAATGCATACAATCATTTGATTTATCGGCCAGATGTGGTTGAAATCGAATGATTGCATGCAATATCTCACAAGAGTATGGGCAGCATAACTTGTTGACTTGGGCTTAGGCGTAACTAATAATTGTGCGCCCCCCTGCCGAAAGTGCAGGGGGGCGCCCCCCCCCCCTAAAAAAAAAAAAAAAAAAACCCAAGCAGCGGGGAGCCGTGGCGCGCGCGAGGGGGGGGGGGGGATTGCGGGGGGAGAGCGTGTGTGTGTGTATGTGTGTGTTTGTGTGCGTGTGTGTTTTACCTTGGCCCGCATCCGTCCGCGCCGGGTCCCGGCTCTCCCGGCTACTGCTGCTAACGAAAGTGACACTTGGAAAATGGCTGCCCCCATACAGCAGACGAAAAACTGTCTGCGGTATGGGGGCAGCCATTTTCCAAGTGTCACTTTTTGTATCAGTGAGAGCAGCGCTGCGGCAATAGCCGGGAGAGCTGGGATCCGGACAGTGCACACAGGCAGCCAGACAGTGACTGTCGTCCCGCAGCCCCCCCGGCGCCCACATAACCCTCAGCGCCTCCCCGCCACGGCGGGGGCTGCGGGACGATAGTTACGCCAGTGGACTTGGGATCTAGAGAGGAGGCAAAAACTGACAAAGGGGAATTGCATTAAAAGCTGATCTAATTACATTTTCTGCCAGCAATAAAGTGTTTCTGTCCCACAGGAATATCCATATTTTCCAGTCTAGCAGACTTTCATTGTCAATGTTTGTTATTTGTGTATACTGTACTTCATGTTCCCAAAATTATATTTTAACCTTGGTAGACCTTCTTTGAAGACATCTGTGAGTAGAATATAGGATGCATACATATTGTCAGTTCAGTATGTGGCAGCCAGTCAGAGCCTTGGAATGAAGAAGGGTGCCGGACAGGGGTCCCGACGTCGGGATCCCGACTGTCAAAACACCGACGGCCACCTGCTTTTTTGTCTCGTGGGGGTCCATGACCCTCATAGAGGGAGAATAGAATTGGTGGCGAGCGCAGCGAGCCCACAAGGGGCTTAGTTGCGCTCACCATGCTGTCTGAGTCCGGATAGTCGGGATCCCGACATCGGGCTAATGACTGTCAGGATCCCTGTACCACACCCATGAAGAGTGGGGGTTCCTGCATATATGATGTTCAGGAAAAGTTAGATGTCAACAGCAGTAAACTTGTAGTAGCCATTACTTCTGGGACTAGTCTATTCTATTGTAGACAATGCAGGCAGGGTTAATGGAAAAATGGAGCCTGTCTTTCTGCACTTTCCATTCAGTTCTCTAGGGCATTAATTCATTGTTTACTTATTGAGATACCAAAGGAAATGTTCTGTTTGCAGGCTAAAGATATCTTTCTTTCGAAGTTTGATTCCTACTCCCCGTTATCTGGCTGGTGGAAGTATGAAGCTGATGCCCGTGAGCACATAGGGGCCCATTTAATATAGTAATGCATATGCAATGCAATCTGGTTGGCATCTACCGCCCAGATTCGCATTGCAATATGCAATCCTTTTTCCCAAATGTATGTCTCTGCAGAAGCAGGGACAAGGGCTCCGTCCTTGTACTTTGCTCCACCGGTGCCTGGGGATCTGCACATGAGGTGACACCCCCCCTATGCTGACCACACTGCCCGTCTGCAGTATTAGAGATACATCGGGCAGCATTGCATCCCCCATAGAAACCTATGGGGGATGCAGGAGGGATCTCCAATTACTGCTGTGGTCCCTCTGTGATACATGCATGGACTACTTAATATTCGTGGCTAACCCCTGAAAATGGGTGTTTTAGAGGAATTAGATGAAAATATTTAATAGTAAGTGGGCCCATCCACTCACCAAGCATAGCCTAAAAATGCATACTGTACACACAGTTTCTTCACATATGTATAGGTAAGATATAAGATAGAGAACTTTTCTGGGGTACATCTATAATTTATATACATTGGGTAACTTACTCTCTAGTACCTACTGTCCACTTTCTGGGTTATTTCCGAGGTCACGGCTCTGGAAAAGGGTCGGTACTTGTGTAGTTTCATGGCGCCGTGCGTCTGAGTCCCCTTGCGGGGCTCTCTTCGCTCGCCCACGCTCCAGGCAGGAGGCAAGATAAATGTTGGTTCCTCCCCCCTCCTCCTAGATATAGACACACACACACACACACACACACACACACACACACACACACACACACACACACACACACACACAGTAACGCGCAGACTATGCCTCAATCTCACACACACACACAGAGTAACGTGCAGACTATGCCTTAATCTCACACACACACACACACACAGTAACGTGCAGACTATGCCTTAATCTCACACACTCAGTAACGAGCAGACTATGCCCTAATCTCACACACACACACACACACACACACACACACACACAGTAACGCACAGACTATGGGCCTTATTCTGATCGGTGCGGCCCGATCAGAATATGCGGCCGCAACCGTGCAGGCGAATCCCCGCCTTCCATACGGATCGCCACCTGCCGTCCGTACGCGGATATGTGGCGATCCGCATGAAATTGGACGGGGATACGCCTCCTCCGTCTTGGGAGCAGCCCCTGCATTCGATGGTCGCCGAACATCGAATGCAGGGCCGCACGCTCCACCAGGTCCCGCAACACAAGACCACACGGACACTTGTCCGTGTGAAATCATGTATGGGGGCGGGCAGCTGACATCCGGCGATGTCAGATGCCCGCCCCCTACACACGCGTCACGGCTTCATTACCATGCATACGCCCCGCGTTTGCATGGGAACGCCCATGAAACGCGGGGCGTATGCATAGGGTAATGAGGCTAAGTAGCCCCTCACGCCCCTCTACGCCCCCTGTGCGGCGTATAAAGAATCCGTGCGGCGAAATCGCCTGCACATGCGCAGAGTGACCTCTGCACATGCGCAGACGATCAACATCGGCGGTCCGTCCGCATGCGGGAATATCCGCACCGATCAGAATAAGGCCCTATGCCTCAATCTCACACACACACACACACACACACACACACACTCAGCCTGTTCCTACCAACCCCGTGCACACAGTAACACCCAGCCTTTATCCTGGGGTCTGTGATGGATGCTGACGGACAGCAATGTCTGAGGAAGGACACTTTGCAAGTGCCTCTGGACATTGGGCACTTGCAAAGATGCAATGGGTTGGTGGCCTAGGAAACAATTCGATTATGCATGGTCAATGTAATAGGCAAAATGTATGCTGGTGGCCGCCAATCATAAAATATTGGACAATCAGTGGCTGAAATCTGTCTACCACATAACTAAACCTAAGCATGACAGGTGGTCAAAATTTACTTAATTTAGTAACCTTTGCTGATTTTAATATTCTGATCCTTTATGATTCCATGATTCAAGAAAGTTTGGAATCCCCTCTACTATAGTCTTTCCAACATTTTAAAGCTCCCTGTAAGCCCCGTACACATGGTGCTATTCATTTTCTATTCAATCCAGATTCAATCGGAATTGAATTACACGACGTAGTGTACACATTCAATTTGGACTATATAGTAAAGATCTGTACTATATAGTCTTCCCTGCACAGTCTATTTTTCTGTTAGATTTGAATGCATCAGGATCGAATCAGCATTGAATGCTGCTGAAAACTATTAGATGTCTATTCGATTTGATTTTGACTATATAGTCAAAATCGAATTGAAACCTAACCCTAATCGCATAGTGTGTACAGCACAATAGATTCCTTATGTATTTGCATGTGGGAAATGTAATAAAAGTTATACATGGCAAAAAAAGTGGTGCTGCACTGCATTTAAACTGCCGATGGATATGCACATTAATGTTGATGATCTATACAACCATGTTGGGGAATTTGCACAATCTTGCAGAGAGATGAATGCTAAAATAATGCCAACATGAAGCGTTAAGGCCCATACACACCGGGGGATTATGCCCAGTGAGTAAGGACAGCGGTGACCATTATCATCGCTGGGGGGAAAGTCGCTCAGTGCATACACACTGAGAGGCTTTCCCCAGGGGTGGATTTAGGGATGAGGGCGCCCCTAGGCACAACAATAATGTTTGCACCCCTCCCCCGCCTAATTGTATTATTTTTATTGATTACTTATAAGCCCTCATTTGATAATAGCCAATATAATGGATTTAAGATGGAATATAGTACAGTACAGTGGATCTTTTGCAGTTATTGGTACATTTTGGGCTGACAGTACTATAAGAGGCATCCAAGTGCCGCCCCCAAACATGTGCCGCCCCTAGGCACGTGCCTAATGGGAAATTCGGCTCTGGCTTTCCCCCTGCCCCACTCTGTCAGCAGGGGGTGGACGGCTTTGCATAGCCATCCTCAAAGCCGCTCATCTGCTGGTAATACCAGCAGATGAATGGCTTTCCCGGCGATGATGCAGGAGCGCGCATCTCTCATCGCCAGGCCATACACACTGGGCGGCTTTGAGCTGAAAGCCGCTCAAAGTTGGTGTTTTGAGCAGCTTCCAGCTCAAACTCGCCTTAAATCTGCTCAAAATTATTTATTGGACTAATGGATACAGTAAATGACAGTACATATTCTCTGGGATGCCGGACAGTTTCCCGACAGTCGGGATCCTGACGGTCATTAACCCGATGTCGGGATCACGACAGTCGAAACCCCGACACTTGGGGTCCCGACAGCCACCGGCTATTCTCCCTTGTGGGGTTCCACGACCCCCATAGAGGGACAATAGTATAGATGGTGTGCATAGCGAGCCACCACCCATCCACTGTTGGTATTTCCTGATCACACTATTTTTGTTCCGTGAGTAGGACTCCTCATATTTGTGTGTGTGTGTATATATATATGTGTGTGTGTGTGTATATATATATATATATATATATATATATATATATATATATATATATATATATATGTGTGTGTGTGTGGGCAAATAAATTTCTGATCCTGGAGATCATGCTGGGCAATAGGAATGTTCTTCATGTGGCGGCATTAGAAAATACGGTAACAGTTTCTTATTGACACACCATTAACCATAATAGGGCTTTTAAGTGTAAAATGAGCATATAGTAGTAATTCATACTTTGATCGAGCTTGCTGTGAGATGACTTTTGTGTAACCACCCTATTATTAAGCTTACTGTGCTGTGTAACCTAACAAGCTTAGTTCCATGTAATCTGCTCACTGTTGCATACGGCTGATTAGTTTAAATGAACAAAAAGAAATTTAGACAGCACTTTGCCTGCACAGTAGGTGATTTTTGCCCCTCTCACCTTACCACATACTATCTAATTAACACACATTATATTAAGGTGCTAATTTTACTTGACCGCAATACCATCCAAGTAGTGTAACTACAGCAGCAGCATCAGATTGCTGTTATTAGGGTGGCGTGTGTCCCAGGGCGAAATACACTGCAGCGTCTGAGTCTGTATGTGTTTTTACATTTACAGTTTCATTTACAGGGCATTTTAATTGTGGAACAGTGTCCATAATATAATTACTCATTGTTTGCAAATGTGTATGTGTGTGTATATATATATATATATATATATATATATATATATATATATATATATATATATATATATATAAACTATAAATAATAATTAAAAAAAATGTTCCTCAAAGCGCAAAATGTTTCTCTAGTAGCATTTTGATTTAACATTTACATTGAGTGTGTGTGTAGTTTGTCTTGTGTACTTGAATTTACATGACTCTTTACTTTCAGGCAGCTTATGCTGACAGACAACTCATGTTGATAATAAGGTAGTATCTGCAGCAGGGGAGGGGTTTGCTCTGAAGGACATATAGATACTTTATCTGTGTGTCTGCAGTCTGGGGATATTATAGGTTTAATGTATGACATATAAGTGGCACCGTGTGGGATCACTGTGCACTGTATAGGGTGCCAGAGGTCAGGGGCAGGAGCAGGTACAGTGAGAGCGCAGTGCTGCTGCTGGCCTGGGTCAGGCACATTGTGTGAGAGCGGAGACAGGGAACAAAAGATGTAGGGGAGGAGGAGGATGCTGGAGGGGGAGGGTGGAGGTACTGGAGAGGAGGGGAGACAAGGAAGGGATTCCTGCATTTCCCTGCCCTGCCCGCTGTATAACCAGCATGCTCAGCCTGGGAAAGGATACTACACAGCTCTGCGTGACTTCCATGTCTTCATTAGTCTCTGGATTTATATGTGTGGCGTGCCCCGACCTCTGCTACCGGCAGAAGCAGAACTCCTGCTGTCCCAGGCGGTGTGAGGTAAGTCAGTGCCGGGGAGGGAGGAAAGAGGAGAGGGAGCGGACGGAGACTGATTGTGTACAGCACAAACCTGCTCCCTGTGTACAGTAGTAATATCCGGGCATGACATATACACACCTCTCCAAGTATGACAGACTCGCACCCCGGCCATTATGCTGCTGCTGGTACCATGCATGCCAGGATAGCATGGCAGCTCATGCTGGGTAATAGGAAGCAATGCACATGGAGAGATGGCAGATCCGGTCTCCAGTGTCCTTGCAGTCTGCGGACATTTTCTTATGGACAGGACAGGTTTTAATAATTCCTGTTATTAGATGGTGTCTTTTACACTTTTCTGTTTTCACACGTATATTTTAAGTTGTTTGAAGAACTGCAATTGAATAACTTCATGTATTTTGGTACAATATTGTGAAATAGTCCAGAAGAGCTTACAATCCATTTGCATGAATAAAATGCAGTACAGTAATGTACTGTCAGGTGGGGTTTCTAATGCACTGAAGGACCCTGAGATACAGATCTTGCTGCGCTCATCGCTGCTGCATCACGGCCACTTGTGCCTGGCGCACCAATGCCAGACCTATGGCGCGGGACCGATACGCAGCTTAAGGCATTTCTATCAGCTGCCAGGAGTGACTTAGACGCAAGCGCTTAGCAATGGGATTGCACCAATTGGCACGTATGTCACACATAGTGATTGGCGCAGTAATGATGACCTTGGCTACATCTGTAGGCCCTCATGGTATTTTGTACCTTCTTTGGGAATACTCTGTCAATTATGTGGGATAAACTTCTTGCTGTGTAAACAGCATAAATCATCATAATGTATACCTGTACAGATAAATGATGAATTGTAAGCCATGGACATACGGTGAGATATTGCCTAATGGCCAATTTTGACTAATGGTTCCTATGGGTGCCAGTTGGGATCCCGGCAGTCATTTACCCGACGTCGGGATCCCGACTGTTAAAACACAGACTGATTCCCGACAGCCACTGGCTATTCTCCCTCGTGGGGCGTCCATGACCCCCATAGAGGGAGAATAGAATTGGTGGCAAGCCACCGTGCCCGCAGGGGGCTTTGTTGCGCTCGCCATGCTGTCTGAGTCTGGCCAGTCAGGATCCCGACATTGGGCTAATGACTGTCGGTATCCCGACTGTCGGAATCCTATACCACACCCGGTTCCCATACAGGGAGCGATGTGCTCTGTACTTTTTGTTCTAGATTGCATCTCCTAAAAAAAGCATGTGATGTGTTACAGAACATCGTGCTGTGCGCATGTGATGGGCGCAATATTTAACTAAACTTCAAATAATTGACTTCAGATCATTTGCCGGCAATAACTAAAGTGATTCATACTCCTCGACTACGGCCCTGGCATTTTTAGCGGATCATTTGCAGATCTCTTGCAAGAACGTTGGCACTCAAAGGGTTAATAATTTACATTACTGTTACCCCTTTCACACCGCACCTTGGACCTGGGTAATTGCCAGGTTGGTTCCAGTTCGAGGTACAGTGTGTAAGTACCAAATCTTATAACCTTGGTCGACCTGGGTTCTTAATAAGGGTTAAACCTGGGTCACCCTCTGTATAATGGTCGACCTGAGTTTAATGTGAAAGCATCGACCCGGCATTGCAATCTGAAAAGGGTATTTTTCTTCCCTTACCACAAGTAATGTATCTCATGCAACTCTGTTACCTGCAGCCATGACAGGGCCGAATCCCGAGATAATATGTGTCGCACATATACTCTCTGGATCCAATCCAATGCGCACCATCAAATGATTTTTCACACGTGCGCCCAATGATAATTCAATGATTTTTCACACGTGTGGCCACATGCAAGTGGATGTGTAAGCGTAGCGCTTCGGCCGGTGTGTTTTTTTTTTTTTTTTTTTTTTGAGCATTTGATCGGACAGTGGGCGGTGTTTACATGCACAGACTAGCCAACCGGTCTGAATCAGGCCCTATGTTGTCTCTGTACTGTGAGATTTCCAGGCAATTCAGTATCCATCTCCTGTCCAAGAGTGCTATTAACTGGATGGGAGACCCTCTCATTATATAAATATATATCATATGCATATTATATAAAACACTCCGCTGATGATTCAGTTAAACATCTGGCACAGCTACAGCTGAGAACCACCGTCATGCTACTTTAGGGCATTGTGCAGGCTTCTTATTGCTTGTGACTCTTGTTGATGCAGTAGAAGACTGTGTCCAGTGACTATGTACAAATTCTGTAAACCTTTTATATGTGGCTGTTCCCATTCTATTTTGCCATTGACAATGTATTGTTTCAGTGTCTGGTTTATTACTGATTCCTCCATCCCACTAAAGATTGCTATATGGGAAATGTGAGCTTTGGGTCACATTTCATGGTGATTACTTTTCATACAAGCAATGTGTTTATATATTGTGTTTATATACTAGGAACTACTGCAGTATATTTGAACCATTTGTCCTTTCTGTAGTTGTCACGTTACTTTGGTTTTAACTGTAACAGCCTAAAGCTAGGTACATCCTGACAGATCAAAGTAACAATCCACATTTTTTTTTTGTTTTGACAGCTGAAACAATAGAGAACACCCTATTTTCTGTATACACACTACTACGCAATTATCGTTGCTACATTAATAATACATTTCCCCATTGAAGTTATGTTTTTTACATGCACTGTCAGCCTAATGCAGTTATATATTTTAGGAGGTGTTTTGCAACTGTCAGATGTATTTGCACCTCTACTTGGGCCAGATGTACTAAGCTTGAAAAGTGATAAAATGGAGAGTGATAAACAGCCAGCCAATGAGCTCATACCTGCCATATCACAGGCTGAGTTTGAAAAACGACAGGGAGTAGCTGATCGGCTGGTTGTTTATCACTCTCCATTTTATCACTTTTCAAGGCTTAGTACATCTCAGACCTTGTGTTTCTAAGATAAAACATGAGATGCTTCTCTAAACTGGCTGAAATAATGAGCAAGAATGACCATTAACTGCAACAGACAGAATTAGAGAGCTGACCATGTTTACAGCATGTTTAGCCATGGCTATTGAACTGTACCAACCTGCACTCCAAGCCTTTGGCTGTCAGGACATTGTACTTAGGCAAAAGCTTTAGAGCTATGCTCAAGAGATCCTACAGCATTGCATTATGTTAGTGTTATATAGTGTTACCTTTTGGCAGTACTCAAAGATTATTTTAAAGGGGTACTGTGCATGCGCAGAACACATTTTTGGGGCTGCCCTGCAGCTGCGCAGAGAGAGCCATCCCGGAGAGATGGAACAACTCCCAATGGGACTGCCTTGAGTGACTGGCAGGTTGGACTTCCAATAGGAAGTCACTGTCAGTCACAGTAATGAAAGAGTAGTCTCACAGAATTATTTAGGTACTTGTGTAGTTTCACGGCAGCAGGGAAATCCCATCGCGTGCGATGATACTTTTGTAGTTTCAAGTTTCCCCTGCCCACGCATCGTAATGCGATTTAGCACACCCCCACTATCCACGCCACCCCGAAGCATGGCGAGCGGACGTCCTCCCGACTTGTTCATACCCCCACTATCCACTTCAGCGTGGAGTTGATTTTATAAAATGTGGTGAGCCCGAAGCGTTGCGAGCGGACGATGAAAATGAGCCCAAAGCGTGACGAGCGGATGCGGATTACTTGACGTGTATTCCGCGTCCCCTCACGGGGCTCATTTTCATCGGACTACCCTTCGGGCTCGGTGGCTCGCTGTGCTCGCCACACTTTATAAAATCAACTCCATGCCAACGTGGATAGTGGGGGTATGAACATGTCAGGAGGACGCATACCGCGTCCCCTCGCGGGGCACGCTGCGCTCGCCATGCTTCGGGGTGGAGTGGATAGTGGGGGTGTGCTAAATCTCATCGCATGCGATCCAATTGCATGGGGTGTGATCCGCGGGCAGGGGAAACGTGAAACTATAAAAGTACCATCGCTACCATCGCATCGCACGCGATCTCATGCGATGCGATTTTCCTGCCGCCGTGAAACTACACAAGTGCCCTTATTTTATTTTATTTACAGTTTCTTATATAGTGCAGCATATTCCGTTGCGCTTTACAATTGGAAACAACAGTGATTGAACAAACTGGGTAGATACAAACCGACAAGGAGGTAGGAGGGCCCTGCTCGCAAGCTTACAATCTATAGCAGGCCTGTCCAAACTATGGCCCTCCAGCTGTTGTGAAACTTCAAGTCCCACCATGCTTTGCCACAGTTTTGCTATTGGGAAATGCTAGAGCTATGGCAAGGCATGCTGGGATGTGTAGTTTCACAACATCTGGAGGGCCATAGTTTGGACATGCCTGATCTATAGGGATAATAGGTGGGATACATAAGGCAGTCCCATCAGATTAAAAGATGGTCCTGATGGGATACAATTGCTACTAGAGGTTGTCTGGGGGTCCTGAATATGGTAAGGTAGCCTGAAGAGGTGAGTTTTCAGGGAATACTTGAAATTTTGGAGGCTAGAGGAGAGTCTTAGGAGAGACCACATCTGGCTTCACTTAGGCAGACAACAGTGGCGGATTTTACCTGGGGGGGGGGGGGGGTGGTGGTGCTGCAGCCCATAGGTAAAAACGTCACTGGTCCACAGTGAGACCACGCCGGTGACAGAATAACTTAGAATCAGCTCCATGATGCAGACATCAGTGGTGCTGATTTCAGTGGATGGACTTAGTCCGGCCATGGTAGAAATAGAATAACCCCATCTATGTGGCTAAGAATAAAACAAATGGTAACAATCCTAAATAAGTGGTGTTCTTTCACTCTTTTTATTTCTGAGGACTACCTACAGTGTGTCATTGTTCTATATTCCCAAAATGTATTGTAGATAAAAATGGATACATATCGGGTCAGTTTTCATAGTGAAAAAGATATTGGTGTTGATCTTACAGATTGACTTGCATGTTCTGGTTTGTACCTCTGATAAAGTAGAGATCCTGTATCACTTCATTAGAAGTCTCAGGAACGGGGGAGAATGTGTGACCACGCTTCATTTGAGTTTCTTGTGACAGTGTGGTGTGAAGCAGGGGGAGGTTGGGTGTCTATGCTGCAGTCAACTTCACCTTAGAAAACATAGCAGGAAAGGTGTTTGTCTTCAGACTGCAAACCCTCCAGTGCAGGAGGAGTTGCTGAGAGATTTCATATGTATTAGTTCAACAATCTATAGATAGACTAGAGTGATAGGAAGAGTTTGTATTATAATTGGAAGAGTTAAAGGGAGAGGTTATATCAGGGCTGGGCAACACCGGCCCTCCAGCTGTTGATGAACTACACATCCCAGCATGCCTTGTATCAGTTTCAGCATGGCCACATAGCAAAACTAATGCAAAGCATCCTGGGATGTGTAGTTCACTAACATCTGGAGGACCGGTGTTGCCTAGCCCTGGGTTATATGTATTACTGGAGGAGCTGTAGGGTGTAGATGAGGCCAACATGTGTGACAGTCATAGCCCACCAGGAATCGTGAAATATGGCAGGACCAATATGCAATATGTAGCCGTTATCCTTGAGTATTAATGACCTATTTCCCTATTGATTGTGAGCAGGTTCCTCCTACCTGTTTTTCACTATTGTATAGCTTAGTGACCTAGAAAGAAACGGAAGCATGTATCATCTCGATATGACATCAGGGAGATGAGACATAAAGGAAAAACTAGATGCTTTACGCTCTGCAGGTATTAGTTCCGCTGAGCAATAATAGACCTCCACACGAGCAGTGCCATGTGCAAATACTTGTAACTAAGTAAAGCGTAATAGGAGGACTGATAGATGTTCAGTGCAGTATAGCAGGAGGTAAAGATACTTCTTATGTGGACTGACAGAGAGACATTTGGGGTTACCGTTATTCAATTTGTCCCATTTTTTTTATGTTTCTGAAAAAAAAACAGGACATTTTTAGCCATTTGTATTTAAATGTGGGCGTGTTCACCCTTTTTTGCTGATGCAATTTAAAAAGTTTTTTTTAAGTCTAAACTAGATTGACAGAAACTGACTAAAATCTGGGCAAAGGCACCCATAATTTCACAGAAAATGTGAATCTGTAAGTAAGTCACTGACTGATCCACATGTTTTTCAACCATGCCCTGTTTTTCGAATAAGCAAAAATATCTGCACTTTAATTAAATAGGTCTAATTGAAATTCAGTCTACAAATGTCTAAGTGCAGATTTTGTCACCCATATGAAAACTTCGGCACCAATTGAACACCCCCATTATGTTAAATTAGTGTAATAAGGAAAGATTAAGTAAAGTGATGGGTTGATTCCTAGGATGCCACATCAGATCATCTGCAACGCCATCGCTCCCCCACAATGGCTATTGAAGGTCTTGATAGCAAATGGGTTTGTACACAGGTAACTGTAGTTTTGCAGGCTTAATATAGTTCTTGATCATCGAAGAAGGGAATGCCAGGGACAAGTGGGAGGAGTTGATGTGACCCAAGACAGTGGTTGTTGCAGAATCTTAAACTGTTGAGTGGTCTTCACCAAGAACCGTCACAAGGAAGTGTGGGCTTTAGCAGCCCCTGATGTGCAGGACGCAGCCCCCTGCCTGGGCTTTCAATAGGGCCCGTTTCACACCAGCCTAGCTTTTCAGGTCGACCCAGATCTAGTGATGGTGTCAATGGGTCCCAGGCAAAAAATTCCTGGACTTTGTTTAGGCATTTCAACCCTGCTAGAATATGGAAAATTACCAGGCTGACTGGACCGTAGCTGAAGACCGAGGATATGAGTTACTGATCCAGAGAATTACCAGGCTGACTGGATAGGAGCTGGAGACTGAAGAAATAAAGATTAATTTTATATGGAAGAATAAGCAGTGTTCTAGAGCTGTGGTAGAAAGAGACCATAGATAATGTAGACCACGCATGTCCAAACTATGGCCCTCCAGCTGTTGTGAAACTTCAAGTCCCACCATGCTGTGCCACAGTTTTACTATTAGGGAATGCTAAAACAATTGCAAGGCATGCTGGGATGTGTAGTTTTACAACAGCTGGAGGACCACGGTTTGGACATGTCTGCTGTAGACTATACAGAGACATACGATTATTTATTTCTATGGGAAATTTGTAGAGTTTATGTAGAGTAGTTTCTGCAGTATGGACATTTACACACTGGGGGGGGGGGTGTTCTATCATTGCCGGGTTTTTTTTCCAGCAGAAGAAAAAACAGTAATGATTCACTCATCAGTATTCAATCACAGATGTTTATTGTCGTTTTTAAATATGTTTCACCCATGCTGTTTCTCTTTTTGTGGTTGAATTCACATTGGTGAAATTGCCCACAAATTTGCCAAAAACACGTGGATTTGCCAGTGCTAGATCCCCTCCTCTAAATCTCTGGCACATGTGGGGTTGGGTTACGGTATAGATGATTGATAGTCTTAAAGTCAACCACTAATTACACTCTTATGTTCCCACTCTATGCCCACTTGGATTGTAAAGTATGAAAAACACAAGCAATAAGCTTGTGTCGACTATTTGGCAGTGTGGACCTATGGTTTGTCGACCTAGTCACGGTCTTGTTCACAGTAGTGTTTAACATAGTGACTGTATACCGTGGGGCTGCACAATGGCATGTAAGGCAACCTTGCCAGCTGAAGAACTTCTGGCTCCAGTTGCATCAAATGCGACGCCGCTCAGGTAAGTATAGTATTTTCTGAGTTGGCATATTGAATGTAACACATTTTCTTGGCTTAATAAAGATGGTCTCCCTATGTTACATAGGGCCAGATGCATCAAGCTTTAATAATTGATATAATGGAGAGTGATAAACCACCAACCAATCAGCTCATACCTGTCTTTTTTCAAACACAGCCTGTAACGTGATAGGTAGGAGCTGATTGGCTGGTGGTTTATCACTTTCCAATATATCCCTTTTCAAGCTTAGTACATCTGGCCCATATTCCACTCCTCCCATATCCCTTCACCCTCTGAGGTTATGTGAGGGTATATTTCTCCCACCATGATATATGATCCAGTCTGACGAGAAACTTTGCCATTGATAAATCCAATATTAGTTTTTTCCCCAGTGATTATCAGGACTGAAACAAATAAGTCTTACTTTAAAACATATTGATGTTTTTTGGGCACTTAATTAAGTGAAAGTCTTTGTTTTAACAAGATTGAACAGAAGTTTGAAATCAAAGACGACTTGCTGTATTATTGCACGCAGTGCTATCGATCCTACTGATGGCCCTGCAGGTATAATTATGCAGAGCTTCCATCGCAAAGATTCAAAATAAAGTTCTCCCATTTTTTCTCTTCACATTCATGGATAATGAGGATATAGCTGCCCTGTCTGTATTCATTTTCACAGATGAGAGCGTTCTTATTCATTTTCACAGATGAGAGCGTTCTTTTTCTCCAACAGATTACAGTACGTCTCAGATAGTCAGGTTTACATTGGATTAGGTGCTATAATGTTGGTAGAACTGTATACATAAAAGTTAACTTTTTGTATTGATAAAATGTACCTTTCAAAGTATCTTATTTGTGTAGTTTTGTGTGGATATAGACGTGAAAACCTAAAGGCAAAAATAGGGGTCTCTAATGTCTAGCCAGCCTTGCTTATGTTATTAACAACTACTATAGGTACATATTTAAAGGTTCTAATGCTTAGTCAATGTGACAAGATCACAAACTGTTATGGCTGGCAATAGGAGTAGTATTAGCTGGCAGAACAAATGAAGATTTTTTAATTGAAGTTGTCAAATATAGCAGAACTCTTAGGTCTTAATACCCCTTTCACACAGAAAATGAAATTACCGGGTGAAGCGGTTCTTCCCGGTAATTTCGTGAATAACACAGGTCCTTTTTCTGTGTGAAAGGGTCAACCTGGGTCATAAATTCCTGGTCTCCGACCCTGGTAAATTCCTAGGGTTTTCGACCCGGGTTGACGCTTTCACACAGAAGAAATAACCGTGTTATTCAGCAAAATACTGGGCAGAAATTTTTAACCCGGTAATTTGTTCTTCTGTGTGAAGTGGGGTCAGGCTGCTCGCGGTATTTAAAATGCTGGGTAATTTCTGGGATTTTCAGACAGTTCTGTCTGAAAGAGGTATATAACACAGTAGCCGTGCCAGTAATGTCTGAAATGACCACACACATGCAGATAGTGTTCTGCTCCATATTATCATCTGGTGTTGAATTTGTTTTGAAACCACACAATCTTCTTAACTTTTATTTACAATAGTGCCACAAATTGTGGACTGCTCTGTATTTGCTGAACATATTCACACTTGGCATAGGCAGCCCCACCACTCGCCACCCAAAAAGGGTGTGGGGACTATTTGTGGGGGGGGGGGGGCCTCGCTGGACTTTGTTTCTTCCCTGGAGATGTTAGATGCTTCTGCAGACAGGGCTCTCTTCAGTGGCAGCACATAATGGCTGAGTGATGTTTGACTCGTTTGCACTGGGTGTCTTCATTTTTATTCCGGTAAAATGCACTTTTTTTTTTGTAAAGCGTTATATTCTGTGGGTGTCTTATTACATAGTTTTTCATAAAGCATTATATTCTGTGTGTGTCTTATTACATACTTATATGCCAGGCAAGTGGTTAGATTGAAGTCCGTGTGAATTTAGCAATAATAACCTGGAAACAAAGCAGGTGTGTGTTTAACACTTCTTTTATGTTATCAAGGTTGATTTGAATTTTTATTATACCTGACTGCCATGGCAACCACAGTGACATGGCACATGATATTTGGGTATCCCCCTGAGCCCTGTTTGCCCTGTAATTACCCTCCCTTACCCCTCAGATGACATGCACAGACTTGTGAGCCTTTATTGTGTCTGGCAGCTGTTACTGCACGGCGACCATCTTTATCTAAGGTTTTTGTCTAATTGGACTTTGCGTGCAAATGTGATAATGGTGATATTCAGATTTGTTGAGCAATTTTTTTTTTTAACCAGACTAGACCTAGAGGAGTATTGTTTTTGTTTTTTTAGTAATTTAATTTAATTACAGTTTGGGCATACTTCTAATGAAAACCTAAATCTATTAAGAGTGGCTATGCATTAATACTTATGCTTTAAGTACACATGTAGCGATCCCTGGCCATTTTCTAAGCAATCTCACAGAAAATGTCTTTACATTGCCCCTTGTGCGGATTTCGCAGTTTTGCAAGCCAACCAAACACCACCCGCAGCGAATGACTCCTCTCTGCTCGCACCGTGAATATCCCCGCATGCATACGAATGGATGTTTTGCATAAACATCCATTCGCAGCCTTGCGTGCAGGGCAGAAGTCATTCGATGATTTCTTATGCGCTCGTAAATCTAAGTCACTCTGGTTACTTCATTTTGTAGCGCCCTGATATAGAAAGAAGGTGGGTAGCTGACATCCGGAGACGTCAGCTACCCACCCCTGACACCCACATCACACCGCAATTTTAATGTAACGCCTAGCGTTTTAATGGGAATGCCTATGAAATGCTGTGCATGCCCATGGGCGCTACCCATGGCCTTCGCCCCACAGCTGTGCTGCTATGTGCGAACGGGCTGGTGAGGCTGCACATATAAAAGTTTATGCGCATTTGCAGTAGCTAAACATTTCTCCCCTGTGCGGTATGAATTAGAATGACCTCCACAGTGTGTATGGTCTATTACATCATGGAATAGCAGTCAAACTATCCCTGCTAATTAACCTCCATAAAAATATGGGATAGATAGAAATATAGGTGTAGTGCCGGCAACACATGGAAGTGATTAAAGGTGTGTACACATGGTTAGATGCAGAATTCGATTTGATTTCGATTACATTTCTACTATAATATAAAGTCTTGCTTGGCAATGCTATTTTTCTTTTCAATTTCCACTAAACGTGAACGCGCATCGGGATTGAATGCTGCTAAAAGCATTCAATGTGCATTTGATTTCGATTAGAGTTCGATTCGATTTTGACTATATAGTTAAAATCGAATGTTATATCTAACAGTGTGCACACAGCATGACAAACAATGGACAGTCAGCTTAGTGCATGGCAAAGGTTAGCATGCTAGGTACACATTGTCTGCATGAGCATAAGGCGGTAAAACTTGGCACTTAATATGCATCTATAGAGTATAATAGTACCTCACAGGGAATTATAGTAAATGTTTAAATGTTTAAACAGTACTATTGCCAGGACTCTGCAGGTCTGCAGTATATCGTAGTTTAGATAAGAGTATCTTATTTCTGCTTTAAAGTCAGAAGGGCAATGAGAGCTGCAGTACAAGTGTGGCCCACTTTGCAGTTTACCGATTGTTAAGCAAAATTTGACAAGATTTAATAGCAGTACAGAAAATAGTTGGCGTGTGTTCTCTTGCCCTGTGTTTCTCCTGCGTTGCCCACAGGCATTTCCCATCATTCCCTGCTCTTGATTAGATGAGGTTATGTGATGGAACTGCTCTGGGTTCATTTATACAGCTGTTTGCAGACCAATTAGATTTTATTTTTCAGAATCTTTTGAACGCCCGGCTGGAAATCACATTAGGCCTCTATTAATAAAGAGAGATGCTTTTTTTTTTAATGAAAGCAAGCTCATTTGACATGTTAAACATAACGATAAGGGACCTTTTTCATTGCATAAATGTACTTGTTATTGTGCAGTAAGGTTTGGAGCTAGCAAGACCTGGGTCAGAACTACTTCTAATTAAGGCATTGACTTTATGCGGAGATGAATGGTGAAAGGTAGGTGTCTGCACATACCAGGCAGGGGCATGCCAGGAAAATTAACTTGACATCATTTGGCTCTTAAGGTGCGTACCCACGGTACGATTTATGTTCCGTAAGATATCATATACAATTCCCCAGAAAAGTCCTGGTGGTTAAAAAGCATTAGATTTGTGCTTAAAATAAGGTACGATGTGCATAAGATATAGCAAACGATCTGACGTCACAGCTATACTACACTATACTATCTTATGCTTTCTAGACAGAATTGGGTTGCATGTTCACCCGATCAGCTCCCTCCCATACGACCTGCGGGAGCGCGCATCGTACGTCGGATAGTGCATACACACGGTAAGATATAGTGCACTATCTAGCATGCTATTCGAAACTGGCTAGATAGTGTGCTAGATTGTGCACTATATCTTACCGTGGGTACGCAGCTTTACATGTGCCACAGGGATTGCAGAAATAAAGTTAAACGAGGCAGGATAAGTGTACAGTAAATAGAAATAGAAGTGGTTGGGGGGCGTGGCCTGACGGGAGATGAGGAAGGCTGCACTTTACTGGAGCTCCGGCCATTAAGTTCCAGTTACAGCCCCAAACATCTTTTAACCTCTCTCCCCAACTCTCTCTGTCACTGGGGTCACCCCCTAACCCGTGGGGAGCTTGCTGGGAAAGAGCTGCGGAGTCGGGGGACCCGGGCGCGGGTCTCTGCAGACTGCGGCCTAACATCACCTAAAGCCGGGACCTCGAGTACACAGCCGGGCCGCCGACAAGCCCACACGTAACGGAGCGCGGATCGGAAGCCCTGAAGACGGCGCCCGAATATAGAGGACCCTCCGGATAGCCCCCCTGTGCCGCCAGACCCCTGCAGACCCCTGTCTGGGTCTCACCTGCAAGGTAGGAGCGGCTGGAGCGCTGCTTGCTTCTAGCGGCGGCCATATTGGATTCCGGAGCCGCTGTGAGTGCGCACCACGGCCGCCCAGGACGCGCTCTCTGGCCGCCAACACTGAACATAAATCTCCCCTGTGCCCTGTGCTGCCCCTGGCAGGACCCTGGTCTGCGCATATAAGTACCTGCGGCTGCCTGTACAGAGCTGGGAAGTGCGGCGGCCATATTGGTTGTGGCAGCTGCATTTTCCCTCTCCCTACACACCTGAGTGTCCTGGAGAAAGAGGTCTCATTAGTCTCTGTAGAGACATACTGTTCCAGCCTTACACTGGTGTCATCTAGTCTGGTGCTGCAGACACAGCTGTGTCTGATCATGGATGCAGAAATATGCCCTCTATGCTAGCCCCCTAATATGCTCCACCCTACAATGTCTACTTAAATAAGAAGAGTTTGCTATCATATTTTCCCGCCCCTCATCAGAGGTCTCACTTGGACATTTAAAGTTGCATCTCCTGCTGTTGCAGTGCTCCCTCTTTGGTTATCTATCGCGCAGTCTCTCCGGGCCCTACTACTATTTAGTTATGCCCTCTAAAAGGAATAAAGTGTCAAAAACTGTCGCACAAGTCCCTTTCTTTAAACCGTCACCGCGACGTGTGGAGGCTCAGGGGCCCCTGCCCACTGATTCAAACACAGTGCGCCCTCCGCCACTGAGTACAGATGAACCCCCCCGCCCCACCCAAGCTGATCCCCAGGCAGCACCGGGGATTGAGGATAATGCCGCTCTGACCGTGGGAACTTTAAAACAATTGCTTTATCAGTTTAAAGAAGACATGACGTCAGAGTTCCGCACCTCATTCCAGGCATGTCAGCGGTCAATTGATGACCTGGGTGACCGTACAAACACCCTGGAGAACAAAATGGGCGAGGTGGTTGGGTCTCATAACTCGCTTATTGATTCTCATGCAGCCCTGGAGAATGAAGTAGCGGCCTTACGCGATAAAATCAGCGACCTTGAGGACAGATCCCGCAGGAATAACCTGAAGCTAAGAGGGGTTCCCGAGAACATTTCCAACAGCAGTCTTCATGACTTTACTTTGGATGTATTCAAGAAACTCCTTCCATCAGCAACTAGCTCAGACCTCCTCCTAGACAGGATTCATAGAATACCTAAACCCAGGAGTGCTCCTGAGGGTGCCCCCAGAGACGTCCTGATGCGCGTCCATTTTTTCCACATTAAAGAAGCCCTGTTAAAAGCTGCCAGACCCTCTTCTGATACAGCTGGAGCTTTGGGCTCCTTACAACTTTTTGGGGACCTCTCCAGAGCCACGCTGAATAAAAGACGGTCTCTTCACCCAATAACCAGCGCGCTCCAAAAGGCTAATATTCTATACAGATGGGGATTCCCCACGAAGCTGCTCATCTCTAGAGATGGTTCCACTGTTGCGGTCTCCGAGGTTGAAGAGGGGATGGAACTTCTTCACAAATGGAAACTGCTGGCACCTCCGGCCTCCTCCTCTCCTGAACACCGTCTTCAGCAGGACTGGTCGGTGATGGAGAAGTGAGGGGACCTTTGCTGCCTGCTTAGCCTTATAAACACTTGCTCATTGTCCAAGATCCAGTTTAATGCATAGGCCTTAATTATGCTGTTCTCAGGTTCCTTTTGTTATCTTATTTTGTCTATATTTTAATACGTGTTATTTGAGTGGGGCGAGGGATATGGGACCTAGCTAAGAGGTCTCTTTGTAGGCCGTTTGGGTAGCTTCTCTTGGTAAAGATACCATATTATATGCCTTCAGAAGTTTGTTTGTTACCAGTATGCAGTAATCTGTATTAATTTTCGTTACTCATGCCCTTAGCCTTGGAAATTAGGCCACAGTATACTCGCCAGTAGGCTTCTACTGTTTCAGTTATGTGTTTTTTCTTCTTGATATGTTGTTTTTACTGACATTGTAGGGTGGGTTGCCACTACCCCCCCTTTAAATGCCTGGTGTGGCGCCCTGTTTCTGGCGTCTCACTTCGACTCTCTATAGAGCCGTTATGTTTTGTATTTGTGTTCCCTGCCCTTATGTTTTCTGTCCCCTCCCCCACCTTCTCCCCATCACTTTCACCTCAGGTCAACGGTTATACGCTGGGTCATTATCTGCTCTCCGGTCTGCGTTATGGTGAACTTTATATCCTTAAATGTTAAGGGGCTGAACTCCCCTCAGAAAAGGAGGCTAGCATTATCCTCTTTCTTTAAAATGAAAGCCGATGTAGTAGCACTGCAGGAAACACATTTTATCAAATCGGCTCCACCCAAATTTTTTGATAATAGATTCCCCCAGTGCTACATGGCGAATGGCCCTCTCAAAAAGGCTGGAGTGGCCATATTAATATCCTCTAAAAGCTCCTTCACTGTAGAGTCCCAGGTTGCAGACCCGGAGGGCAGATACTTGGTGTTGGTTGGCAAGCTAGAGGATTCTGACGTCACACTAGTGTCATGCTATGCCCCTAACTCCGGGCAACTTAAGTTTTGCAGGAAATTATGTGCCTTGGTTAAGAAACACTCCAAAGGAGCTGTTATCATATTGGGGGACTTCAATATGGTGCTAGATGCTACTATTGATAAATCCAAGCCTACTAGGGTCCGCCCCCGGCCTACACCCCTCCCTTCCCAATCATTGGGATTTCGTAACCTGCTAGGCGAATACGGCCTATTTGATGTTTGGAGAGCCAAAAACCCTTCGGTCCGTGATTATACTTTTTTTTCTAATCCCCACCG
Organism: Crinia signifera; assembly: GCF_055691185.1. NCBI lineage: Eukaryota > Metazoa > Chordata > Amphibia > Anura > Myobatrachidae > Crinia > Crinia signifera. The sequence goes on along the minus strand of NC_139222.1, from coordinate 142,815,444 downwards.
CACGTATTCCAGAATTGATTTAATTCTAACTGACAAGTGGACTTTAAAATCTGTTATCAAGGCTTGCATCTTGCCAATGACATGGTCAGATCATTGCCCAGTACTTATTAAATATAGCATGAACTCCCGTAGAGTTCCCCCGGGTCCTTGGAGGTTGGGTGCCCATACCTTGTCTAACCCAGAAGCTTGCTCCGCCATCAAAACTTCTTTATTGTCATTTCTCGCAACCAATAACCCAGAGGACACTACTGTCTCTAACCACTGGTGTACATTAAAAGCTGTAATTAGAGGCGCAGCCATTCAGGTGGCATCTAGAATCAAGCGAGCTCAATCGGCAGAGGCTAGGCACTGTGAGGATGAAGTGACTAAGTTGGAGGCAGAGCTTAAATCTAATCCGAGTAACACGCTAACTCTCAATTCTCTCCTCAACGCTCGGGAAAAACTTAATGCATTATCCCTCAGAACAGTCACGAGGAACCTATTTAAACTAAACCAGAGATTTTACATGTTAGGTAACAAGGCGGGCCGCCTTCTGGCTAGAAAGCTTAGGGGACGCCAAGCCAAGGCTAGAATACATGGTGTTTATAACGCAGCGGGATTAAAAATTTCTGACCCATTCGAAATAGCCAACACATTTGCTGAATATTATTCAGGACTTTATAACTTGAAATTGGACGCTGAGACCCCCCAACCCACGGTTTCTGACATTGATAGCTTTTTAGCGGATATCTCCCTTCAGAGCCTGGAGCCTGATAAAGCCAGTGCTCTATGCTCCCCGTGGAGTTTAGCGGAGGTAGAGGCAGCTATTGACTCTCTGCCTAGAGATAAGGCTCCGGGCCCCGACGGGTACCCTTCTAATTTCTATAAACATTTTAAATCCATTTTAGCGCCAATTCTCCTTAACGTGTTTAATAATGCTTCTGAGACGGGTAACTTTCCTAAAGAAATGCTAGAGGCAAGAATTGTTACCATCCCCAAGCCAGGTAAGCCCCCTACGGCAGTACAAAATTTCCGGCCGATAGCCCTTTTGAATACTGATCTTAAATTGTACGCTAAGCTGATAGCTAATAGATTAAGCCCCCTATTGCCTTCACTTATAGCAGCAGATCAGGTTGGCTTTGTTCCAGGCAGGCAGGCCCCGGACAATACCCGTAGGGTATTTAATATTGTAGAAAGCTGCGAATTTAAGAAGACCCCTTTGTTAATTATGTCCCTAGATGCTGAAAAAGCATTCGACAGATTGCATTGGGGGTACCTTAGATCCGTACTGTCCAAATTTGGATTCTCTGGTAGATTTATAGATTCCATCTTCGCACTGTATTCCTCCCCCTCTGCAAGAGTGTTTAATAACGGCTGCTTATCCCAATTATTCAATATAACAAACGGCACCAGACAGGGGTGTCCTCTGTCCCCTCTCATATTCGCCTTAGCCATGGAACCTCTAGCAGAGAAAATTAGGAACTCCCCCCTCATAGAGGGTCCAGTGCTGGGAGGGATAAACCATAAAATTAGTTTATTCGCAGATGATGTCTTACTGTGCCTACTTAACCCAGAGACTTCTTTATGCGAACTTCACAAGGTCTTGTCCTCATATTCTAGAATCTCATATTACAAGCTAAACACCACCAAGACAGAAGCCCTTCCTATTAATATCCCCTTGGAGAAAGTTAAGCGGTTAAAAGATCAATATCGATACGCTTGGCAGCTGACCTCAATTAAATATCTGGGCGTCCAAATCGCTAGGGCCCCGGATGTTTTTTCGTGCAACTACAAGCCTTTACTGGGAGCACTGGAGAAATTGATAGGAGAGTGGGGCTTTCATGAAATTTCATGGCTAGGCCGCATCGCAGCCTCCAAGATGGTGCTGCTTCCGAAGATACTGTATTTATTTAGGGCCATACCTAGAATTCCCCCTAAATCATTTTTCTCGGAATTCAATAAACTACTTGGCAGGTATATTTGGAAAGGAGCTAGACCCCGTATAGCTAAGCATGTCCTCACTCTGCCCAAGTCGCTGGGCGGGTTGGCTTACCCTGATCTGAAGTGTTACTTCTCAGCGTGTTTGTTGAACCAAGCAAGAGACTGGTTCGCCGCTGGGCAAGTAAAACCCTGGGTCTCTATAGAGCAGTCCTTTCTACCCAGAGTGCGCCTCCCTGAGCTATTTTGGTTGCCCAAAGGGAAGTCCCCCTCATGGATAGGACCAGGAGTTGCAATAAGAGACACCCTCCTAGTTTGGCATGATTTAATAATGAAAGATGCGGAGGCCTCCCTTCCCAATCCAGATTTAACCATTTTAACTATAGCTTCTCTCATTCCCAACCTGAAACTAGATAATTGGGTAGCAAATGGTATTTCCACACTTAGAGACATTTGCCCAGTGGGTGATCTCCTGCCCTTCACAGAAATCATGGAGAAATTTGATTTGCCACGACATGATTTCTATAAGTATCTTCAGTTAAGACACTGGTTGACTTCATGTGGTGGTAAACCCGTAGTGTCACTATCCTTCCCCAAAAGACTGGTTATGATTTTGACCTCACAGAATAATAGAGGAGGCATCTCTAGATGGTACAATGAACAGGTCAACAGACCACAGCCGGATAAGCTGCCATCCCAGATCCGATGGGAATCTGATTTAGGTAGAACTCTTACTAGAGAAGAATGGGACCACATTGCTCTATCCTGCTTTAAGATTTCTAAGTGTTTAAGTCATTCGGAAATGTTTTATAAACTGTGCCATAGAGCCTATTTCACCCCCCGGCGGCTGCACATTATTTGGCCGTCGGTCTCCAATCTCTGTTGGAGAGGATGTGGATGTATTGGATCCCTTCTGCATATTTTCTGGGACTGTCCAAAATTGCGGCCACTATGGGAGGAGGTGTTTACCCTTATAGGAGAAATATTGGGCATCCAAATCCCCATGGACCCGGTGGTGGCATTGTTCCACCTTTCTTCCGCCATCCCAGAGCACGATAGCTATTTAGTAGGTCAGATCCTAATAGCCACCAAAGCTGCGATTGGCCAGTTCTGGAAGTCCCCGGAGACTCCTGATATACAACTTATTTTAGGTAAAATTCATAAACACTATCTATTTGAAACGATTGATTGCAAGTATTCCTCCTCCGCCAATTCTATACATCTTAAGTGGCTGAAGTGGTGCACCTTTAGAGAGAAAAGACACCTCCCACTTGGAATCTCCTTCCAGGTAGACCCGGCCACGATATTGTCTAATGAAGCGACTGTTATGTGAGATGTTGCCCTGTTTTCCCTCCCCCCCCTCTATTCCCCCTATGTCTGCACCCTCTTGTGTCTGTCCTTTTGTCTCTCTGTCCCTTTTTTGCCTGGATCCCCCCCATGTTTGTTTTGTCCAGTTCCCCTACCTTCTAATCTGGTAAATACGTCGGTACTATATTTGTCTGAGTTATAATGCTTCACCAGTACATAATATTGGTATTCTACTATATCTGTTATTTGTTGATGTCCCACCGGTGGTACCTTCTGTTTTAACTGTACCGACTTAATAAAAACTATATTTAAAAAAAAAAAGAAATAGAAGTGGTTGTAAATCCAGAAATTAACAGAGAAGGTGATTCCCAGCACTAATATTATCTAACTAATGGTTACTTTATTGCAAAATATATGTTCTACCTAAACATGGGCATGGTTGCAGCATGTGGAGGATATGAGCACATCTTAATGGTTGCATTACCACAACTACAGTAAATGGGGGAAAAACAAAAAAACCCTTTCAGGTATAGTACCGGGATTTTAGAGACCCAGGTCAATTGCAGGGGCTTGGGATCCGGGAGTGAAATCCCGGGTAGACCCTTTCAGACATTTGCTAGTTCCAGGTTGATGCGCGTGCATGTGAATAAACACGGGATTTTCACATATGTAAGAAAGGGGTATAAGTTACCGGCAAGGGAATATCTCAGAAAATATGACATCTCCCAAGCTGTGAGGCAACAGAGTGCAGTGTTGGTAGGTGTGACAAATTCACCAGGCACCAAAGATAAAATCAATTTATTAAACAATTAAGTATAAAACATGGATAAAAAATAAAAAAAAACATAAGATAGAGGATTCTTACCCCTAAGGGTATTTGGAGCCAGCAAGGATGGTGATAGGCAGGGATGCACCCTGCCTGGCTCCAAATAGCGTTGCACTGGGTAGGTCCACTGGTACAAGCTGGTGTCAGTTACTTCCAATGTGTTTCGAGCATCTGGTGCTCTTCTTCCTGGGCACACCCAGGCAGGGTTCACTTCCGAACTGCATCCCTGCCCATCACCATCCTTGCTGTCTCCAAATACCCTTAGGGATAAGAATCCTCTATCTTATGTTTTATATCCATGTTTTACACTTCATTGTTTAATTCATTTCCCTATGATTTTCTTTGGCGCCTGGTGAATTTGTAACACCCACCAACTCGACCAACTAGAGTACACCAAGGTCTGAGGGAGACCTAAGTGACAAACCTCAGGCAGCCTCTATAAGAAGGAGCGCAGGACACTATGGGGGAAATTTACTAAGATGTGTATTCTACTTCACATGTGATGTTGCTATGGGCAACCAATCAGAATCTACTTCTTATTTATTTAGCACCCTCTAGAACCTAGATGGCTAACCTTGACACTCCAGCTGTTGTTGAACTACACATCCCAGCATGCCCTGCTACAGTTTTAGTATTGGAGTATTGGAGCTGGAGTGTCAAGGTTAGCCATCACTGCTCTAGAAGTAGACAGGATCGGATTGGTTGCCCATAGCAACATCACATGTGAAGTAGAATACACATCTTAGTAAATTTCCCCCTATTACTCCAAATCTTCCTACTAGAGTGCAGGTGAGGCTGGACTCCATGATTCTTGACAATGTGGACATAACACCTGCTTCATGTTCCATCATTACTGGATACATTGAAAACATGTGAATGGTTCATGTACTACTGTAGTTGCACTAATCAGCCTGGAATGATTAAAGAAACATGGGGAAGAATTACACCCCCTGCCGACGTTTTTCTGCAAAAGTACAGAGAGTCCCATGCAAAATGTACATAATCTCATCTTTCGGATAATAAACACTACTTCAAGTAACCGCTCAGAGCGAACTTTTCAGCAATAAAAATAATGAAGCCTCTAGAGCAGGAGTCTTCAACCTTTAAGACCGAGTGGGCCACATAAAAAATTAAACGAAGCCCGAGGGCCACTAAGTTATACTGAGGTGTTTTAACTATTAAAACTATTTAAAAATGTGAATGTAAGATTACAAGACCTTTTCCATACTAGCAAACCCAAGACTTCAAACAATAAGGATTCAGTCATAAAAGAATTGTCTGCTTACTTTTGTTTTCTTCAAGTCAGTGCGAAACTTGGCATTGCTCACCTCACCCCATGTTCAGCAAAACATTTCAAAATGCAGCAAGTTCACCTCATCCCCAACTCCATGTTCAGCAAACCATTTAAAAATGCAGCCAGCCCCCAACCCAAAGTTCAGCAAACCATTTCAAAATGCAGCCAGCTCACCTCACCCCCACCCCATGTTCAGCAAAACAATTTTAAATGCAGCCAGCTCACCTCACACCCCCAAAACATTTCTAAATGCAGCCAGCTCACCTCACCCCCCCCACCAAAACATTTCTAAATGCAGCCAGCTCACCTTACACCCCCACCAAAACATTTCTAAATGCAGCCAGCCAGCCAGCTCAACTCACCCCCACCCCCACGTTCAACAAACCATTTCTAAATACAGCCAGCTCACCCTCTCCTGAGGCACCTGTCTTAGTGTCCCTTGCAAAGGGCTGCTGCTGCTGGCGGCGTCTGTCTTTGCTGTCTTAACAGTCAAGGAGCAGGCAGGGACAGGTGCAGTGCGCGGCTGGCGGCGGTTGTCACTCCAGTCTCCCGGCTGTCTGAAAGGGCACGGGCGGGATGTGTGCACGGCGTCAGGAAGTAGACAATGCGCATGTCCGTGCACAGTCCCGCCCGCCCCAGCCTCAACCTCACCCAGCAGCATCCTCCGCCACGTCCCACTGCTAAGAGGACAGCGCGGAATGATTTTTTTCCCCATTCAGCACGCCAATCATTTTAATAATGCTATTCACTGGCGGGCCAGGAAAAACAAGTCGGCGGGCCACTGGTTGAAGACCCCTGCTCTAGAGTAAGCCCATCCAGTCACAAGCTCACAGCAGTTGTGGTCTCTGATTTCAGAGAACTACGCTCCACTATTTGAGTTAAGCCCCGTACACACGGGGGAGATATATTGCTCTGCAATATACTGTATTGCTGAGCAATATATTGCTCAGTTTCTCCTTTTCATCAGCGACCAGAGATGGTCGCTGATGAAAGGGAACCTCTGCTGGGGGAGCAGCAGAGGTAATTAGCTGGTCGCAGGAGCAAGCTCCTGCGACTAGCGATTAGAAAGGGGCTGAAAACGGGAGCGCGCACCCGGCGATTTATCGCCGGGGCACACTCCCATCACTGGCAATATGGTCGCCAGCGACCATATTTCCAGAGATTTCAGCCCCTATCGCCCCCGTGTGTACACAGCTTTCCATCTGAAACTAGTCATGGACGTAAATCTTCTGTAAGTGGGGTGGTGTCAAGTGCCTATGTTATTGGCTTGGTAAAACCATCCTTTTGTTCAGTCTTTACTTTGTGATTCTTATAATGGTAAAATATAAAGTGACTTCTGGCATAAATAAAGGTTGGGTGGTTGATAGACAATGTTTGAGAATCTCTTGCACTTTTTTGTTGCCATGTGGTGCAGACATTTTCTTTTTGGCAGATTTAATCATAGAAGATCTTTGGAGAGTTAATGCGAGGATTGCTGGAGATCCTCCAATTTGGGCAAATTTTGCCAGATCCAGGCAGATCCGGACGAGAAATCGGATGTGTTTGACACCTCATCCAACCCAATGCGCGGTCCCGTGCGCATCGGGTCTGACCCTACAAATTGAATCTGCTGCATGTTCGGACCCATCAGTGTGCTTTTTAGAACCCACGATGTGTTGGTCCGATCCGTAAGTGTGTGACAGCGGTGAAAACACTGGCCGGATGCTGATAGGCTGAATCTCGCCACCCGACAAATAGAACTACTTAGTTCTCAGCCACTGCACGGACCCCGCTGACTTACTGCCCAGCACTGCAGGGACCCCACTGTGACCCCAGTGTGCCGAACGGAACCCCCCGCACGCCCCCCCCCCCCCCCAAACATTGCAGTTTGCGTCGCACGTGTACTGCAAATGTCTGCTGAGTGCTCAGCACAGGGGTCTGGTTGCCGGGGATTTAGATTTGGGGGACGTATTTTGTTTCTGTGCAGGGTAAATATTGTCTGCTTTATTCTTACACTGCAATTTAAGCTGGGTACACACCTAAAGATTTATCTGTTCAATCTGTCTGGTTGGAAGAAAAATCTGGCACTGTAAGGGAGCAAATGACAATCAAAAATATGCTCCTAAATGGACAGACTTATGCTTGGATCCTTTTTTTTTTTTTTTTTTGTCAAATGGCTAGAACTAATTTGAATGACCATTGTCTGGGCCTTGACTCTCTGCGCATGTTACATCTACCCCACCTGCAGTGCAGCATGAATCTGCAAAAGTTGCAGCCTTGCTAACAGGTCTGAATCGGGCCCATAGTCTGCTAGCAGATCTGCCCTACATAAATACACTTGTCAGAACATGTGTCTTTAAGGAGTGCAGGAGACGACATGAAGTAATTGTACTGATTGATTTTGTGTCGTTAAGGCTCTTTCACTTACTCAACTGAAGGGCTAGGAAAGGGAATACCTAAGTAAATAGATACACATTCTGGTTATTAAAGTAAATCAGAGTTACAACATGACCTCTGTTTACACAAGATTCTGTTATTTATATGAATAGTCTTGTGAATTTGCTACCAGTGAAGAAATCAGGCCATTCATTCTTGGAGTTTCATCTGGCTTCCAGCAGCAGTGAGCAGCCAGCTGGGATGGTTCATACATCTTGGCTGGGAATGATGTCCCTGGCGCTTGCCACAGCCTGTGAGATCAGGTGACTCTAAATTGGCTTTGTGTTCTACATCCAGCACCGAACAGTGTATTACGAAAGGAGGTGGCTACTTTATCTCAGTATCACTTGAGTCCATTATGATTGCTGTCCGAACTTGGCTCTCTGCAATGTGTTAACATCAGCAGGTTTAATGCTTAAGAATCAGTATAGATGGATTAATGTGCTGCCCTCAATACGGCCCTATTTTGTGACCCTAGGTACTTATGAGAATTAAGTTTTCTTTTGTGTGGATAATTATAAAGCAGAATGAAACAATTGTGACTGCAAGGGCTTTCTATTCCAGGGATTATAAAAAAAATATGGATTATTGTGAGAGACACTGTGTATATATACTTGGGTCCTTCTCCCACGATTGCTCAGTTTAGCTGGCCGGCCAGCTCTAGGAAGAGTCCTGGTGTTCCGAACTTCTTCCATTTATGGACGGTGGAGGCCACTGTGCTCATTGGGACCTTCAAAGCAGCAGATATTTTTCTGTACCCTTCCCCAGATTTGTGCCTCGAGACAATACTGTCTCGGAGGTCTACAGACAATTCCTATGACTTCTTGGTTTGTGCTCTGACATGCACGGTCAAGTGTGGGACTTTCTATAGACAGACATGTGTCTTTCCAAATAATGTCCAATCAACTGAATTTACCGCAGGTGGTTTCCAATTAAGGGTGGTATTTAAACACAGTCGTGCTCCCGCAGCCATCTCCCGACGGGGGAGATAGCTGCGGGGCCCTATTCAATGCTGTCTTCCCCGACAGCATTGAACAGGGTTTCACCGCAGAACGAGCCCGACATCAGAAAGGCCGGAAATAGGCGAGCTCCCGGCCGGAGCTCGTCTATTTCCGTCATCAACTCGCGGCCACGCCCCCTTCTCGCCGCTCGGCAGCCGGGACATTGAATCCCGACCGCCGAGCTCCAGTTGAGCCAAGCGAGAACGGGACAGGGGCACGGCTGTCGAGCTTGCTCGACAGCCGTTCCCCTGACATTGAATACCCCCTTAAGCTGGATGATCAGTGGAAACAGGGTGCACCTGAGATACATTTTGAGCTTCATGGCAAAGGCTGTGAATACTAATGTACATGTGATTTCTTAGTGTTTTATTTTTAATAAATATGCAAAAATCTTTCAAACTTTTTTTCAAGTTGTCATTATGGGGTATTGTGTGTAGCATTTTATATACATCCATGTTGTTAGGACAGTCCACTCCAATATATTTAATGTCTGCCAGGGTGCCGGAAGGCCAAAAAATCCAGGTACTTCTAAATTTATTATAGATAAATAATAGGGGCACTTACCGGGCTTGCTTGCAGAAACGACTTTAATAGTACATACCACTCTGATTATTTAGGGCACAGGTCTTCAACCTGTGGCCCTCCAGATGTTGTGAAACTACATGTCCCAGCATGCCCTGACAGTTTTGGCATGCTCTTATAGGAAAAAATGTGGCAATGCATGTTGGAACATGTAGTTTCACAACATCTGGAGGGCCACAGGTTGAAGACCCATGATTTAGGGCATAACAGTGGGTATAAGGTTGAAGTTTTGTTCCGGTGGCAGAACGTTGTCAAGACTCTCTTCCCTGGTAGGAAAGGGGGGTCTCCAGAAAGGTCTGCCACTGGACCGAAACGTCGACCTGCCCTAAATAATCAGAGTGGTATGTACTATTAAAGTTGTTTCTGCAAGCAAGCCTGGTAAGTGCCCCCATTATCTACCTATCGATCTATCTAATCACTATCTATATATCTATCCATAATTTAGTAAGTAATTTAAATGAATGTCTAAAATTCAAACAATTGAAAAAAACATTTCTTCTGGTTCTTGACCTGTTCTTGAGATGTCTTCAGTGTGTGAGCGCCACAATCATGTCTTATTGTATAAAAGAGAGCAGAGGACAAAGCCGCAGCTGCCGGTGCTGAAATGCATACGCATTAAAGCATACTCCCAATGAGTCCAACGGTCTGTACAAATCACTTTCATAAGGAGCGTGATAGCTTATGCGGAGCTGTGTACGTTTTTTTTTGTTGTGTGAGAATACACCCATTACTGTTTGCCGCACAGAAACAAATGTGGCTATTCCACTTTTTTTTTTTTTTTTTCATTATGGCAATACGATTTTTTTTATAGGTTCTTGTACACGTTAAAGATGATTGTCCCCATAGGAAATGTGCTGCAAATAAGGGAAGGTTGTCTCATTTGTTTCATGTTCACAACTATTTCTGTGTTCATCATTAAGCTTTCTGACACTGTTTTGGATGCACATAATATACTGTAAATGCTGTAAGCTGATCCCTCTCCCTTGCTGTAATGTGCGCCCTTACAATTTTTTGGGTTGAGAAATATGTTGCAAATAGTGGAAAAATGTACAGTGAATATAAATCACATAAATTCATCTGTATTATGCCCACTGAACTGTGCTGTCTTTAGCCCATACCTAGTTTCCTCCAATTGTGATAAAGAAATGACCGTGCCAGCTTTGTTGCATTCTCCCCTCTGGTGTATCTTTTGATGACGCTTTGGGTACTGCAGTGACACAGATGGTTTGTACATTAACCTATCTCCTGAATAGGTCTGTTTATATGAAAGTGTTCCCCCTTGGGCATACTATATTAGACCATCAGATGAGGACTGCTTGGCTGTGGCTTCAGCCTCTGATCCCTGAAGGTGCTCTCACTGCTCTGCATCTGCACAGTCCCAGCTGCAGAGGAGGTGCATGAGTCCATGGGTTAATGGAAAACGAAAGTGCCTACACCCCCTGCAGAGGAGGCACAGAGTGTGTCTGCAGCTGTAAGGCTGGTGCGTAGATACCTGAGCGTCTGGTTCGGTGCACACACTGCAGTAAGAGGCTGGCACCAAATGTGCTGCTCTGCCTTTCTCCTCCTCCAACGTCCTTTATGAGCCCAGCAGAATGGTGCAGTGCTACTGTCAGTTTTGACTGAGGTGAGAATGTACTTTTCCTCTTTGATTTGCCATTAGATTTATGCATGTATCCTGTTTGTATCAGTGGGTTATGTGGATGTTTCTGGTGGTATTCTTACTCTTGACCTTTAGAAGCTGCCAATGTTAGAGCTAATGAAGTAGTTAACGTTCTTCGAAGTCTGTAACTATCTTCCTGACTAATGTTTCTGTACCAAGCAATATGTTAATCCCTCTCTGCTATACTGACCCTTTATTTGACACACTTTTTTTCCCGTGTTCCCATGTAGAATACAGAGCTGCTAATAAGTGTTCCTTTTTGCAATGGCACCTAACCGTTTTGGGCTTGTAGAGGCACAAGCATAAAATGTCTTTAATCGTATTTAGTTGATCTATCACCTAGAATTGCCCGGGGCATCTAATATATGTACTCAGATATGGGACAGTTTCTGTCTATATCTGATGGTTCCTACTATTAGTATTGTACATTTTGGTACAGAGAAACCTGTTCATAAGGTTCATATGCCTATTTATCTGATTGATTTGATAACCCCCCCCCCCCTCCCATCTGCTATGATCCTACTAAATGTACAGCACAGGTTGGTATAATGTAGCTGCACTGTCTGGTTTTTTGAATAATGCTGAATCACTGGTCCCCAACACTGCCGCTGGATTACCAGCCTCCGAGTGGTCTGCTGCTTTATGTTCAGTGGGAAACTGCTGGGGTAGCACAAAATGTATATCTGATGTAGGAGCAAGCCCTTGGAAATCATAGATCTGTGTGTTATGTTTCTCATAGAAAGGAATAGTGTATTATTGTGATTATTGACTATATACTAAATTGGCATCACATGGTGATAAATTATTTGTACAATTTTGCTTTATGCATTTGCAGTGATATATTATTTAAATACACAGTTTACTATTGACCAGTGTGCTCGTCGCCATTCTATGAGCTGACCTAATTTTCATGAGAAGGCAGTCTGTATGTGTGATCACTAGGCACTATTGACCTGACTGTAGCAGGAGGCATAGCTTTCCCAGAGATATGAAAGGCTGAATTTTGGACCAGCCTTCGGTGAATACAGGTCCATACACGCTGGGCGTTTTTGCCCAGCGTGTATGGACAACAATGATGGGGGCTGATAATCACACCGTGCATACACAAGGAGCTGTTTTCGCCCTTTTATGCATTTTTTTTCCCTGGGGGTGGACGACTTACCATAGCAGGACGCTATGACAAGTCACCCACCCTGTCTGCTCATCTGCTGGTAATACCAGCAGATGACCGGCGGCTGCCAGCAATGATGCAGGAGCGTGCATCAGCGTTAACCACTCACCGCTGCTCCGTGCACACTGGGTGTCTTTTGAGCTGAAAGCGGCACAAACGACAAAACTGAGCGGCTTTCAGCTGAAAATCGCCAAGTGTGTATGGGCCTTAAGGCTGAAGAAGCTATTTATGTAAGGGCTGAACCTGTCAACTCTTTCCTGTACCCAACGCTTGTTGATCTTTGTTCATGTTTTCAGGATTATTATATATCTGAACTACTTTATATATCCAGACCGAAATGACTTTATTTTTCCCATCACTGGGATCTGGAACTTCATTTTTAATTTGTCATGTGACATACACACAGGGCGACTGATGCCCTGTGCTAAGCAATGTTGGTTAGCACACATCGCTCAGAACACACATCTGGCACCCATGCGATGCACTAGTGATGTGGACCAGTGTTATCCCCATGGGAACATTGGCATGCAGTATAAATCTAGTGAGGCAATGATGCTGGGGGGTAAACACACAGAGCGAATACCCCAAATAATTGCAATATAACTTCAGGGCCTGAGGAAAAGATTAGTTTGCTGAGTTTGTAGACTTGAACAACTACATCAAGTTCTGCAAGGGTAGAATATGCGGCAGGTTGATACCAGGAGAAAACTATTAAGGACTTTTCTTTAGTATTGCAATTTATTATACAATACACTAAGGGGGAGATTCAATCGCCGTCGAGCATCTCCCGTGGGGGAGATGCTCGACGGGCCCTATTCAATGCTGTCTTCCCCGACAGCATTGAACAGGGTTTCCTGTCAGAACGAGCCCGACATCTCTAGCTGTCGGGCTCGTTCTGCCGAGAACAGCCGGGAAGTGACGAGCTGCCGGCTGCAGCTCGTCACTTCCCGGCCGCAACTCGCGGCCACGCCCCCTTCTCGCCGCTCGGCGGCCGGGACATTGAATCCCGACTGCCGAGCTCCAGGCGAGCTCACCGAGAACGGGACAGGGGCACGGCTGTCGCGCTAGCTCGACAGCCGTGCCCCTGACGTTGAATACCCCCCCTAAATATTAATTGATCTAGTGTTTCACAAACCTTAAGACTGGGTTTCTGTAAGCAACCATGACTTAACTTCAATCCCCCTGGCATCTGTTTTATGTTCTTGTTATCCACCAGCTTGAAGAAGCTGTCTGCCGTCATGTTGACTACTGATCCCAGTCAGGACACTTGTTACTAATATTCACATAAGTTGCGGTTGCTACTCCTGAGGAAGTGATGGACTTCCAAACAAGTGGAATAGATGGCAGAAGCAATGAACCATTGATTTCACTGTGGGTCTGACTGATAATAGTCTATTGAGGCCTACATACGGGGTGATTTTTGCCTATTTTCTCTGACCAGATCGCCTTGCCATGGGATTTACATACAGGCTAGAGGCTTGGCGATTTCGCTTAGTCAAAATTGTGATGTCGCTGCTGGATATAAGCCGGCGGCCATCCCAAGCAGTAGCCCACCTGTACAGCCGAATAGACACTGCAGTGTCTAGTCAAAATATTCTTGCCTGCAATGTCTATTTGGCCGGGCGATAGTGGTCCTCTGGGACCATGCATCGATATCGCTCGCTATGTACACATATTTTGAAAAAGACTTGCCCCGTGTGTACACTGCTTTAGTATCGGAATCTAAGCAGGAAAAAATAGGGGTGATTTTGGCTAACCTAGAAAATTTTGATGAGTATGGGTCATTAGGACAACCAATATTAGGCCGACATGGCTGAGGTCGACATACGTTTTTCATGGTTTTTGTCTCGAATTTAGATATGGACACAGTTAAGGTGTGCCGCATCCCCTCGCTGCGCTCGGGTACACTATTCTATTCCCCCTCTATGCCCTTGTGGATGCTAAAGCACAAAATACCACCTGTCGGCAAATGAGTTTTTCATGTATTTTTTTTTTTTTTTTTTAGACGATATATGCTGACATCCACCAGAGTATAGAAAAAGAATAGAATAGTGTGGCGAGCGTAGCATGGTGAGCGCAGCGAGGGGATGTGGTACACTTGGACGGTGTCTATGTCGACATTTGAGAAAAAAGCTACGAAAAACTCATGTCGACCTTTTGATTATCAACCTTCCAACCATGTTCACCTATTTCATGTGTCGACTTATGCCATGTTGACCTAATGATGGTATTCCATTTTGTCTATCTTTGTTATATTCTGACTGAAGTCATGTGATCTTTTTCTACATCTACAGCCTTGAGCTTTATTTGTCCAAACACCTGTGATTCCATAGCGATCCTATTGTTCTAATCTTTTATTTGTTTCAAATTCTGTGAAACACATTTAAGGAAAATGCAGACCCCAAGATAGCTTAGTGGACTGTTTTACAGTAGTCTGCTTTGGTAATAAAGTAGAAATAAAAGTATGTTTTGATGTATTAAAAAAATAGACCAAATGATTCCACTTATTTCTTTTAAGGTGTATGTGTATGTGTGTGTGTGTGTGTGTGTGTGTGTGTGTGTGTATGTGTATATATATATATATATATATATATATATATATATATATATATATATATATATATATATATATATATATATATATATATATATATAGCGGGTAAAGAAATAGCGGCACTCGCAGTCTTGGTGAAAAAACTTGTCTTTATAAAAGCATTTTCAAGTGCAAAAAGTGACCGACGTTTCGGGGTCAAGCCCCGTTTTCTGCACCTTGAAAACGGGGCTTGACCCCGAAACGTCGGTCACTTTTTGCACTTGAAAATGCTTTTATAAAGACAAGTTTTTTCACCAAGACTGCGAGTGCCGCTATTTCTTTACCCGCTACTACCCCCAGTATTGGAAGGCACCACAGCAAATATACGAAGCCAGGAACTGAGTGCCGGTCCGCCATCACACCGTATATATATATATATATATATATTTATTGATTATTTGAATGTTAAGGTGAGTCAGTTTGTTGTAGTGAGTGCTGGGCTCCCTGTGTTTGTATTTACTAGAGTGTGTGGTCACAGGCCACCGCACCCCACCCTGGGATGTGGGTGCTGTTTGCACCCCATTCCTAGGAATGGCGAGTGTGTTGGTACTTTTGTATCTATATATATATATATATATATATATATATATATATATATATATATATATATATATATATATATATATATATATATATATATATATATATATATATATATATATAGTATATTATACAAAGTTGCAGGCTTCTGGTGTGCTGATATCTTCACCCCACATGTTTGGCTCTGTTTTACACCCTTTGGTGAGAAACAGGGTTAACAAGAAAATATGGACAGAAATGGAAGCACCACGCTAATTTAGGAAGGACGCACCAATAATAGCACATCCAACATGACCCCTTGCATTCGGTACACAATGCTCTGCTCCTGGACTTCCCTGGTAATGTATGATTACCAGCACCTGTGTGGAACTATTCAGCCTGTGGATCCCTAGGAGTCTACATCCGGTGGCCCAGTGATATATGGGCAGTTGTTGGAAATTACTGACGGTACATTATCTGTGAGGGGGATTTCCTACCCCATGCTCTATACCCCGGTGTTAAAGTTTTTTCGGGTAGCGACCCGCTTTTTATAAAAAGCCCCAATTTGATGGCAGTCAATTCTCCTTCATATGTTTTAAGAACAGAAATCTCACAAGTGGAGTTTTAGTGTTTTTTTCCATATATGAAGCGCCAAATCTGTTATACTCCATACCTTCTCAGCCCCTGAGGAAGTCAACGTTTTGACGAAACGCGTTGTGCCAAACTTTTATTCTGAAATAACCAATCATTGTTGTCATAATCAATGTATTGTAATTCATTTGGTGCCTAAGCGGCATCTTTTTATTAAATGTATTTTATATCTTTAATTGTATCAAATTACTGTTAGCGCACCCTGAACTCTTTCACTCTCATTCCTAAACACGTTTGGGTCCCGTCTAACAGGGGATCCTCAGAGGTGCTGCTTCACCAATTTGTGTGTGCGGTTTGGGTCTCTTTGTATTTTTTATATATATATATATATATATATATATATATATATATATATATATATATATATATATATATATATATATATATATATATATATATATATATATGCGGAGGGATGCCGGCACTCCAATCCTCTTAGTAGTAAGTACCTGGTGCCTTCACAATGCGAGCAGCAACGCTGAACTCTGGATACAGACGGGGGTGTAGCGCGGCACTCAGGACGGTGTTTAAGAAAGAAAACAGGAGCCAAACTTGACGTTGACGTTTCAGCCTTGCGGCTTTTATCAAATCATGTTAGCTGTTTTGATAAAAGCCGCAAGGCTGAAACGTCAAGTTTGGCTCCTGTTTTCTTTCTTAAACACCGTCCTGAGTGCCGCGCTACACCCCCGTCTATATATATATATATATATATATATATATATATATATATATATATATATATATATATATATATATATATATATATATATATATACACACACACATAAAATAAAGTCTATAGACCTTCACTGTTAAATAGAATCATATACAGTATCATTTGTATCTTATTAATGTATAATGATACTTTAATGGTAATTGTTCCAAACAATTGGTTAATATAATATGTGCAACCCGCACATATGACCAACAGTCCACCGAGTGCCTGGGGATAGTCAATGTGTAATACTGTAGGTTACTTGCCGTGAAAAACGGGAGTCTGTATTAGGCCGCTGGTGTCCGCTGTGGTGCCAGTTGACTGCAAGCTAACAGACACCAAGAGATGGAAAGGAGAGACAAAGTTTCCATCTCTCTGTGTCTCTGCTAGCTTTCAGTCAACTGGCTACTTACCACTAGGACCCCTGCTATGGGTCCCGGCACCACATCGGATACCTGCGGCCTAATACAGACTCCTGTTTTTCATCTTATAATACGGCAAGTAATCTATTACACATTGACTATCCCCAGGCACTCGGTGGACTGTTGGTCATATGTGCGGGTTGCACATATTATATTAACTAATATTTGGGAACAATTACCATTAAAGTATCATTATAAATTAATAAGATAGAATTGATACTGTTGATGATTCTATTTAAAAGTAACAAGTTAAGGTCTATAGACTATATTTTATGTATATATATTTTTTATATGTGTGATATAAATGTTGCTAATATAATTGATTGGTGACCGCCTTAGTAAAATATATACTCAGCATAATTTTGTTATATTTTTATTGTTTATTTAATACATTTATTTAATAAATACATTACATACATATATGGTGCATGTTATTCAGCGACCTTCCTAAATTAGTGCGGTGCTTCCATTTCTGTCTGTGTTTTGATGTATTATTTAAAGGTTATGGCTAAAACCACTGGGTTTTTTTTTGTTTTTGTTTTTTTTTACATTTTCCATCTTACCAGTACTGGGACTACATATACCTGGAGGGGGAATATAAATCTGTGTCATGTGAAATGAGCCTCTGTGCTCGAAATGAGCCTGCAATGGTACAATCCAAATTAAATGAAAGAAAATAACCTACACCTGCATACATTTCAGTTAAAATAAAAAGGCATCTAACAATGTACGCCCTCACCTAACGTCAAATCCTAGTCAAAAAACAGACGCAGATCTAGACACAACCATTATTTAAATGATACCTTTTAGCCAGGTACAATGAATAAATGCTGTACCAGAATCAGTGAAAATTATAGTCTGTCTCATCTGATCGTGGAGGCCTACTGTATTTTCTTACTGTAAAAATGCCCTTGGTGTTTTCCTTATCTCATAGATTGCCCAGTTATCATTAAGCACATGAACAACTCTGTGTGTGTTGAGGCATGTGTCATCCTTTTCACACATTACTGGGCAAGTTTGCTTGTAGGAAATATGGCTAATTGTTGCGAAGAGGCTACAAGGCTGCCTTGTTATCTGTGGCTGCCAATGTCACTGCTGTTCCTTGTTCTTTGCAGTCAGGCCCCGAGAAACGCATCTGCCTCGGAGCAGGGTAACCTCCATGAGAGGAGGCATCGATACCAGCCCATAGCCATTTATTATTCATTCTAGCTGGCTGACTTCCTTGTATTTACTGTGCAGCCGCTGTGCCCTCATTGAGAGAAAGCTTTAAAATATTAACACTGTCAACTTGGAAGATCTTGGTAGGAACATTGCCAGGTATGACAGATCCTCTGTTTTAATGCCAGTAATTGTACCGGTAAAAGGCATTGGCAGAACAGTAACATGACAGAGAGCTCACATTATTCCAAAAGCAAGTTTGTTGTTTTTGTCCAGAATATCTCATAGAGAAAAACATGACTGAACTGTGTGTTTTGGAAATGGCAGGTTGTGTTTGACTTGGGCACTGAGAATCTGCAGCATTTCTGTGGTAAAAGGAATCCTGGGTGTAATGCAGATTCTATTATTATTAATCGCTGCTTTTCGAGGGACAGCCTACCTGTCGACATGCTTAGCGCTGGAGTATCGTACCCAACCCATTTTACCATATAATGGCGCAATGGAATTCCTGTCCTTTTTAGAGTTTTTAGCAGTGAATGGTATGGCAGTGAATTACTAAGCCACCCATGGGCTGTTTGTGGTTCATCTGGATATTGGGTCTGAACCTTTTCCTTTTGCATCTCCTCAAGCTATATACTGCCTGCCAACCAGGGCTATGATGGGGTATGGCCATGATTTCCTGCAGCCATAGCATGGTAGGGTGTGGCCAGTTGCTGAACACACATGCAGACCTGGCTTCCTCTGTTAAACCACCTCACTTGGTGATGTTATGTGATTTCCTGCGATCATCTGCAAGCCAAGGACAGCTAACTTGGTTACATCTGACCTGACCCATCGCTGCCCAGCTCTCCACTGACTACTACTACCTCCTTGTCCTGTTTCTTTGTCTTTCCAATGGTTTTTCTCCTCATGTCATATGTCTTTAAATCACCTTTGTTTTTGTCCTCGATCTCCAATGTCATATGAGTACTAGACCGATCAACAAGTTCAGGCTATATAGAATGGTACTCATCTGCTCTTACACCTGAGGAGGCGTGATTGGGTTGTAATGGCACAGTTTTACAAATACAAATTTCCTCTGGAGCTGTGTGCAGAAACCAGAATTACAGAAGTGTCCTTGTTTCTGTGTTTTGTTTTTTTTGTGGCACATGATGCGAGTCACCCGGTCAGGTTCCTATGTGGTACACTGTTTACTTTGTTTTTATCCAATTTGGCATTTTAAGGGTCCATTGGATATCAGGCATCCATTGGGGCAATTCCGTGAAATGTGATTCTCTCTCTCTCTCTCTCTCTCTCTCTCTCTCTCTCTCTCTCTATCTATCTATCTATCTATCTATAGTGTAGAATGGCGATTGGCTACCCCAATCTGTAACCAATGACCCATGACCTCAGCGATGTTAGGCAGTAATGCTAACTGATAGGGCTGTTTCACACGCTCCGGCTCCTGCCGGGCGGCGAAACCTCGCATGGCCAGGAAGCCGTGCCGCACACAGCAGTTTACCTGCGCTCAAGCCTGGATATCTACAAAACCTGCACTGATGGTGTGCCTTGAAGACCGTGATTGGGAATGCCTGCTGTATGTGGTCCTTTTTGCATATGATGTATCCCATGCAATTGCAGCCAAGCCTGCATGACTTGGCTGCGATGTGATGGATCCTACGTGCAGCACATGCAATTCAGTAGATCCAATGAGATGCGCACGGGACCATGCATCATATCAGAATCAGAATCAACTTTATTGGCCATGTATGCTTGCGCACACTAGGAATTTTTTGTGGATTTACAGTGCAGCATCAAGCAGGGATGAAGGGGGGGTGAAGGCATTACATTAAGACATTACATGTGGGGAACACATACCCGCCGAGCTGCACAGCGCCTAGGCAGCCATCAGCGGCGCCACTGGTCGATGCAACAGCCAGGAAGGTAACATTAAGCAGAGACAGACAGTACAGTTATCACATAGGGAGCACATATCCGCCAAGCTGAACAGCGCCTAGGCAGCCATCAGCGGCGCCACTGGTCGCCGAAACAGCCAGGTAGGTAACAATACAAGCAGAGAGACAGTACAGTTATCACACATGGAACGTATTTGGCTGAGCTGCACAGCTCCTAGGCAGCCATCAGCGGCGCCATCTTGATCATGCTGTTCAAAGGCAGCAGTATTAATATTATTTTCATGGCAACTGAAGCATGAGTTTGACCGGATGTAGCACTTTTCTTCCAAAGCTGGCACACCCTGCCAGCTTGTTGTTCAAAGGGAGTGCAACTAGTGATGGTACAGCATACAGGCTTTGCAAACAGTGGTTACGGAGGTACATGGTACCAATCATTGTAAAGAGACAGTAAACAAAGAAAATACATAGCTTTCATTAGCTTAGAGGCTGAGAGAGATGGTAATTGGTGAAAAATAAAATGATGCCATGTGCGGGTGTAAGTCCAAATCCAGTCCAAACTCCAGTCAAACTCATGCTTCAGTTGCCATGCTTACGATGCAGGCTAAGATGCAGGCAAGACCTCATGTCACATACATGCAATTTGGACTCTTTTTATGTGATTTATTGGCACAAAAAAAGCAACCAAATTGCATGCATGTCGCCTTAGTGCAGTGGTTCCCAACCCTGGTCCTCAAGTACCCCCAACAGTACATGTATTGCAGGTCTCCACACAGAATCACAAGTGCTATAATTAGCTCCACCTGTGGATCTTTTCAAATGTGCCTGAATAATGAGTGCACCTGCTGGGTGACCTGGAAAACGTGCACTGTTGTTGGTACTTGAGGACCAGGGTTAGGAACCACTGCCCTAGTGCAGTGGTAGCCAACCCCTAGCCCTCAAGAGCTACCAACAGTTCACATTTTTCAGACAACCTAGCTGCTGCACTCATTAATCACTGACACATTTTAAAAGATACACAGATGGAGCTAATTAGCTCACTTGTGATTCTGTGAGGAGACCTGCAAAACATGCGCTGTTGGTAGCTCTCGAGGACTAGGGTTGGCTACCCCAGCCCTAGTGTATGGGCACCTATATTTTATTACTTTTACATTTTGCCCTTGGAGGGACATAACAGGTGGAGATCTTCAAGCTGTTTATGCATAATGGATGGGAGGAGCTTCCATTGTTGTAAGGAACCTGTTATTATTTTTTTTGCTGTATCAAAGATGGCTCATATTAACTAATTGCAGCCTTCTGCAAGCTACCACAAACTGCTTTTTATGAAGGGTAACCAACTTAGAGATGATCATCGATGGTCTCCATGGTACTATCAATACTTCACACCAATGGCTGGAAATCATAGCCCGAAAACCATTGAGGGGCATTATTACTGTGGATCACGTGACAACAAAAGGCCAATCAGGAAAGGTGGTGTGGGGCTTACTGAAAAGAGACAGGGCTATAAAACCTGTGCCTCAGAAAAAAAAATCCATTTCACCTCTAGTCATTTATAGAGAAACATCGGCCCTCCACCATTGATGGTTAATAAACATATATGCTTGATGGGCATCTGGAGCTGTGTGCCAGAATCCTACTCAGCTGTGTGTAGAGCATTATACAGGTTGAGTATCCCTTATCCGAAATGCTCGGGACCACGAGCATTCCGGATAAGGGAAAATTCCGGTTTTTGGAATATTTTTTTTTTTGCCATACTTACCTGCCCCTGGTGGGTCCCCGATGGTCCCTCGGCGTCCATGGAGTCCTCCGGCGTCCACGGCAGGCCACCAGCACCGTCTCCGGCGGTCCCAGGAGTGCTTTGTGGAAGTTCCCAGGTGCGCCGGTGACGTCACCGGCGCACACTCGCGCAAAGCACTCCTGGGACCGCTGGAGACGCCGGAGAGGATGCTGAAGGCCTGCCGTGGACGCCGGAGGACTTGGTAAGTATTAAAAGAGGGTTGGGGGGGGGGGGGGGGGGGGGAATAAAAAATAAAATTTGAATTATTCCAAAAAACCACGGTTTTTGGAATAATTCGGATACGGGATACCCGACCTGTATTATGATTGATGTTCTTGTTATTTCCATGTTTATGATGCATGTACAGAATGTACCTCCTGTAAGTGTTGTCCTTATAAAAGTTTTCTGCACTAAAAAGGATTTTTTTTCTTCTTAATGTTTAATTCTAGTGACCTATCCAGTGCTAATGCTAACCCCTCTTTTGTGTTTGTGTGTTTCTCTGAAAAGTATTTTTCATAGAAGTGCATGTTTTAATTATGTTTAGTCTAAAATCGGTTTTATTGAAAGATTTCAAATAAATCTTGAAATATTGAAGCCTATTAATTTAAGATTGTTAATGTTAGAAAGAAGTCAAACCGTGGAATATCTATCTATCTATCTATCTATCTATCTATCTATCTATCTATCTATCTATCTATCTATCTATCTATCTATCTATCTATCTATCTATCTATCACACTTGTGCTAACTGCAGGGTTTTAGTTATCTATTTAAAGATGACTATTTCCCCCCAGATGGTTTTAGTGCATTGTTTTGCATATTTTGAATAGTTGCAAATCTAGTGGTTCCTCTTTTGTACCATCTGCTTATAGTACAGGCAAAAACTAGCACGATAGCATTACATCATACCTTTCTCTACCGTCCAATGGGATACTGGGCTTCACTACTATGGGGGATTGAGACCTCCGCAGGAGAGACAGGCACATAAAAGAACTTTCCGTGTGGGTGCACTGGCTCGTCCCCTCAATCTTTTGAAAAATGTGCCTCAGGAGAGGCAGTGCTTCTGGATGCTCCAGAGTTTTTCTACATTTATTTTTAAAGTTTGTTATTTTGGGGCGCTGTGGTGACCACACAGCTGTCCTGCTTCGTGGGTGTCAGGGGAAGGGTCAGTCCCCGACCTCTTCAGGTGCAGAGCTGACCCTGCTACAGGACAATTCGGTCCTGCGTGGGACTTGTCACCGCACAGCATTGCGCTGTGGCGAGCAAGTCTCCTAGCCGCCGCACACCCCTGACAGGTCTGAAGACTTCAGTGGTGAGTACAGGCTGGGGGTCCCACAAGGGGTCCCCGCAGCCATTTCTGGTGCGGCAAGACGACGGCTAGTAATGGCTGCTCTCCAGCAGGGACCGCGTGAACACCGCGTCTGGTAACTGGCATAGGGGTGCTGCCGCTGGACCACCAGGGACACCCCTCAGGTTATAATGTATATATATATATATGTTTTACACCTTTATTAATGTCAGTATAAATATATAGAAGCGCCAGCTCCGTGTACAGGGGGCGGGGCTTCACTCAGAGCGGGACCAAGCTCTGCTGGGCGCGCGCTGTCACTTCCTGCTTCTTCACACGCTGCCAGACTCCATTACAGAGGGCTCCTCACTGGCGTGGTGGATCCGGGTACTTGCAGCACGGCAGAGACAGCAGGTTTTTCATAGCGATTTAGCGCTGCTGCGCTATCTGGCTTATTAGACACTGTGTTGTTCATATCACTGTGTAAGCGTTACCAGCTCACCCAGATCTGTGAGTTTAGGTTAAGGGTGTACTTGGCTCCCCAATTGCTCTGTTTTTTCCCCACTGATTAGTTACAGAACACAGCATAAAACAAGCACATAGTCTGTTTTTCATATCCAGTGGTGCGGTGTGTGCACGTGTGTGACTGCGTGGGGGTTGTGTTGTACTGCAGATTGTACAGCAGACATTGTTAGTACTGTCTCATCATGGTGAAAAAGTTCACTTGCATGGTGTGTAGCACCAAGTTTGTGCCCAAGACACAGTCACAGGTTACTTGTGAGGCTTGTATGTCACCTCAGCCCAGCAGTGCTGACACCCAGATCAGTGGGGTGCCCCCACAGCTTGTGGGGCCGTCGCAGGCAGACGAGCAGGAGCCTGCTTGGGCCTCCAACATAAAGACCTTGTTGGATTCTGTGGCTTCACAGCTTTCCACTAACACTCAGCAAACGCAGAGGGTTCAGAGGGAATTGTCCATGTTAGCTGCCAGGGTGGATATTCTTCATACCCTTAATGTACCTCCTCCTCCCGCACAGCCTCAAAAGAGGCAGGCTACTGCAATGGATCCTGACACAGATGATGACGATGAGGACATATTGGAGTAGGGTGAGGAGCAGGGTCTGCAGGAACCAGCTCCTGAGGCGGCAGTGCATGGTCCAGAGCCACTTATCAGGGCCATTAGGGAGGTTTTAGATCTCCCAGTGGAGGCATCCGCAGAAGGAGATCCTTTCTTCATGACTCAGAGGAAACAGCCAGTATACTTCCCTGAGCAGGCGGAGTTAGAAACTGTGTTCAGGGCTGCATGGCAAAACCCTGATAAGAGGTTTACCCTTTCAAAGCGGTTCACAAATGCTTATCCTTTTGAACCTTTGGGCAGAAAGAAGTGGGAGGAGCCACCGGTAGTGGACTCCTCTGTCTCCCGCCTTTCTAAAAAGGTGTTGTTACCAGTCCCAGGGGTATCCACCCTTAAGGACGGGGCGGACAGAAGGCTGGAAGCTACCCTCAAGTCCATATATACGGCTAGTGGGGCATCCCAGCGTCCAGTTTTAGCCAGCTGCTGGATGGCCAAGGCTATTCATACCTGGTCAACCCAGATTCAGGAAGGGTTGTTGGGTGACATGACTGTGGCCCAGATAGGGGACAGCCTGCGTCACATTCAGGATACCGCAAAAATCCTGTGCGAGGCACAAAAGGAATTGGGCGCAATAAACGCACGCAATTCAGCCATGGCGGTTTCAGCCAGACGGGCCCTGTGGCTGCGTCAGTGGTCTGCAGATGTAGACTCAAAGAAGAGTGTGGAGGGTATTCCCTTTACAGGAGAATGGCTGTTTGGCAGTGAATTAGACGGTTGGATTTCCAAGGCAACGGCAGGAAAATCTACCTTCCTTCCATCAGCCCCCACGGTTGCAAAGCGTACCTTCACAGGTGCTTCCCAGCAGTCCTTTCGTGGGAACAGGTTTCGCCCCAAGGCTAGGGGCGCCTCCAATGCCAGCAGGGGCACGAGAGGCAAGTTTAGGAAGCCTAACACCTCCAACACCCAGGACCGTCCAAATGCCGCGACTTCCTCTAAGCCTGCAGCATGACGGGGTTTTCCCGCCACGAGACTCTCTCGCGGTGGGAGCGCGATTGTTGCATTTCAGCCATGTGTGGGACGCCTCGGGTCTGGATTCCTGGGCCAGGGGTCTCATTTCTCTAGGTTACAGGCTGGAATTCGACAAACCCCCTCCCAGACGATACTTCAGGTCGGCACTTCCAGCATCCCAGGAAGATCAGGTGCTCCTTCAGGGGGCCATTACCAGGCTGCTTCAGTCTCAGGTAATTGTACCGGTGCCACACACGGAGCAGGGCCAGGGATATTATTCCAACTTATTCCTGGTACCGAAGCCAGACGGCTCAGTAAGACCCATCCTGAATCTAAAGTCACTGAACCCCTTCCTGCGCGTGTTCAAGTTCAGGATGGAGTCCTTGCGCTCTGTGATCGCCAGCCTAGAAAGAGGGGAGTTCCTGGCCTCTATAGACGTCAAAGACGCCTATCTACACATTCCTATCTGGCCCCCACACCAAATCTATCTCAGGTTTGCCTTGGGAAACGACCATTACCAATTCCGGGCGTTACCTTTCGGCCTGTCGACAGCCCCGCGGGTTTTCACAAAGGTAATGGCGGAAATGATGTCACTACTCAGGCTCCGAAGGGTGAATGTAGTGCCATACCTGGACGACCTGCTAATAAAAGCAGGGTCGGCGGAGGCTTTAAGCAGTGCTCTCAATCTGTCCATACAGGTTCTAAGAGACCACGGGTGGATCCTGAACATGCCCAAATCATAGCTGGTTCCGACCCAGAGGATGGTTTTCTTGGGCATGATCCTGGACACATCGGAACAAAAAGTCTTTCTGCCGATGGAAAAGGTCACTGCAATACAACAGCTGGTCAGGGAGGTCCTACAGTCACCTCTGGTACAGATCCATCTTTGCCTCCGGCTTCTAGGCAAGATGGTGGCTTCATTCGAAGCAATACAATTTGGCCGCTTCCATTCCAGGACTTTTCAATTGGATATTCTGACAAAATGGTCCGGCTCCCCCCTGCAGATGCGCAGAAGGATTGGCCTTGCAACAAGAACCAGGATCTCGCTACAGTGGTGGCTAGATTCATCCAATTTGTTGGCAGGCAGACGGTTCCAGATCCAGGACTGGATTCTGGTAACCACGGACGCCAGCCTGAGGGGCTGGGGAGCTGTGACACAGGGAGTCCGCCTACAGGGTCGATGGTCTCCACTGGAGTCGGGCCTTCATATCAACAAGCTGGAGCTGAGGGCGGTCTACTATGCCCTGTTACAGGCAGCTCCATTGTTACAGGGCAAGGCGATCCAGGTCCAGTCGGACAATGCCACCACTGTGGCCTATATAAATCGGCAGGGTGGTACCAAGAGCATGCCTTGCATGAGAGAAGCGTCAAAAATTCTGTCCTGGGCGGAACAGAATGTCCAGGCCCTGTCTGCCATTTTTATCCCGGGGGTCGACAATTGGGAGGCGGACTTCCTGAGTCGTCACGATCTTCACCCGGGAGAGTGGGGACTTCACACTCAAGTGTTCGATGCCATAGTGGATCTGTGGGGGCTCCCTCAGATCGACCTGATGGCTTCACGATTGAACCACAAGGTTGCAATGTACTGTGCACGGACCAGAGACCCAGGGGCGATAGCGGTGGACGCTCTCACCTGGACCTGGGATTTCCAATTGGTGTACCTCTTCCCACCTCTCCCATTGTTGGCTCGGGTGCTAAAGCGGCTCCGGCATCAGGGGACGGAGGCCATACTGGTGGCACCAGACTGGCCAAGAAGGGCCTGGTACGGGGACATTCAGGCCATGCTAGTGGAAGACCCGTGGCGTCTGCCCCTAAGAGAAGACCTGCTCCTCCAGGGCCCGTTCGTCTTCCAGGACTTACAGCGGCTACGTTTAACGGCCTGGAGGTTGAGCGGCAGATCTTAGTCCACAAGGGTCTCCATCCCTCTGTCGTCACTACAATGATAAAAGCCAGGAAGCCGGTGACGGCGTCTCATTATCATTTAATATGGCGCAGATATATTGCCTGGTGTGAGAAGAATGACTTGCCTCCGGCCAGTTTTCAATTAAACAGTCTGCTACGTTTCCTTCAGGCTGGCTTGGATAAGGGACTCAGATTGGGTTCCTTAAAGGTCCAAATCTCCGCACTATCTGTGTTTTTCCAGAAAAAGATTGCGGCCCTGCCGGAGGTGCAAACCTTCTTACAGGGGGTGCTGAGGATTCAGCCCCCCTTTGTGCCTCCCACTGCACCATGGGATTTGGAAGTAGTTCTTACTTTCCTAAAATCAGCCCGGTTTGTTCCACTGGAGGAGTCTGAGCTGCGACACCTCACTTGGAAGACTGTTGTTCTGCTGGCTCTAGCTTCGGCCAGGAGGGTGTCCGAGCTTGGGGCCTTATCTTGTCGGAGCCCT
Organism: Crinia signifera; assembly: GCF_055691185.1. NCBI lineage: Eukaryota > Metazoa > Chordata > Amphibia > Anura > Myobatrachidae > Crinia > Crinia signifera. Next base: position 142,787,786 of record NC_139222.1, on the reverse strand, counting down.
TACCTTGTGTTTCACAACGATAGGGCGGAACTCAGGACTAGACCACAATTCCTTCCAAAGGTGGTGTCAGGGTTCCACCTAAACCAACCTATTGTGGTTCCTTCTAGTGCGACACACCCAGATATACCAGATACCTTGGATGTGGTCCTCACCCTTAAGGGGTATGTCAAGCGCACAGCTAGGATCCGTAAGACGGACAGCCTGTTTGTGCTTTATGATGCGCAGAAGAAGGGTTTACCTGCTTCAACGCGTACCATTGCCAGGTGGATAAGATGTACTATCCAGCAGGCTTATGCATCAGCTGGTTTGTCGCTTCCTTTTTCAGTAAAGGCTCATTCAACCAGGTCTGTAGGTACCTCTTGGGCGGCCGCTCGAGGGGTGTCGGCAATGCAGCTCTGCAGGGCCACAACTTGGTCAGGGCAACACACATTTGTGAAGTTCTACAAGTTTGACACCCTGGCCAGGGAGGATTCCCAGTTCGGGAATGCGGTTCTACAGCAGAATCCGCACGTTCCCACCCGTTCTGGTAGCTTTGGGACCTCCCCATAGTAGTGAAGCCCAGTATCCCATTGGACGGTAGAGAAAATAGGATTTTGGGTACCTACCGGTAAATCCTTTTCTCGTAGTCCATATGGGATACTGGGAGCCCGCCTCAGTGCGGCTTTTTCTGCTGTCAGATCCTACTTCATGGTTAGGCTTATTGCCTTGTTTTCTATAGGATAAATATGACTATAGATTTGTTTTAGTTACAGGTGTCCTCTTAAGTTGTTAGGATTCACCTCTTTTATATGTTTTTTGTTCGTTTGGGTGTGCTGGATGAATCTCACCACAATACATTTTCACATACTCCTCACATGCTCTCCTTCGGCACAGTTTTTGCATTAACTGACTAGTGGAGGGAGATTGAGGGGAGGAGCCAGTGCACCCACACGGAAAGTTCTTTTATGTGCCTGTCTCTCCTGCGGAGGTCTCAATCCCCCATAGTAGTGAAGCCCAGTATCCCATATGGACTACGAGAAAAGGATTTACCGGTAGGTACCCAAAATCCTATTTTTTGTCTGCCTGCTATTATCAGGTTTCATGTTGTTACTGTTTTGTTTGCAGTTGGTTTCTAACCTCCATGGAACTACAAGTCTTAGCATGACTGTCCAGGCTGTATTATGCCAGGACCTAATGTAAGTGGTTCAGCGGTTCTCAAACTGTGGGTCCTGACCCCAAAGTGGGTCCCGACCACCTCAGCATGGGGTCACGACTATGTTGCTGATCATCAGGCTAATGTGTCTGTGGAAGGGGGGACAGGGTATAACTCATTAAGTAAACACCCACTGCTTCCCTCTTCCATCCCGTGTGCCCCCCTTTCCATCTCCCCCATTACCCACTGCCTCCCTGTCACAATAGTGGTCACTTCACTGACCACACATGTGGCGGCCATTCAGTAGTAACTTGCTGGGGTCCTGTAATAATATTTATTGTCTGACGGGGTCCCAGTGCAAATTACCTTTGCATTTAGTAAGGATAGTGCTTGGGCCTCAACATTCTGTGAATAATCATTGGGCAAGAGACGCTCATTTATCCGCATTAATATCCCTGCTGTCCGTCAGATGCACTGTGACGACTGGCATAAATATATTGTATATGAATATTTATGAGTCTGCCACATCCGATTAGTTTTGATTTAAAGAGCTCTGTGCAGGCAGCAGCTGTAGAAACATTAAATATTCTCACAGCTTAGACCTCGATGGTCCTCGCTGTGTGACCCATCTTCGAACCCTGTATAGCCTTTGGAATTAATTGAACCAGAACAATCTATGTATGCAGTTTAGCTTTTCACTGTCCCAATGCACTAAGTCTATCTTTTGCTCTATCGCTATCTACATATATCTTTATCTGTACACCAATCAGCCATAACATGGACTACAAAAGTCTTCTAAAGGTGTCCTTTGGTGTCTGGCACAGAGCCTGTGCCAGAAAGTCCTGTAAGTTGCGAATTGCGGCTTCCGCGGCTAAAGGCCCCCACACACTAGAACGATTTTTTTTGGCCGATATATCGCCGATTTTTTATTTTTTTTTAACCAATAACCGGCCGATTATTGCCAGTTATCGATAAAAAAATTGATATATTTGACGATCGGTCAGAACTCGGACAATCAGCCAAAAAATCCTTCTGGTTTTTGGGGGCCTTAAGTCTTATTTTCCAGCTCATCCCTCAGAAGCTTGATCAGGGGTATTTTGTGGTTCTGTAAACACTTTGAACTCTGTCATGTTCCTCAAACCATTTCTGATCAGTTTTTCCTGCTCCATGAGGCCACCACCAATAGGTAATATTGAAGCTGGGACATGTCAAAGTAACATCCACATGAATGGCAGAACACAAGGTTTCCCAGCAGAACATTGCCCCAGAGCATCATACTGCCTCATATCTTAGTTTCATCTCTCTTCCATGTAAACGAAGCACTCACCTAGTCATCCATATGAATAGAAGAAAACTTGAGTTAAGAGTTGATCGCTGTTGTGCTGTTATCGAATTACTGCACATGCTTATAGATTGTAGCGTGCATGAGCGAGCCAAGCTAGTGGCAGATTAGCGGAAAGATTTAATTGCAAACCGCCCATAATTTGAAGAACACAGCATTTGAGGTGGTAACCAGCCGTTTTCAGGGAGTGTATGCAAAAACGCCAGTGCGCCCAGGCATTTTAAGGGAGGGAGTGTGACTTCAGTGCCGGCCTTGATCAGCCTTTCTCTGGCTGTTGTGATAATTGTGCAATTTACGTGCAGATTTACACACGGAGGGTTTTCAGTCTATCTGTCAGATGACCATTCCCAATCTCCTGCAAATGCGTATAAAGCGTAAATGCGTATGTTGCAAATGCGACATTCATAGTTAATTGAGGACTGTGGAGTGCAATATTTTAAATCTGTCATGACCAGGTGCCTTATCTTTAGGTAAGGATTTATTTACAGTCTGAACTTCTTCAGCAGTCCATTCTGAACAGAGGGCAAGAGAGTCTTCCGAAGACAATTTGGGCAGGTGAAGAGAGTTTAAGAAGGTGGCCACAGTGGCATCTGAAGGGCATAAGGTCATCTATAAAGTTATAAAGTCCGTCATAATCTGCAAAGATGTTCGATATATCGCAAGGATTACAAACCTAAGTAACCCGTAAATGTGTAATACAGTTAATATAATTTTTGCTTTTTAGTTTACATGCTAATAGTTTACTAGCTCTATTGCCTAAGGTGTAGAATTTCTGAACCAGACGAGCAATGGCACCCTGAACCTGTTGGAGCGATAAAGCATTACTTTTTCTACCTGCCTCTTCAAGGCCTAATCTAAGCTGTGAGTCCGAAAGGTTAATTTTATGCTTCGCTTCCAATTGAGCAACTTGAGTCTCATAGGCCACCCGAACTTCAGAATTAATCAAATTAGTTGTAGTGACCACTTATCAGTAAGAAGCAGGTCAATGTGTGAATAAGATTTATGGACAGCTGCGGAAAAAAAGGAAAAATCATTAGTGCCTGGATTTTTAGCAATAGTTCATACTCCGCCAACACCTGAGAGAAGGCATTGGATAGATTACGAGCTATTTGAAAGCGTGCTTAGAAAGTGTGGAGGACTTAACAAGATATGGATATAAAGTCTCCAATAATAAACAAGCTACCCCATTTAACCTCTTGTATAGTAGTAACCAGCTTGCATAGAAACCTGATCTGTCTTGAATTAGGAGCATTAATACAAATCATACGTGCTGCCGCCACCACCACACAGTTCTCACCTTGAGATTGCATTCACAACCGCATCCTCCATGTGTACACCTTGAGCTCCTCCTCTCGTCATGCGATGTGACATCATGATATGACACTCCGCCCAGATAGTGAAGCCTCCTCTGACAGTTGCGTGCCTATCATAGGAGGCAGGCTGTCAGTGCCGGAGCTGCATCACAACAAACAAAGCCACATGTGGCTCAAGAACCATGGATTGCCCACCACTGCTCTAGTTGCATTAGAAGAAAGACCACTTAAGTATCTGTTTTCCTTTGTGTGAATTAATATAATTGTTTTCAATGTTTCCTTAGCACACTATGCAGTTCACCATGTTGTATAGTAATGTATAGTGCCTACTTCCCCTACATATTCCATTCTTCAGGTAACTGTATGATATTAAGTTTAGGGTTCCTCTTTAATCTTCAAGCAGTAATATAAGATTAAAATAATGACTTATATTGCAAGGCTGGAGGTCAGGTAAGGTGAGCTGAGCTGGGGGTAGATAGTAAAGTCACCCTTTTTACAGCTTCAGCCGCAAGTTCCTGTAGGGATTTATGATCCAATTATTTCCATGCACAAAGGGTCACATTCAAAATAATTAAATGTATATGAAAAAAAGGGTCACATTCCAAAATACTGTATAAGAGTAGTAGATGGGTTGAATTACTTCCATGTGGAGCTGGCACAAGCTAATCTATTATTCTTAATTTCTGGTGTTTTTATTTTTGGGTAATCTGAAAGGCTTAAGGTGAAAACTGCAATGAAGATGTCGCTTCCTGGTAGGAATAGGCATTTTTGCTCTTCTGCCTTTTTATATTCTGTTGTGGAGTTATTAGCAAAACGGTAAGGAGCTCGCTAGTGCAGCACTGTCACACAAACCTAATTTATGCTAATCACATTTATCTTTGATGTAATTAGCAAATGCTAAAAAAAAGCCTCTACTTATAGGCCATCACATGCCTGACAGAGTGACTGTATCGAGCAGACCCATGTATTGGAGGTCTTTGGTGTGATAAAGTGAGAATGTTAGGTGTCTCTGAGTCATACACAGATCACAGGTTCTATAAAGCATAGTGCTGGAGATTTGCACTTCATTTATCTTCTACCATATCTTCAAAATGTTCATTAGTGTTAATGGTATTCAGAATTAAGAATAGCAAGCGTTTTGTTCGTGGAGCCTCTAGATGTTTAATCTGCTGTCTTTCTAAAGCGTTGGAACTGCATTTTTTAACATTTTTTATGAGGAGAAAAAAAGCCAGTTTTTAAAAAGGAAAAATGTGTGGGCACATCCATAATGGGTGGAGGATGTGTCATGTAATGGCATGTAATGACACAGCGCCCATTTCCCCTGTTTTGCTAATGCACAAAAGGAAAATGGCTGCCACGCTATTTTCCGGACACCTGAGCATGCATACTAGACTCTGGTACAGTATTAAGGGCATACACACAGTAAGATTTCTGCTTAATTTCTAATCGATCTGGCTAAATAGTTTTGAAATTAAGCACAAATGGCACAGTGTGTATGCCCGTAGCGATGGCGATGAGTGTCACTATCGCCTGTCTAGATCATTCAAGCATACAGTATATCTAGTCAGATTGCTTAGCAAGGAAACTGCAAATCTACCCTGTTGTGAGAAGTAATCTGAGTAATCACCCTCACTACTGTAATAGCCACCCATTACTTTAATTATTATTATTTTTTTTTTTGCTTAACATAAATCTCCCATACTAAATCGGTCAGCCCAAATCTCTTGTGCAAATCTCTCTGTGCATGTGGAGTTGAGTTGAGGACCACTGGCATAGACGGCTGTTCTGTGAGCGTATGCAGCCTAGCCAATCCTAGTTGATCCACTGCCTCTGATATGCGGGTAATAGTATTCTCACAAATACTGGTCATTTTGTATGTAGGCGACAAATGGGCTTTAATACTTTCTTGGCATTGCTTTTCTAAGTCTGTGTTTAAATGTATTCTGTGAAATGATGTGAGACAGTAAATCTTTGAGAACATTGAGGCGTTGCAGCAAAGTACAGAAAGGTGGCATATTTTGCAGTGAATACGATTTGAAAACACACAGTTGGAGACCACAGCTGAAGCATTCATTGTGTAACTTTGCATACGGATCAAATGCATAGCAAATGTTGTGCTTTCCATTTCTAAAACTTCTAGAAAATGACAGGGAGAGATTCAATTAAGTGTGAGGTCCCTTTGGAGCCTCTTGCAATGTGCTGCTGCTCGCAATTGGGTATTAAGGCAAAGCAAACATAATTTATAGAGATGCGAGCAAACATAAGCAGCATTTTAATACCAGTAAAATCCTACAGAGATGCATCTCCCGAGGCCTCTACTGGACTTAGCGTAATTGAATCCTCCCCACCCCATAGTATCTTTTTTTTTTTTTGCTACAGCATGAATCACCAGATTTGGCTGTGTAGTTGGTGGAGTTTTACTCTATTGATACTTTAACATATTGCTTGTGGACAGTAAAATATAAATATTAGTGGTATGCCACTCCTACACTACCCAATACCTTTACTCTTATACAGTACTTCTATGGCTGACCGGGTGTTAAGCCACATTACCAAATCTTTATCTGATTAAGCCACACACAAACAGACAGGATATCATTATTTCTTGAAGGCGGACAGCAATTAGTGGCTCCATATGGATTGTGGGTCAGAGTTTTTTGTCTTTTTTTTTATTTATTTTTTATGGCTGCTGCTTTTTTTCCCAATAAGGCTTAAAACTCAGGAGGACATGTGAACATTAGTTTAAAAAGTACAGCACAGACATGGTGAAAATGCAAGAATGAAAATGTATTTATTTCTTGTTATTATGTAGAAGAAGGAGTCTAGTCTGCAGCTGGTAATAGACTTATGCAGAGAAAACGTTGAGATCCAGCTCCTACGTAAGAAGCGCGGCTTAGCCAGGATTCTGTATGACACACCATCAGCCCTGATCTCTTTGTTCTCTCCTTGCACAGCCTGTTTGCAAAGTCACTTCCTGTCTTTAGCTGTCTCCTCCTCAGGTTCAATATTACATATTGTTCAGCTGCTGTGAGAGCAGAGCAGAGACTTACGTAAAAGCTCACCTCATCTTCGCTGCTTCTGGATAAGGTGGCAGAGCACCAAGGGGGGGAAGAGAGGACTCTTTGTTTCCCACACAGGCCTTACACAAACTGCTTAGTCACCAGCTATAGACTTGGGATTAGTCTATATGGGATGCGGTTAAGCTAGTACTGCTTTCTCTCCTTCATGTGGTCCTTCTCATTACAAGAACATTTTGTTGCTGCTTGTCGACATGTTGATCTTGCCAAAAGATTGCAAGGTGGCAGCCACTCGGCCTAAAGGTCTTTACACAAATGCTGATCTGCAGTGGTCTGGAATGATCCCAGCTGTGTGTCTGACACATGGCTTATGTTAAAAGAAAGCAACTATTGACTTATTCTGTAGAGACCAGGACATACTTGCTAAAAAAAAAGTGACCTGAATCAAGTTCAAGTATATTTTGTATATACTCTAACTAATATAACATTGCAATGAAAATACATTAGATGGATTTTGCTATATGTTTCCTCCATCTCAGCATAGTCGGCTGTCACTCAACTTAGCCTATTAAGCCTCCTTTAATGTTCATTCCTATTAGCAATTTAAAAAAAAAAATAGTCTAAGCAGCTGACGACTTCTTATTGGTCATCCTCACTAGATTGCACTCATTCATTTACAAACACATCCACTCCGCTAAAGTTGTGTAATCCATCGCAGCTAATTGAATCTGCCCCTCTATTTCAACATGAACGCAAGTGTTTGTCTTCTGTGGGGAAAATGTGTTAAGCCTAGTATAGTGATAAAGCACCAGCCAATCAGCTGTGTTTGAAAAATGATAGATTAGGAGTTGATTGGATGGTGCGATATCACCTTCCACTTTATCACTTTACCAGGTTTAATACATCTGCCCCAATATACAGTACATTACAGGTCGTTTACGGAATATTTTGTAATCCTAGTGAGTGTACTGGACACATTGCATGCTCAGGCTGTCCTGATAAGGGATCAGTATGAAATCCCAGCGGTCATAATCCCCATGCCGGAATCCTGACCGCCGAAATACCGACAAGGGGCGGCCGTGGATCACCCCCCCTTTCCGGGCTCGCCACGCAGCGGGCACACTAGTTTATTCTAGTATATATACAAAGTGCCCCGACCGCCGGGATTCCGACCGCCGGGATACTAATTGCATCCCCCTGATAAGGCTGGGGTGAAAAATAGAGGATGAAATAGATTGCACTTCATCTTATTTTTGCTTTGTAGAGAGATCTGGCAGGCTCCAGAAAACAACCTGGAGCAAAACAGCAGATTAGTGACTGTTTAGTAATGAATAATTAAAGGTTGAGCTGACAGGCGAGCATCAGTGTTTCAGGCTTTCTCTGAACACAGGTGCTCCATAGTGCAGGCAGACTGAAGCTTTTTGTACTCCAGGTCTGCCAGCTTTCACCTGCGTAGGGTATTGCTATTGTCTACTTGACACTTGTAATATACATAATGACATGTTTGGTTTGCTCATTTTGTACTTATTTTATATGACACTAACTGTAAGGAAGACAATCTATTGTGTCATATTTATAAATTGCACTTTTATTTCCTTATTATTATAATAGTTTAATGAACATAAAACTAATGTACCACACACAGCCACATCAACAGAATATTGCTGTCCCTGCATTTAAATGTAAATACTACTTTTTTTTTCCCCCCTCCCCATATCTCTTGGGTGAAAATACTTCTGTGATATAAGCACTGCTTTTATACTTTTGTATATCACTAATATATTTATATAGGAAACTTGAATTCTGTCTTCACTTTTGCACACTAGAGGTAAGGGAAGACTCTTGCAGCACCCTTGCCACTCTGTCCGGTCAACCTCACTCACCTCGGGTGCCGGATGACTGACAGACGGGATTCTTACAGTCATTACACCAACATCGGAATCCTGACTGTTAAAACCCCGACACTCGGGATCCCGGCGGCCACCGGCTATTCTCTCCCGTGGGGGTCCACGACCCCCATAGAGGGTGAATAGAATAGGTGGCGAAATTAGTGAGCCACTGTGCCCACAAGAGGCTTCATTGCGCTCCCCACGCTGTCTGATTCTGGGCAGTTAGCACACCCACTCACCTCCCTGTCTCAACTCCTGCAGCCCTGTCATCCAACCTCACCTCACTTGCCTCAATTCCAGCAGCCTTGCCATTGAGCCTGACCAACCCACCCTACCTCCCTCAACACAAGTTTGATTAATTGAGCTAAACCTGGGGGTACTTCAGAAAATCACAAAAAAATATTAATAAACAAAAATCACTGATTCACTACACTAACCACTCATAAGGGTGGTACACACGGAGCAATTTTTGCTAGTAAATCCACTAAGCGATTTGACTAAACGCACCCGCGATTTTGTCTATGGGCGATTTTGACTATACTATAATTAACATACTGGGTTGTTATTTAATTGCAGATCGCTTGGCGAATATCTCCCTCAGCTTTTAATACAAGAGATTTTGACTAGACAGCCAGGGATCTAGTCAAAATATCCTTGTCTGGCAACTTTTTTTACTGAATGATATTATCGGGTGATTATTCTAACCTTGAGAGCGATCTTTACTAACCTTCACTATGTAGTAAAAATCGCTTTGAAGGGTCTCACCGTGTGTACACCCCTATCTATAGGGATTTCATGTGGTATGTGATCACATTGATAAAAATCACACAGGATCTGCACTTACCATAATATCATGTTGATTTAGTTCATATTTTGATCAAAACCTTTAAGATTCAGCACTTGTCAGGGGACTCTATCTATCTATCTATCTATCACACACCATTCATCCTTCATCTATGTTACTTGCCATTAAGTACTATTATAGACCTAGGCTCAGAGGCTCCTGCCAGCAAGTCCCAAGGGCCCCATAACGATATCCTGGCTGTCCATAATGTTCCCAGAGGAGCGTTACACAACCACATGGAGTTATGACATGACGCAGACCGGTCCCTACTCCCAAAAAGTCCCTTTTGATGTTCTAAAAAATAGTTTGGACATACCGAATGGTTTCATCCACTGTATGTGGCTTGTCAATTTAATTTAAATGTGATACAGGTATTAAGCTACTTCCAAAGAAGGGTATATCAAGTGGTATAGAGGGGGCGCTCTGCATCGAGCTGGTGTGCCAAGTAGCTGCTTGTACAAAATACTTGGGGTAATAACTCCCCCAGTCAAGAACACGGAAAAATAGCGCTAAACACTGGTGTTAAAATGTTGACAAATTTAATAAATGGTAAATACAATATAAACAATGTTAAAATAAATTGAGCACTATCCAATTGAAAAATTCAAATATAATGTGTTATATTCACCCATTGGTTCCATACTTATGTTCTAAGAATTGAGTTCATATGAAGGAGTCCTATTTTACCCAATCCAGTGTCATAAGGTGGTATGGATAGTAATTCTTAAGTGTCCAGGTATCTCAAAACCTTTTGGCAGCAAAGGGGTTGCATACCCCAATCCTTCAGAAGATGTCCACAGAAAGGGTGATGGCCAGGTAAGTTGTAAGAGGAGTAGAGAATCCTGGGAGGGAGGGCGTTGGCACACCCTCACACTTGACAGGATACAGGGCTGGATCAGTTCTAAAGTAATAGTGATTAGTACAATGCGGCACAGGTGGATGCACAAGGGTATCAGACTGACACGTTTCGCTGCTTAGCTGCAACTTTTTCTAAGCTACTTCCAAAAGATCTAGACCTAGCCCGATTTCAGAGTTGTATGCAATGCTGGTGTTCAAGCAGCTGAGTATTTATCAGACTGCACATGCGCAAAGATACTCTATCGAAGCCGGCTGCAATCAGCAGAAAAAATATGGTGCTACGGATTGTTTGATAAGGGCCTCAAACCGATATCTTGCCTAGGGCCCCATAATGTCTGAATCCACCTCTGCATAGGATTTATAAAGAGTTACCGTGTTTAGAGGCAATGTAACTGCATCTGTTCTGATGTGTGATTGCAAATGCTACCCCTGATGTAAAGCCTTCCTGATTTAGAGCATGAACTTTAGTTTCTACGAATTTTCTAGGAAATAGGTTTCCTTTTTCAGCTAAACCTTTTATATCACTTCCCTCCTGTTGTTGCTAGCAAGAATGGGGATTTAAGGTACTTCTGCCTTTCCTGGCTTTATAAAGTCATTCATTCCACATCGTAACTATAATGTAGGGTACACACCAGGACGACCCGCTCACGATGCACATCGTGAGCGGGTCGTCAGTGTCTCGTCCGACCCGCACCCGGCTGTATGGTCGTCATTGAGATCCTACCTGCAGCAGGTAGGATCTCAATAACGACCGACCGACCCGCGGGACCGCGCATCGGATCGGTCCACAGCAGGTCAGAAAAGGCCCAATCAGCACACAATCTACATCCAATTGATCGGAATTGGATCGAGATTGTGGGGATCGGGCCCTAGTCGTCCTGGTGTGTACCCAGCATAAGTGTTATATCTGTACAGCTACTATGTTCATTGTATTCACCCATGTCCGCTGTCCTGATGAAGGGGTGCCAGCCCCAAAACTGTTGACTTGTACATGCTGACTCAATGTTTATTGATATCATGATTTGAATACACTTTTTCCACTGAATGTGAGTGCCGCCTCCTGACCTCTTTTCAACAAAAGAATGCTCTGTATATATACCATTCCAGGAAGGCACTGCCAATATAATCTCTCTTTTATAGAGTGCCGGATTTACAATCTATCTATCTATCTATCTATCTATCTAATTGGAGGTTTTTTTTCCCTTCAATTCTATAGTTCTGATGTGTGGCCCTAAAAGTGGTGGGATAAGCTTAGAATTATGGTGTATCTGTGTGAATTAGGAGTAAGCACACACCAGTGAGATACGTATCCATTCCCCGTTTTCATTCTATAAAAAGTCAAAACTGCACTGGTGGAAAAATGTTCTAAAACCGGAGCGAGTTTGGACTAAAACACCTGGATCGGGTAGTTTCCGTTCCACGTGTTTTCCTGATGTGCTGATTTTTACCACAGTTCAAAAATTGGCACTTTAATTGATTAGGTTGAATAATGCAGATTTTTCGACTGTCTGAAAAATCTTATTGAATATCCTTAAGTCTTTTTGGGAACCACACTCAATTAAAGATCATATGAAGGAACTGCAAAAAAGAATAAAAAGGAATCGCATAATGATTGCTAAAATCAAATCCATTTTCTTTCTAATACCCCTTTTACACCGCCGAAAAATCCGGGTCAGCGGCGGGTCAGACCCGGATCTTCGGCGGTGTAAATCCCTAACGCCGTGTCCCTTTACACGGGACTTCTACCCAGGTCCTGACCTGGGTAGAACACGGCTAGGACCTGGGTAGAGGGCGGTGTAAATGGGAACGCCGGGTTGGATGACCCGGCTCCCATTTACATGAATGGGGAACGTCCAACCTGCGGACCGCAGCGTCCGCAGGTTGGACGGATTGTCAGTCTGACACTGACAGCCGGCGCTGCTGTCTGCTATACTCTGCAGACAGCAGCGACGGCGGGGGAGGGAGGTGAACGGATGCCTGTGTGCGGCATCCATTCACCTCCTGTCCAATGGCGGGGGGTGCGCGCGGGGACTGGGGGCAGCCTAGCAGCTTACCTAAGTGCTGGGCTGCCCCCAGCAGCGTTCCGGGTACGGCGGCATCGATCGGCGCTTGAAGATGACATCGCGCTGTCATCTTCAAGCGCCGGGAAGGGGCGGGAGGGGGGTGCGGGCGTTTAAGCCCGTCCGGTGTAAATGCCCCTAAATGCCGGGTCGCACCCGGCTTCAACCAGGGTCCAAAAAGCCGGGTGCGACCCGGCGTTTTGGTCTAAAAGGGGTATAAGTAAAAGTATATGTATTTTTTTGTATGCACTTCAGTCATCCATCAGTCATCTGCATCTTTACTTTGTGTTTTTTCCTTTGTCTGAATGCAAATTACAATATACCCATTATCCAAATCCAAGCATCAATATCGTAAAACCCTAAATAGTACCCTTACTATTAGATCTGGTTGTGTTACACTGTCCTGGTAGCGCAGAGGTGGGGAACCTCAGGCCCGGGGGCCATATGCGGCCGCCGTAGCCGATCTGTGTGGCCCTCCCACCCGCCTGGCAGCTTTGCCGGGAGTCAAGTACAGGGGAATTCTCTCGAGAGGTCGGGAGTTCTCGCGAGATTCCTCTTAATCAACAGCAGCCGGAGACTGTCAGTTCCAGTCAGCGGCAGCCACCGGAGCGTGGGACGGCTGCAGCAGGACAATTTGTAAGAGAAATTTTTACATATGGCCCCCAGAAGGATTTTTTCCCCATACAAACGGCCCTTGGCACAAAAAAGGTTCCCCACACCTGTGGTAGTTTGATCATGTATTCCTATCATAGAGGAGATTGATTAACCCTATCTGTTTATTCAAATCTGCTTGTCTGCTATTTGTCTTCCTTTTTGCTTGCCCTCCCTGACATTTACTTTTCTACTTCTGGAAAGCCACTGTAAAAAGCCACATAGCAATTTTATGCTAAAAATATCAATAAGTAGCACTGAAAAATATAGTTCCAGGGAAACCAAATGTAATACTGTGCAGCCTTAAATACCTAACACCCTGTCCATTGTTTCTGTATATGTGTTTTAAGTGTGATGCTTGGACTTATAACGTTGTTTCTTTTAGAACATATGTTTTATGTTTTAGTTTGTCAATACGATGGTAATTAGCCAATGAGAGAATGTCAAGGAGGTGTGCAGACAAAACTCATATTTTAGTAATCACTATTAGTAACATGGAGTCCGCATGTGCCTGGTCACTCCTTCTCTCCTGGTCTGTCTCTGTTTCGGTTACAGGAGGGGTTCGTGCATGTTCCCAATTTTTGATCCTGGTAGAAACGTGCATAAAACAAAACAATATGTCATAACAGAGGTGAATTCAATTGCCAGTGAATGTCTTCTCCCGAGCACTTTTGGACGAATCAGGGATTTGACTGGGCAGGCAATGGGCGCAAGAAGGGGTGCCGTTGCTGGCATTTAAATGCCTTGGCAATAGCAATTCACTCCCTTCACCCAGAATCAACGCCGACTGTCCCATATATGTGCAGAGAAATGGGGAGGAATCTGCAAGGGCAATGTTGTATTGCCAAGTGTCTGTGTAGTCAGGATCTCAGACTATCAATTTAGTTCTCGCCCCCAAGGCTTCACTTGTGTACCAATAGCTAGTAAGTCACTAACTAGAGACTTCCTTTTTATCTTACTTCCAAGATTGATGTTCTTTTTTTCCTGCATGCAGAAAGTGGTTCATTTACAGCATTGGTGCTCTCAGCTCTTCAGTAATAGATCCACTATAAATGCTAGCTGGTCATGTTTGTTTCTGTCTGATTACTAATTAGTGCCCAGTCCATTTTAATTATTAACTTAGTATTTGGTAATGAAGTTTTGTGCAAACAGATTGTGGTGTTGATTGTTTTACGGCTCAAACTACTTTGTGATGACCTTGCAGGATAACACATGACTTTGTACATGGTGATGCAGACATTTTTAGTATTGTTTATTACACCAAAGCACTGAACTTCACGGTGAAAGGTGCTTCTTTATGTCATTGGTCTTGATCTACTAATGTTGAATAGTGTTCCAATCAAGCCATCAACATGTAGGGCCTTGCATATAACATGTATAACATCTCTTGGTTCCCTTTCTGATTATTGAAGGCATATTTGATCTGATTCTCCTTGTTACTCTATAGCACTGTACACAAGGGGCGACCCGTCCTCCATGCTGAGCAATGAGCTTAAGCATGATTGCTCGGCACACATCGCAGTACTCCCACAATGCACCCCGCAATGCTGTATGCTGAGCAGGGCTTTGCCTATTGTTTATAGGCCAAGCACCGTGATCTAGCAGGAAAGCCAGTGTAAGCACACGACAGCGACATGTGGGTCTGCACATCGCCATCGTCCGCAGGGCATACACACAGCGATCAGTGCTCCATTTCTAAGTGATCTAGTCAGATCGCTTAGTGAAATCGCCCCATGACCTTGGATGGTCTGCACATGCGATGAGATACTATATTGTATACAATAATTGTAACGTGTATGGGCACCTTAAGACCTACTCATATTTGCAGAGACAGCAAAGTCTCTTGAGTATTGCCAATGGATGACCGTTAGCAATCCAATCACAATTCGTTTTCTCTAAGTTTGGGTGGCGGCTTTCTTCTCGAAGTCCACTGCAAATTCTTTGATTAGTGATCCATGCTGAATTAGGACCATAGTGTGCACACACTGAGCGATTTTGTAAATTAATAGTTAGTGGCCACATCCAGGAGCATAGCCGTCATTGACGATATCCTCAGATTGAGCTGCATGTACAGACAACAGAAGACCAATGGGAAAGCGCATAGCCTGTCAGTCAGGTGACCAGGATCTAATCAACTGTTATTTTTGCTTTTGTCATTTTTTAGATGGGGGGAATGAGGAGCCACAGGACCGGAGGCAGCACAGTGTAGACTCCCGCCACAGCCGGTCTTCACAAGGTGAGAAACAGCATATGTCAATATTGTACCAACACTGTGTGCCCGATTCAGAGGTGTATGGAATTGCAAGTGCGATTTCGGACACAGCAGACTTGCAGAAATATGCTTTAGGTCTTTGGGGAGAGGCACACACACTAGCTAAGGGGCTGGAGTTTAACTATAAACAAAATAAAAAAAAATATAGAAAAAATGAATTTAATTTTATTTCCACCACAAATCACCGAATAAGATGTGGGCTCTGACATGATGTGGTGTCAGCCACCCACTCCGAACAGTGAACGTGCAACGTTTTAATGGGGATGCCCATAAAACGCTGGATGTTCCCCTGCTAACGCCCCCTGCCCTCCCCTGTCAGTGCGAACGCCTCGGCGAGACATTCGCACAGGGGGTGTGCATATGCACATATCCGCACATGTGCCGACCCACATCATCGGAAACAATCAAGCATGAACCAGGCTGTATGTATCGTGTCCATTACTTTTGATGGGTTGAACCAATTTACAAGGCTAAACCTGGCCTGTTTTTGGCACATTTCAACTATAACAATATAGTGTGCCAAAAAAAATTATGTTTTGCAGAATATTTATGTAATGCAATATCATTAACTATAGTAATGGTATATTTTCTTATAAAATGCCTTAGAAACTGAATTTGTTCACTTCAAGTGTTTTGACTTGCCATGATGAGTTGCACCTTATTGCTTTTCTGAGGTTAGTAGACAAGGGGACTTTCAAGTGTTCAGTGGAATCCTAGACATTTCTCCATGGCTTCATCCATCAGCTGGGGACTCACACTAATTGGGTTACTCTTCTAGGATATATTTCATGCTGCAATACTGAAATGTAATCCCAGCCCTGTTCTTTCCAGGAATTTCATACCGCCTCACTATATTTAGTTTTATATTAATCTGGGTTCTGCTTTTGAGCAATGTGCATAAGCAGGCCTTTCCTTTCTTCTCGTCTCCCCACACAGTATTTATCTCCATTCTAGCTACAGCACATTTTTCTGTTCTGTATTTATATTGATATTTTCATGCATATCGTCTAGTATATAACCACTGTATCATTAACAGTGCGCGCTCCCGTGGGTCCTTAGCATACCCCTCTGTCATCTACATATTCAGTAAAATCTTTACCATAGAGTCAACCACAACATGCTCCTGGATGTGGCACTGAATGATATCATTTGTAAAATTATATGTGTCTGCATATTCAATCGGGTTGATTCAGACCTGGTTGCACAGACCCCTGATGGTGGGTCTCTGCTGTCTAGTGAGCAGGTCTGAATTTCCCCATATATCGTTTGACAGGAGAACTGTCAATGGAAATCATTTACGACATCGCAGTTATTTTATTGCCTCTTTTTTTAACATTTTGCAGTAATATTTTTTGTCAAAGAACAGACTATTGTCTTATAACAGGGCTCGACATATACCTGTGGCCAGGTCGCCATGACGACCAGATTCTGCTTCCTGGCCAGATTTTTTTGCAGGGAGGGCGGAAGCAGAATCTGGTCGTGGGCAGGTCAGCGGCACAGCGCAGGCAGCGTTTCCAGACCCCACCTTCCCCTCCTGCTGGAAGTCAGCAGCAGTGTGACAGCGGTACCCGACCCCCTCCCTCTCCTCCTACTAACAGACAAGCGGAAGCACCGGCACCCAATCCTCTCCCCTTCTGCTGGAAATCCGCAGCAGCGCGGGCAGCGGTACCCGACCCCCTACCTCTCCTCTTGACAAGCGGAAGCGCCCACATCGGCGCCCGACACTCTCCCCCCTTCTGACGGAAGTCAGCAGCAGTGGGGACAGCGATGTCCGACCACCCTCCCCCCACTCACCCGAGGCAGCGCAGGCACCGGCACCCTGTCTCCCCCACCTGCTGAAAGTCAGCGGTGCCTGACCCCCCGGGCAGTGCTGGGCGGCACATGAGAGACTGAAGCAGCAGTGACCGGCACTGAGGAGATGGACAGCCTCCCACCAGTGAATTGGAGGCCCACTGGTAAGAACGCCTGTGTCCTCATCCCACCCTCTCCTCTTCCACCTCACCAACTGTCGCCCCCCTCATCCTGTCACCTAGCCGTCTGTCACATGTCAAGTGACCCTTTCAACCTTACCCACTCTTGCCTCCCGTCACCTCTTCCCCTAGCGCACACCCATCACACCCACTCTTTTGCCCCCTCCCTTAGCTCTACCCCTGTCAACTGACCCCACTCTCACCTCACCACCTCCGTCGCCGCACCCAATTTTTTCCACCGTCAACCCCTCACCACACCCCACCCTCTTTTTGCCACCCATCACCTCATTAACCTCCCCGTACCACCTGTTACTCTCTACTGTCGCCATCTCAGCCGTGCAGGACCTGTAATGGCGGTGGCCAACTTGCTTTTATTTGTGGGTGAGTTATGGTGCCCATACACATGTACGTTTTGTACCGTGCAAGGCAATTCCACGGTACAAAATGTATGTGTAGCATGTCTTTATTGAACTAGATCGCATCTAGTCCATAATGCATGCTGCTGTATCACATCGCATGCATTTTAAACTAGATACCATGTGATCTAAATAAAAATGCACGGAGCGCATCACACTGTGTATGGGCACCTTTAGCATGTCTGACTCCTACACTTTCATCCTGGCTACTTGGTTTTAAAAAATGTGTCAAGCTCTGTCTCATAACCATTAAGGTATATTGGAAATATTTCTGTTCTTCCATCAATGTCCTTACGACATGGCTTATGACCAAAAAAAAAATGCTTTTAAGCCAGATCAATTTCGAGCTATTCAATTTTTTGCTAAAAGCACTACTGGGGACATCTGTAACTGCACTACTGAGGACATGTTATGTAACTGGCAATATATATGTACAAGAAAATGGTTGCTTAGCATTCAAATTCAATGCCTGAGATTGTACACAAACTTTGTTTCATGTTTTGAAAACTTGTTTTATGCACAAATAAACTATATTTGTGTGTGTTTGTACAGCATAAATGCAAGATACCCCAAGATACATCATTGAAATATTCTGAAAATACAGAATAATATGTTATCCCATATTCTTCTGGTCCCAAGCATTTTGGATAAGGGATACTCAACCTGTACTGCATTGTGGCTGCAGACCCACAAGTAAATATTGTGTGAATTTGGCAGTGCAGCTTTGGTGGTAGTTAGTAGAGGTGGGGTATGATTCACTATGGCAGTGGGAAGAAATATATATTTTTATTATAGTCTACAAATCCTGTGGATACCAAGGAACATAGGGGAAAATTTACTAAGAAATCCGAATATGGCCGATGCCGGATAGGAATGTATATGACTGACATCGGCCGTAGTTTCCGGAAAATACGACTCATAAATAGGGCAGATTTACTAATCTGCCATATAAATACGAATCGGCAGCCTACACGGATCAGTTAGAACCTTTCAGTCTTCAGTGGTTTTTATTATTTTTCAATTATTTATTTATTATGGTCTCTCCTGGTATCTCCAAATCACCAGGAGAGACCTGTCCCAGGGCCTACGGGAGCCAAAGAAGTCTAGTACAGACTATCTCAAAACCCGTTTGGGAAAACTCTTCTGGTGACACTTGCCATAGGAATCCCCACTCTGGGGACCCCTCACAGGTGTAATTATAACACCAAGTAATACCCTCAGAGGTACCCTTTTTACCCTTAGGGTAATTCAGACTCCCAACCTTCAGCATCCCCATAACACCAGAGTCTGGTGCAAGTACAACAAATAAACATCTCACTTTAAGTTGCTTGCATATGTATATACATTTTCTTTTTCCTATCATCAACTATCGAATAAATCTACATTATTTTATCTATTTTCAAATCTCCATTCTTTGCTCATTTCCACACTTCCAAACACAAACAGGATAGCGCTGTCTCACCCCAAACTGTTCTCCAAATCTAATTAAAAAGGGACTGGGATACCCTTAACGAGACTAGCAGCACCTGTAACTACATACAAGCTGAGCGCAGTTGTGTTAATTTATCTCCTATATACCTTAAAAAAGACTGTCTATTCGTGACTACTGACATCTGGCATTACAGTGGGCATAAGCCTGCTCCTTTTATTTCTTAGGATATATAAAGTGTGGAATCCCATATACCATATTGGAAGTCTTGTGGCTTAAAATAGTACTCAAAGTATTGCATTTTATTCATTTATTTAAATTTTTAATGTTTATGTTGATGTGATGTATTAGTGCACAATTTGCTATACATTGCATTTAAAACTAAAATCCATTGTTTTAAACGTGTATTTTCCCATGGTGTAAGAGAGGAATTTTTTATCTATTAGCGCAGTCCTCTGTTCCTTTTAGGAATCAAGTATTCTTTCTGTGTATACTCAAAGCCAGGTCTAAAAACCTGACTTATGAGGAAACCCAGTCTATTTGTACAGACACAAGTACTATTTTTAAGAACTGCAGCTCAGTAATATATATTTTTGGAAAACATATTTTTCTAACATACGTTGAATTTTACTCTTTGGTCTAATAGCACCCAATCAACCTCTGTTTTTCAGAGGTATATGGTTGTTCTTTCCTATCATAGTCAGCATTAACGTTTTCAGCCATTTGTGCTACAGTGAGAACAGCCTGAACAGGCTAGCCTTCACTCCCCACAGCCTTGGTTGCCCATGTCCAGGGATTAAAGTGAGGGGGAACGGGGTGGAACTGAGTTCCACCACCTCTAATGGTGAGGTGGAACATTTTAACCTCCACATTGTCCCTGCACAGTAATTCTCACAGAAAAGTGTTCTACTTTGCACGGGGATGCAAAAACTCTATCAGTGGCCCTGTCTCTGCCTATTAGGGGGAGGGGAGCGGGGTAATTTGGTGGAAAAGAGAAATGAGTTCCCCCACCTCTGCATGACCACTTTATGCCCTGCCCATGTCACAGTTTCACAAGTTGTGCTTCCTTTACCTCTGTTTTTCACAAGTACTAATAAATGCACACCAGGAACACCCCACAAAGCCATCTACTCATCACAATGTGTTACTTGTCAAAGTCTCTCAAATGGTTTTGCTTGCCTATATACCTTGCTTTCAACACATTACCTGCAAGAACTGATTGTTCACTTGCTGCCTAATATATGCCATCCCTTGACAGATTGTAATGAGATGTGTTATTCACTTTACCTGACAGAGGTTTTAATGTTATGGCTGATCGGTGTATTTATTGAATTACACAAAACCCAAATAGAGGGGTTAGTATAAAGGTCCCCATACACGAAGAACAAGTTGGACCAATTTGCCCTTGAGCTTCCACGGCAGCTCCCTGGGAAGCTCACTTACGATTTGGCACTTTATATGCCATTTTTACATGCAATAGATCACATGTAAACTCCCGTAGAGCTGCAGCAGGTGCTGGGCAACTGCTGAATTTAAAAAAATATTTTCTAAAGACAATTTTTTTTAAATTCAGCTGCCAGACCCCGCTGCTGCCCGGACCCCACCGCTGCTTGTCCTGGCACAGAGGTGTGTGCCAGCTTTGCTTCACCTGTAATCTGTAGGGTTTGACTCAATGGGATCGGGTCAGAGGGAATTTCGGCTGATAACTCCCCCTGATCCATCGCAATCGGGTGAAATCGGCCCAAATCTTACTAGTATAAGCCTACTGACTAATTAGGTAAGCTATACACACTGATGTACAGACATCACAGATAGACGGGCATTTGAATTCCACCTACGATATATCAACTAGTGTGTACCCAGTTTAAGCCATTGTCAGTGCTCAGCTCTGGGTGTTATGTCTACCGTAATATCATTTCTCCAATCCCTTTATATGGTAATGCACTTATTTATTTTATCTGGCTGTGGGAGCTTGAATATGATTGCCTACAATTCATATTGTATTTAAGGTGTTGTATTAATGTAAACAGTCCTGTTCTCAAGGAGATTGAAGTTTAATATATAAGGCTTCTTATATATATATATATATATATATATATATATATATATATATATATATATATATATATATATATATATATATATATATATATATATATATATATTGACATGAGAAACTGGCACACCAGATATGCAAAAGTAGAAAAATTTATTTCATGAGGGCCTTTTCAAAAGGGCCAAATAAAGTCCATGCAGTGGGAGTAAATGAAAAAATCACAAAAGTCACAAGAATATACTCAACACGATCCCCTGCAGGTCCGCCATGCTCGACAGCTGTTTCGGTCTGATACCGTCGTCAGGAGCATGCTAGACTGGCAGAATGAACAGACATATATAGCAGTAGAGATTGACTTAAACAAGCTCACCTGTACACCAATTAGACAAGGTGCGAGAGGGATCAAGCAATGGAAGCTAAGACAGCGTGCAGGCGGAGAAGCCGGAACTGACGTCACTCAGGACAAAGCCGGAGGCCCGTCACCAAGCGCGTCGCGACGCGCTTGGTGACGGGCCTCCGGCTTTGTCCTGAGTGACGTCAGTTCCGGCTTCTCCGCCTGCACGCTGTCTTAGCTTCCATTGCTTGTGGCTTGATCCCTCTCGCACCTTGTCTA
The DNA here is from genome assembly GCF_055691185.1 of Crinia signifera. Classification (NCBI taxonomy): domain Eukaryota; kingdom Metazoa; phylum Chordata; class Amphibia; order Anura; family Myobatrachidae; genus Crinia; species Crinia signifera. The sequence goes on along the minus strand of NC_139222.1, from coordinate 142,765,924 downwards.
ATTGGTGTACAGGTGAGCTTGTTTAAGTCAATCTCTACTGCTATATATGTCTGTTCATTCTGCCAGTCTAGCATGCTCCTGACGACGGTATCAGACCGAAACAGCTGTCGAGCATGGCGGACCTGCAGGGGATCGTGTTGAGTATATTCTTGTGACTTTTGTGATTTTTTCATTTACTCCCACTGCATGGACTTTATTTGGCCCTTTTGAAAAGGCCCTCATGAAATAAATTTTTCTACTTTTGCATATCTGGTGTGCCAGTTTCTCATGTCAATATTGCTAGTTACTTTTATGTGACTGTGCACCCGCCCACTCTTGCTTATACAAGTGTGCAGATTGTTTTTGACCATATATATATATATATATATATATATATATATATATATATATATATATGTATATATATATAATCCAAAGCGCAACCGCACCCACTGACAGGTATATTGTGGACTGTGCTGGGAAATAATTATGCAGAGGTAGATTTTCCTATTGTAATCCAGCAGGACTCCAGGAAACACCCGCACCAGTCAAAATAGAATCCAAAGTAATGCTTTAAAATGGCATATTTATTCAGCGCAAGCTCACATCAATCAGAGCTTTGCAGAAAGCATATTAGACACCCATCAGGCAAATTCATGCAAGATACATTACGGGTCTCCTCGACGGCCGTTTCGGTGCTGAACAGCACCTTTCTCAAGATGACCCCTCTTGAGAAAGGTGCTGTTTAGCACCGAAACGGCCGTCGAGGAGACCCGTAATGTATCTTGCATGAATTTGCCTGCTGGGTGTCTAATATGCTTTCTGCAAATCTCTGGTTGATGCGAGCTTGGGCTGAATAAATATGCCATTTTAAAGCATTACTTTGGATTCTAGTTTGACTGGTGTGGGTGTTTCCTGGAGTCCTGCTGGATTACAATAGGAAAATCTACATATATATATATATATAGATATATAGATATATATATATATATATATATATATATATATATATATATATATATATATATATATAGATATATATATATATTTCTATATATATATAGATATATATATATATATATATATATATATAGAAACAAGAGGTATAGAGAGCGCTTTTACCACCTAATAGAACTTCCACCAGTTACAGTCGTGTACAATACAGTAACCCAATACAATGTGTAATCTTAAAACCAGAATGCTTTATTTTTAGAATCACATCTGGACATTGTATCCTTTTCGGAAATGCAATATCAATAACCCGACGCGTTTCATCTTAACAAAGACTTCATCAGGGGTTTTACACTAGATTTGATTTCAAACGCTTAAAACATGCGAGTTAGGCCTTCAAAGTTTACAGGCTGTAATAACCTTCCCCTCGGTAGAGCAGACTCCCAATATCCGAAGTTCCCCAAATGGGGTAAAAAGGTATACAAAGGTGTCCACAACTTTCTTTGCGCCCCTATTAAGGGTGCAAGAGCTTGATGTTTTAATTTAACGGGACCATCCCATCTATAGAGGACTGCCGGCAAGATCTGAGCAGTATAGTTGGCCTGATCCACAGTGTCTGATCAACAGTATCCGATGTTCAGTTGTAGAGTGGATATACCATATATGGGTATCGGCTAAAGACACCTCAATTTCTGATCCAAGTGGAAAATGCTGGACAATGCTGTCTGCAGATAAATATATATATATATATATATATATATATATATGTATATATATATATATATATATATATATATATATAATAGCTTTACAAAAATGACCAGTAGAATTGTAGACATATATTCATCTGGAACAAGCTTGGAAATTGCATGGATGAGTAATTTGCCCTACTTGAAGTGTATAACATTACCTATACTTGAGACCGCTGCTCCCACTGCATGACTGGAAGCTACTTCAGACTGGCTGGTGAACCTTTTCATAGCTTTTCAATATTTCTTGTGCTGTGTTGTCATTAATTTGTATCCACTGACACAGTACACTGTAAACTGCTTATTTGAAGGTTTTACTATACTGCCATCTAGTGCATAATCAGGGGCATTAATCAAATCCTGTAACTAAAGATTTGTGTTTCTGATGGATTAATGATCAGTTGCAGTGTTTGAACGCCAAAGACTGCTAAACACCAAATAGAAACACACTTAAGTACAAATAACCTCCGCTTCAGATATAAACATACCACCGAGAGCTCTTCCTGATAATCAGTATTTTATCAGTCAGGACAGATGACCATATTCAAAGCTGCATCTGTTATATTCTGAAATCTGTTGCTAATTGTTCAGAAATTCATTTTGGAAATGTACATACTTGTATATGAACTAGCTAAGCCAGCTCAAAGCAAAAGCTAGTCTCTGTGTGTTTCTGTATATGTGATTGCCTTTGTGTTTCTGTATGTGTGAAGAAGAAAGAGATGTACCTGTAGTTTCACTCACTGCCTGCAGATGATGTGATGTTAGGATGTTAGAAAATGCCCTTTTCACATTCACAATTTGCCACACATTTTATATCCAGGAACCGTGGCCTGTACATATATGTTTGGCGTGTGGCTGCTGTTTGCATGCTATGTGTCACTAAGTTTACATGAACTTTTCTCTTAATAAAATTTGCATCCTGCATGTGGTAACGTATGTTTCATGAAAGGCAACACTGTGATGAATGCTGACATTTTATCTGTTTTCAGTTGCACTGAATTCTGCAGAAAAAAAAAAATAGGCCCAAATTAAAACAGATCATCCAGGACTTAAAAAAAAAAGTCTGTAAAGGTAAAATACTCCCCAAGTATTATGAAATCGCATCCTTCAAACCTATGCCTTACCTACCAGTTGGATATGCTCTATTGTGACTATCGCCTGTTTCCTTTAGTCTATAATATAATACCGCTTTCACATGACAAATGCCGGGTCACACCCGGGATTTGAACATGAGTCCGGGATGGGATGGGATGGGGTGGGGGAGGAAGCAACGTTTGCAGTTGGCACTGCTTCCTCCCTATAGTGTGAACTGGACCCAACCACCCATTTAAAACCCTTCTTTTAACTCGGGTCGGAATGCCAAGTTGCTGGACCTGGATTTTCACAAATGGCCCTTTTACACAGCAAAGACTTGGGTTATTTTTGCGGTGTGAAAAAGGTATTAGTAACTTACTGTTATTGATGCAGGACTTCTCCAGTAATCCAATTAAGGTGCCCATACACGGTACAATTGCTGGCTGCGATGAGATGCGTGCTCCTATCACTTATATCATCGCACAGTTCAAAAAGAACATGCTGCACATACTACTGTACTAGATCTCATCTCATCTCATTGCAATGCAAAACCAATGCGGTGAGATGCGATGCGATCTAGTCCAAATGGTATAGAACAATTGCACCATGTCTGGGTACCTTAACACATGTGTTCTGTGTGATTTGATAAATATTTATTGTCCATTCTCATAAGTCCCTGCCCACATGGTCTTATATTCTCTACCACAAGTAAACATACTAGGGTTCATTTTTATCAGGAACACAGTAACCTAATAACCCTACATTCTCTTAATTGTGGGTGGAAACCATGCAAGCACAGGAAGAATGTACAAACTCCACACAGTTATTGCTGCATATACATGTTCGATATGCTCCGTCAACAGAGCTCCAGAATTGAAAGATACAGTGCAGCAAGTCGTCCCGCCTCCTCCAAAGTTGGGAGGTATGCTACATATACGTTTAGATGTCAAACAACTGAATAGCAAGTAGTACCTAAGTTTGTATCTACTTGTTTATGGTTTTATGTATCTTTTCTGCTGGCATTCTGTGCAGCATAAAGTGACAGATGCAGCATTCATTGTACTCACTTATAGAGAGTTTCTTTTACTATTAAGCCCACTCTGACAATAATTAAAATAATTATCCAACTCCATAAAAATTTGCATTCTTCATGCCGTTGGGCAAACCTGCTAATATGATTCACTAGAAAGTCAGGACTGATTATGCAATGTCCTTAATTTGGGTATGTTACAGACGACACACCAGCTTCTTATCACTTGAGTTGTACAATGAGTTAGCCCCAAAAACGTCTCCCTTCACCTTAGTATGTGAAAGGAACACTTTAAAGACACCAGCATGCCTTTATTTATTAGTTCACCCCAGTGGAGATAACCATCTATATTGCTTATGGAATATGGTCAGTGGTGGCTCGTACCTTTTGGCAGCAGGGGGGCTGCACTGCCACTCCTCCTGGTACCCGCCACACACAGACGCATTGTTCCCTGTGCCTGTACTATGATGGCAGGCACCGGGACTGGTGCATGGGCAGTACAATTCTCTGTACTGCGCATGCGGCCAGCTTCTATGGCAGCCCATAGAAGGGAAATCACAGTCCCGGCGCCTCTATAAAACAGATGGGCACCTGCGCAGTACTGACGTAGGTACTGTGTATGCACAATCCCCAGATTTTATGGGTTGCTGAGCGGCAGAGAGGCATCCCAGAGTGAGGGAACACCTTCCAATGGGACTGCCTTGGTGACTGGAAGTTTCTGCCAGTCACAGTAAAGCCAGTTCAGTCTCAGACTGCATCTGTCTTCCCTACAGTGGCAGATTTTACCTGGGGGGAGGGGTGTTATGGTCATTAGGTTGACCCCTATTAGGTCAACATGGCTAAGGTCGACAGGGTTGGAAGGTTGCATTAAGTCAACAATGGCGAGGTCGACATGAGTTTTTTAATGTTTTTTTTTTTAAGATGACATGTGCTGACAGGTGGTATTTCATGCCCTACCATCCACTGTAGCGTGGAGGGAGAATAGAATAGTGTTCCGAGCATGGCAAGCACAGCGGTACACTTGGACGGTGAGCATTTCGACTGCCAACCCTGTCGACCTTAGCCATGTCCACCTATTTCATGTGTCTACCTAAGCCATGTCGACCTTCAGTGGTGGTCTCAATGCATGTTAACCTAATATGGGTCGATCCAATGACCCATATGCTTCCCTACCACATGCGCACACATTCATTCTAGGGTTTATTTTATGAGAGCTAATTAACCTACATTATGTTTTGGGGATTGTGGGAGAAATCCGGAGTACCTGGAAGAAACCCACACAAGCGCCATGACCCACACAGTTAGGGTCATGGTGGGAATCGACCCCATCACCTCAGTGCTGTGAAGCAGTAATGCTGACCACTACGCCCAGCGTGACTGTGTAACATTTCTCAGTGATGGAACTACTTGCTATATTCTATCTGGGATTTTTTTTACTGAGATTTGTAGAATAACTTGCAAAAATGTGGTTGTAATGAAATAAGGAAAGATTAACCAGCCACTTGGCTCAATTCCCAGACTGCTACTATAGCAATGACTTGTCTAATCTTTCACTAAAGAGAGATAAGACTTGATATTTATGTATAAATATTCTTAGTCCGTACACATTTGTAGAGTATTTGCTATCAATAAGCTGAAATCAAGGCATTTATTTATAAGTGCGTCCAGAATTTCTACCATGAAGATGATCTATAGAATCGTATTTATTTTTTTGCACATATAAATAAAATAATTTACTGCGTGTTGATTGCAAACAGAAATGTTGCATCTGTAGTAGGTACTTTCAGAAAATATGTTTTTCTCTTAAAACCACCATCTGGCACATGAAATATTATCTGTTCAATAAAGATAATAAAATGTTTTTGTTCATTTACTTGGAGCCAACAAGTGTATGCAGAGCTATACAAAGTATACACAGAAAACACTAGTAGGTTATCTGCACAAATTCCACGCATAGCAGGAGACCAAAGTAGAATGCGTAGTGGTGGATGAAATAGACAGAGTCGATTTGGGTGACCGATATTTAGATGAAGGAGAGAAAGTGGTAAGTATAGGAAGTTTTGTTGTGTTATCAGATGGTATTAAAGGTCCAAGGAGCTGATGTGGTTCCCAGTGAGAAAAAAAAGGTTTCAAAAACAGACTCTTGGGAAACCAGATAGAGGTGCAGATAATGGCACAAATGGGAGCAGTTGGTAAGGTAGGATTTTAACTATAGGAGGCCAATGAAGTGCAGAGTATAGTTGACTGTGTCGGAGGTGGCATATAAATTGAAGAGGGTGGGGATGGAGAAGTAACACTTGGACTAGTCATGAGCAGATCATTGCTGACCATGGTGAGGGCAGTTTCAGTATAGAGGAGGGTCCAGATGAGAATAAGTAGAAAATAATAAATTGAGGCAGAGATGCTAACAGAGCTTGAAGGCTTCAGTTAGGAGAGAGGTAGGATTGTAGTTATTGAGAGAGGTAAAGGGATGGGGTTTGGGAGCCGCACAAGGTTATGCCCACTTCATGTCAGAAGAGATCAAGTGAGACCTCTTCACCATGCTAGTGGGTTTTGGCCTGAGTTGCCTGCAACCAGCTGTAATGGACGTTATTTACCCTGGTATGGGAAATTATGTGTCCTTTCTTGCTGGTGGTGCTCCCTTGAGTCCGTGATATATTGTAAACAAGGAAAGAGGGAAAGTGGACTCTTTTTGTGGGGCACTCTTTCAAAGAGTGCCCCACAAAAAGAGTCCACTTTCCCTCTTTCCTTGTTTACAGTTATTGAGAGAGTCCGGATCAAGTTAGGGATTTTTTAAGATGGGTGAGACGATACCAGCTTTGAATAAAGTGGGGACAGACATATAGGATATACAAGGAGCTCACCGGAAAAACCAAGGGAGGAGGTATCTGCTTCTTCATAAATGAAGGGTGGTGCAACGACGTAAAAACTCTGAGTAAATCAAGCAGCCCTCAACTAGAGACACTCATCATTAAATGCAACCCATTCTACTCCCCCCGGGAATTTGCCTCAATAGTCCTGGTGGGGGTGTATATACCTCCCCAAGGAAATGCGAAAGAAGCCCAACTCCAACTGGCCACCAGGATAACAGACACAGAACTCAAACATCCGGAAGCACTGCTTATAGTGATGGGCGACTTCAACAGTGCCAACCTGTCCCAAGAGCTACCGAAGTACAGACAGCAAGTCAGATGCCACACCAGGGAAGGACGTACCTTAGACCACTGCTACACCACTATCAAGTCTACTTACCGGGCTATCCCCCGGGCAGCTCTGGGCCTCTCTGACCATTGCATAGTCCACCTTCTACCAACTTACACCCAGAAGCTAAGGTCAGCTAAACCAGTGGTCAGATCAGTCAAAAGCTGGACAAACGAGGCAAAAATGAAGCTTCAGGCCTGTCTCGAATGCACAGACTGGGGAGTCTTTGAATCCTCCGCTACAAACCTAGACGATCTGACCGAAACAGTGACAGCCTACATCAGTTTCTGCGAGGACCTGTGCGTGCCAATCAAAACAGCACGCACCTTCAACAACAACAAGCCATGGTTCAGCGGTCAACTCAGGAAGCTCCGTCGGGCAAAGGAAGAAGCCTATCGCAGTGGTGATATTGTCCTGTACAAACAGGCCAGGAACTCCCTAACACGGGAAATCAAGCTGGCAAAAAAAAAGATTCTCAGACAAGCTGGCGAACAACCTGTCAACCAATGACCCCGCGTCAGCTTGGAGAGGCATGCAAGCTATAACCAACTACAAGATCTCTCGAACCCCCTCCACCATGACCCAGAAACTAGTGAACGAGCTGAACGATTTCTACTGCAGGTTCGAGAAGGAAGCTACCTGCATCAGTCCTACCCCTGACCGGGGCAAAATGGCTTGCCCACCCTCCTTCCAAAACTGCCACCCCCAGACTCTTCAGGTGGACCAAACAGAGGTAGAAGGAATGTTTAAGAGGGTCAACCCTAGGAAAGCTGGAGGCCCAGACGGAGTGTCTCCATCTGCCCTCAAGACCTGTGCAACACAGCTCGCCCCTATCTTTACCAGGATTTTCAACACTTCACTAGAAATGTGCAAGGTCCCCACCTGCTTCAAAGCCTCAATTATCGTCCCGGTTCCCAAGAGCTCAACTGCGAAAGACCTCAATGACTACAGGCCGATTGCACTAACATCAGTGGTCATGAAAGTGCTTGAACGTATGGTGCTGAACCACCTGAGAGTTGTTACAAATGCTCACCTCGACCCACTGCAGTTTGCCTACCGAGCAAACAGAAGTGTCGAGGATGCAGTCAACCTAGGGCTTCACCACATTCTACAGCACCTGGACAGTCCAGGCACCTATGCAAGGATACTATTTGTTGATTTCAGCTCGGCATTCAACACTATCATCCCTCACATCGTGGAGCCAAAACTCCGTTCACTAGGAGTCCCAGAACCTACATGCTCCTGGATCACTGACTTCCTGACTGAAAGGAAACAGGCGGTGAAAGCAGGCGCATTCATTTCAAACACATGCACAATTAGCACCGGTGCCCCTCAAGGATGTGTCCTCTCCCCCCTGCTCTTCTCCCTCTACACAAACGACTGCACCTCAGCAGAACAGTCAGTAAAAATTATAAAATTTGCAGACGACACAACGGTTATCGGCCTAATCATGGATGGAAACGAGTTGGCATACAGACGGGAGGTGGATCGGCTAACTAAATGGTGTAGCGGAAACAACCTTGACCTCAACCCCCTCAAAACGGTGGAGATGGTGGTGGACTTCAGAAGGAAACCAAATGCCATGCACCCACTCATAATATCTGACAGAGTAGTGTCGAGGGTCGACTCCTTCAAATTCCTAGGAACAAAGATTTCCTGCGACCTCAAATGGGGTCCCAACATCATTACTACTGTCAAGAAGGCTCAGCAGCGGTTGTTCTTCCTGAGGCAACTCAAGAAATTCAACATCCCGCAGGAGCTGCTGCTCATCTTCTACACTGCCATAGTAGAGTCTGTCCTTTGCTCCTCGATCACAATCTGGTTCGGAGGAGCAAACGAGAATGACAGACGAAAGTTGCAAAGAGTGGTGAGGATGGCAGAAAAGATCATTGGGGCGGAGCTCCCCACTGTCCAAGAACTATACCTAGCCAGGGTCAATAAGCGTGCAGGAAAGATCTTGGCGGACAAGCTACACCCTGGCCACAACCTGTTTGAACCCCTTCCGTCAGGCAGACGTTTTAGGTCCATCCCAGCAAAGACGACAAGAACTACAAAAGGCTTCTTCCCAATAGCTGTCCACCAACTAAACCGTATTGAACATACCAAATACTAACTCGAACTTTTCTAGATACATGTGAAATCTATGTGATGTATGTTTATGCCTCTCTTCCCACCCCCTTTGTGTTCCCTGATTGATGCTGCACTGTTACCACAAAAAATTCCAAGCATACGCAAGTATACCTGGCCAATAAAGATGATTCTGATTCTGATAGATATAGAAAATGGCAATACCTCTAATACTGTATGTGGTTTAAATATGATATGATGGAGGGGAGCTGCTGAAATGTTCACTCAGCACCCTGCTAGTGGGAATTAACACAAAGCGATACTCAAAATAGTGAATCAGCGTCCAATACTGTGAACAATAAATCAAATATAAATCACATATGTGGATTTTTTTTTTATATCTTTTCAATGTAACCCTTTGCAGTCCAATTTTTTTTTGCAGTTCAAACAGTCTGGTTTAAATGAATTGTATTTTTATTTTTTTTTACTTCAAAAAATGGTCTACATGGAATGTTTACCGATGTTAATGTTCTTATTTTAAAGTGGCTCACCATTGGATCTGTTGCTAGGGCTGTTGTGCCTGACTAAATGTAAAGTGTCCATTTTGCTCAGTGTCTCCTTTTCATCAGTAACCAGAGATGGTCGCTGATAAAAGGGAACCTCTGCCGCGGGAGCCGCAGAGGTAATCAGCTGGACGCAGGAGCAAGCTCCTGCGACCAGCGATTAGATTGGGGCTGAAAACGTGAGCGCGCACCCGTCGATTTATTTCCAGGGCACACTCCCGTCACTGGAAATATGGTTGTAGGCGACCATATTTCCAGCAATTTCAGCCCCTATCGCCCCCGTGTGTACACAGCTTTAGACCTGAATGGCAGCAGTAAAACATGTCTGGTTTCCAATATATGTTTTTCTTTTTATACAACATATGATGTTTCCAATAAGGATAATACCCAACATATATATAGTCTCACAAAGACTTCAAAACAAACACTACAGCTGAGCCATCCATATATTCGTTATAAGGTTTATGTGGTTATGTGATAAAGATAATCTTATGTAAGCAGTATATCACAAATGGCTTAAAATACAGCAAATATTCATGCATTTTGCATTGCTCATATGGGCCAGCAGTGTGCAGAGCTGGGTAAGTCATCTCTGGTAACCAAAGAGCAAGTCATATATAATAATATATGTATGTGTGGGGAAAAGCATCCGGAGAGAAACAAATAAGGCGGGAGGGAATGGGGTCTTGTAGCTGGGGGAGAGAAAGAGAGGAAGATGTCTGCTTCTCTGATGGGAGAGAAGGCAGAAATGTTGGGAAAGGCATGTGGCGAATAGTGGCTTTATATGTAACATGCAATATGTTTACTACTGAACCCATTGTAAGTCTACATTCTGTCAGTACAGTGGGAATTGTATATTTTATCCACAGGTGAGGTAGGTTAACTAGAGAACCCAGTGTAACTATGCCTCTAGTGCAGGGGTTTCTAGACCTTTGTAACCGGGATCCACACAGAATGAGCTAAAATTAATTTTGCCACACGGAATGAGCAGAAATTCACAGTATGACACACGGTCCTCACATGTCCCCACTTTAAAATTGTACTGTATAGCTGTCAACATCCCCACTGCTTGGGTACAGCTTGCTGGCATGCCGCTGACACTGAGCACTCCCACCACCACTGCTGATCTTCCTGCCGCAGGCTCCCCAATTGTCATGCGTGGGTGACATCACCCGTGCACTGCATCACTGGGAACGCTGAAGCCACTGAGAACCTCTCAGAGGCTTCAGCAGATATTTGCATGGGACATGGGTTAGATCGCAATCAACATTTTGGCCAGCTCTGCTCCAGTGGCATCCGTCCTTTCCAGATATGAGGACTTCTGATTTGTTCATTTATATCTAAGAATATGTTTTAGAATGTATGGCTTGAACTAATTCATGCCATACATCCATGAGGATGTCACTGTTTAACAAATTTAGAAAAGATACTTTGTTTTTTTTGGTACTTGTTTAGTTTCACAGTGGCCGATATATCGGATGCGATATCGGCGATCCAATGCGATACGATTTTTTACCGGTTTATAACCCCACTATCCACTACGCATGGAGTTGACTTTATATATTGTGGAGAGCCCGAAGCATGGCGAGCGGACACGGATTACTGCGCTCGCCACACTATATAAAATCAACTCCATGCATAGTGGATAGTGGGGTTATGAACAAAAATCGCATCAGATCGGCTGATATATTGGCCTATATTGCATCCGATAGATTGGCCGCCGTGAAACTAAACAAGTACCATTTTTTTTAACTAAGAATTATGCTTTCTTTTTTATTATGTATTATTTATTATATTCTGCTAATATGAATCTTGTTAATAATGTTAATATTTTAAATTTGCCTGACAGGTGGCTCCTTATCTGAGAACGACTGTGCATTTGAGCCGGATTACTCCATCACACCTCTCCCTGTGACCGAAGGAATGCAGCATATACGTATGATGGAGGGCATGTCCCGTTCGCTACCCTCTTCCCCCCTTCTCACCCACCAAGCCATCAGTGTGCGATTGCAACCTGTCAAGAAACTAACCGGTAAGTAAAGGCAGCCTCTGGCAGAGCATGTTGGGACTGCATTAACTGCAGGACACATTTTATAAATAAGGATTCCGGCAGTAAAAAGACCTTGCTTATGGGCCAGTCTATGAAAATTACTAACATATCCCCTATGTGAAACCGTAGAAAAATCTGCAGCTGTGTATCTTTTGTGTTTTCAACGTAGGATGAGGAGTTAAATTATAGCTTTTATAGGTTTTCATAATAAATAAAACAGACAGGTTGTTTATTTGGATTGGATGGGAATGATCAAGTTGAAATGTCTTTTACAAAATGGTGGTACACTTGGTTTCTCATTTACGTCACAAATGAATTTTGTGGGGTAGAAAAGAAAAAACTTCCTGGGGTTGCATTTCAACATAAATTGATATGGTAAATCATATGCAAATGTCCCATATGTGACAGTGGAATAGACCGCCTGCTCACTCCCACTACTGCTAGTAATGAGCTGTTATCCTGGTCAAAAAAAATCTCTTCAACACCAGTCAGCTGGGTAAACCTGGGTACACACTAGGCAATGGTATGTACCCAGCGATATTGGTGAGGACCTTCCCGGGGCGCATAGACACTTGCCGATTCTGGCAGTGAGGGAGTCACTGGGGGAGAGTGGGTCCTCCCTCATCTGAACAGATGAGAGAGGGGGTTGTTGATGATTTAATGTAGCTAGGGTGGCGCCGGCGGAGCTTGTGCATGCGCGTGCCAGCCTATGTGCGCTTAACAGACAGGCAGGTGGGTGTCCGTGGTGGGCGATGTCCGGAGTAAACAGCGATGACTCACTGCATGCTCTCTCCATACATTGCCCGCCACAGCCGCCCGCCCACCTGTCTGTTAAGTGCACATAGGCGTGTGCACGGGGGGTGCTAGGGGTGCACAGGCACCCCCTAATGGCACCCCCCACACGATTGCACGCATTCCGCCGATCCCCCCAGTCATGGCCGCCGCTGTCACTCACGTGACGTCACATTAGCAGTCAGAGCCTGATGCTGCTGCCCCAGGACGGTGGCCACACCCCCTTATGCCCACTGGCTGTAGCGTGTTTTGTTAATGATGTTGAATGTACGCACTAGACAAGAAAGTACAAGATATTGCTCGGAAGGACCCTTGTGTTTTGTACAGTGAACTGTGAGCCTAATTCATACCTGATCACATGGCTGTGTATAAGCAGGCTGGGCGATTATCGATAGACTGCTCATTCTACTATTTTAATTACTGCCTTTCGCAAGAGGATTGACGTTAAGTTGGGGGTGGTAACCATCCATTTTCGCAAGCCATGCTATGCCATTCGGAGTTTTGCACAGGGTGGCATTCCAGTCTGGCTGGGCGGCGTATGCCTGATTGCTGGGCTCCTAAAATAATCAGCCATGCTACCAGGTCTGAATCAGGACAGTATCCCTTTGCTGTCACAAGTAGTATAAAGAGAGGTTTGTAACCATACAGTTACATTAATATTGTAACTTTGCATATGGAGTTACTATTGCGGGTTTATAACTCCTAATGCAGGTATTGGCAAATCCTAGGAGCCAGCAAGAGAATGGAATTAAAAAAATAAGTACCTGTGTAACATTTTTGTATCATTGCTGTGGTCAATGGAGGCCTCATCTTCTATAGCGTCTTAAAAGATTCTAAATTTGCCTTCTGTCCTTAATAGTGTTCTTGTGATTTTTAATACGGTCTAAACAGATGTTGCCTTATAGATAAACCATGCACTGCGAGATGCCTGGTGTGAGTGAGCTGGCAGTTCCCTTGCAACTGCCAGCTCACTTCGGCATCCTTTTTAATGAAATTGTATTGCATGTGCATTACTTTGTGAATGCACAGACAGACTCTGATGATTAAAATTATATGCCTGTATTCTATGTGCGATTGCAACTATATCTGCTGGAAACACTAACACTTTATGGCGTATACAGCCGCATAGGCACTAAATATAGGCATGCTGCATATCATGTTAATCAGCATACACTGTTTGTGTACTGTTCTTGTTTCTTTGCAAATAAAGCCTGTTTTAATGGTAAATGCACTCAAACAATGGGCCAGATGTATCAAGCTTCAAAAAGTAATAAAATGGAGAGTGATAAACAGCCAGCCAATCAGCTCTGAACTACCATGTTGCAGGCTTGGTTTAAAAAATGACAGGTAGGAGCTGATTGGTGGTTGTTTATCACTCTCCACTTTATTACTGTTTGAAGCTTGATACATCTGGCCCAATGCTTGGTGCTACTGAGTCACAAAGAGCTTGCACATTTGTCACACGAGTTGTAGCTCACAAAGGAAAGATATCCTGTATGTGGATATATCTGAAGCATTTTCTTTAGTTAACAAATTAAAATCAAAGATATTATTATTATTTGATGATGTATTTTTAATTAAACGGCAAACAACCCCTCTATGTCCCATGGGAGGTAGAATGCTTTTAATGTTACCTTAACATTCTCATACAGGTCTATTAAAAGTAATGTATGACCTCCACACTCCCTTACAGGCAGCTGCAGCCTCATTACTCGAACCATACCCTTCATGGAATGTAATGCAGGCCAAAACGCTGAAATCCACACAGTGCAACTCTGCACAGCAGGTCTGCGAATCTGTCACCCAAAGCCTGCATGATAAGCAGCTACTCCCTAACATGGCCATCCTTTACATTGAAGCCACAGACCACATTGTTCTTCTTTAATGAGATATTTACTGTATCTTATTGAAAACCACATTATGCCAACGTTAATGTGGACTATTGACCATTCTATTGTCATGGTACTGAACATAATTAAGTAACCCGTTCATTTACTGAATACATTGAGTGAAATAAGTCAAATATAAAAATTGTAACCCTTTAAAAACATGAAATGAAAATGATGTCTGTATAAACCTCATTTCTAGGCAGACATTTGAAATTCTCTTTTAGGGTATGACATCTTGTATCTCTCCTGCCTATTGTCATTAATATTGGCTTATACCGGTCCTCTGCTTACCAAGATGGACACACCCTACTGTAATGTATTAAAGCTTCACCATCACTTAATGCAGTAGACGTTTTGTGGGCTAAGCCGATTCATTAGGAAGGCATGACATCACTCATTATCTAATAGGCTGCATTTTCATAACTTGTGGTTCAGCCAAAGGAACAATTGCCAGCACTGTGGATGTGACAGGTGCATTAGCGCTATGAGCAGTGTACCACAGCAGTTCTACATGCAATCATTTGCTAGGTGGTGCTGTTTGGCATTTCATTTGTTCTCTGTGCTGTATTAATGTAGCGTCTGTAAACACTTAACGAACAGAAAATTGGTTTACCCCTAAAAGTAGGCTTGCTGGAAAAGCTGTCGGTCTCTATTGTATGTCAGCTTGCTTATTGAGTTAACTGGTTTGATCGTCTAATGAGGCTCTGCGAGTCTGACTCACACACAGCCACACGTTATATATCTCCCAGAGGGGCCACTATGCCATAAATTCTGCTTTAGTGATCGATACAGATTCTGCAACCTGTATCCCTGGCAGCAAGGCACTGTGTTCTATAAGGGCTGTGCATTCCTTTTAGACACTGGGAAATTGTTAAAACCTTACAGACCTACTGTATTACAGGAACATGTAGGTATATGTACATGATGAAGCTAGTGCAGATGCAGAGGAGTCTATGGCAGCGAGGCTAGATGGAACACGTTTATGTGTAGCACGTTGCAGAGAAAATTATGGATGTCATTATATGCATAACAGTAAAGCAGAAAAGACGTCTGTGTTGGTTGTGACGAATAGAGGATCAACTGTGCACTGCTAGAATGCCTGCAGCAACTATGTATTGGGTATATATGACTGCTGCAGTGTAAAAAGGGATAGGATAAACTCGCTGAAATGAAAAATAAGTGAGGAGGATTTTCATGTCTATATATCAGCCGCGGGCAAATAACACGGGAATTACCCGGCATTTGAAGCGCCGGGTTATTTGGCTGTGTGCTGTCAGTTCCCCCTTCACACAGTAGAGCAACCCGGATCTTAAACTCAACTGGTCATTTGCAGGTCGGAGACCCAGAGTTTAAGATCAGAGTTTAAGATCCGGATTGACCCTTCACAAAGAAGGGTAATTTTATGTATTTCATGAAATTCCCGGGTGGAACTTCTTCACTCAGGAATCCAACACAGTTGGATTTAACCTATTGTGTGTAGTGTATAAACCAAAATATGGTTCTGCGCATACCCAAAAACAAGCAATATGCAATTAGGAATCTTATGTCTGCTTATGACTTTTTACATCGTGCTTTCCTAACCATGGGGCAGATGTATGAAGCAGTGATAAAGGCGGAAAAGTCAGCCAGTGGAGAAGTTGTCCATGGCAACCAATCTTTTTATATTATGCAAATTATAGATGTTACTTCAGTGCTAATTGGTTGCTATGGGCAACTTTCCCACTGACTTCTCCCTTATCATTGCTTCATACATCTGCTCCAGAATGTAACCTCTCCTCGGGTGATACTAAGAGGAGGTCACAGTGGCAACTGCAGTGGGAGTGGAGTGACATAGTTATTATTGTGGTAAGGTGAATGCAACAGGGTGATGAAGAGCTATTAAAGCTATTCAAATGGGATTGTCATATTGTGCCAGCTGTGTCAACCTTCAAAAAGTGATAAAATGGATGGTGATAAACAGCCAGCCAAGCAGCTCCTAACTGTCATGTTACAGACTGGGTTTGAAAAAGTTGGGAGCTGATGGGCTGGTTGATTATCACTTTACCACTGTTTGAAGCTTGATACATTTGCCTATTGTTTTTGTATGATAAGGGGATGTGAGTACTGACACTCTGGATAATAAATGACTAAAAACCTCATCAGTCAGGTTAGTTATTATATTTTGGGGATTAAAATAATTTTCACCATTTATAAGTTTAGGTTAGCATTAAATTAGTCAGTCGCTAGGTAGGTATTAATGAGAGATGTATCGGGGAACGTGAATGGAAGAACAGAAATGTACAAGAAGCTGAGCAGTATATTGTGTTGCACCACAGTACTGTATGGATTTTAGGATATGAAATACTTAATAATCAAATCAGCATATCATCTGTGTGGATAGGCAGAGACGCAGAAACTGTAGAATCTGCTATTTATACTTAATGCTGGTTTGCAAGTGATCAGTTCAGGGTGACCCAAGGTACAAACACTACGAACGCCCCGCCCCCTTTATTATTTTCTCTTGTTGGTTATAAGCCCTCATTTGATGATAGCATGGCTTTTCTTTATTCCATTGGCTAACTATGATATTTTTCATTTATACATATTTTCTAAGTTTATGGGCAGTATTCAATGAGAAAAGTTCTCTGTGTTTTGTGGAGAATTTGTGCTTTGTTCGCCTTGGACGGAGCATTTTGCTCTCCAAAAGCGAGCAACCCTATTCAATGTGAAATATTCTCCATCTTTCTAAGTGATTTTCGCCGTCTCTCTCCGTGTAGAAATTCTCCATCTTTTGATGGAGAGCTGGAATGTGAACTTTTAAACTAAAAGGTTTTTTTTTTTTTTATTTTGGTGTAAAAAAAAAATCAGTTGTTTTTTTCTGTGAAGGGGCATGTTATTTTTATTCATGTGCTTATAGCACATGAATATATATTTAATTAAAAAAAAAATATTTTTTTTAAAAAATTTTTTTTTTTTTACACAGTGCAGCCAGCAGGGGGCCGGAGCGCTCGAGCTGCTCATTACATATTCATATATTCACTGCACCCGATCGTTAATATGCACGATCAGGTGCAGTGAATACTGGGTCCCCTGCTGGCTATAGGGGGTGGGCAGCCTGTGCTGCCTGGGTCCAGGAGAGCCTCCCTCCCCTCCATTTCCCTCTGGAGCAGCCAGGGAGACTATAATATCTCTGGCTGCTTCCGTCCCCCGGCTCCCTGCCAGCTCCCTGCCGTGGACGCTCGTCCGCTGCAGGGGTTAAGACTCGCCGCGAGTGGCGGCGAGTCTTCAAAACATTGAATAGTGGGAGCAGGAGGCTCCGGAACATGGAGAGTGCATGGAGAGCGAAATAAAACGCTCTCCATGCACGGAGAACTTTCACATTGAATACTGCCCTTTGTCTTATTCATTTACACTTCATTCCTGATGGCATATTTTAAAGTGCAGTTAGTATGGTCTGAAAGTACCAAAACATGAATCCAGGTGCTGCCCCCAAACAAGTGCCACCCCCAGACAGGTGCCTCACAGGACATTCACCACTGGATCAGTGATTGCACTGCACTCCAGTTAGCCTGATACAGGCACATGATACTATACAGAGAAACAGAATTTATATTGCCTGCTTAATCATTTCTACCTAGGACACAGAACTGGGCTGGAATTTGTTGGGCGAAACACAGGCAGAGCACTGGCTCTTGTGTGAAATGGATCATGTCGGCAGGAGTATTTTTATTTGCGGAGTACTCTTTCCACACTTTCAATCTTATACTTGCACCCCTGCACTGCTAATCCCCAGGAAGGAGATTTTGGGTTCAGCGACTGTATAATTATTTAGCTGCATTTGAGTAATTCAGAGCTATTTTGTGGTGTCTTGTAGTAGCCAATGTAAAAGGTGGATAGCATTAGTTTTTGTTCAGTGGTATTGTGCCCATTCCATGTCTCTTGTGTGTGTATAGTGTTTGGATGACATGTAATAACAGTACATTATCAGCACAGCCATTTAATTGGATAGAGATAGTCATATATTCCTCCTTTAAGATGATTTAACCTCCAAACTTCTGCTCAGGTTATTGAGTATTCTGGCTGTGGCTTTGCTGAACAGCAGCTTTTGCACAAAGCAAAGGCATCTAGGGCAATGGAAGGAATTATCAGGACCAGCTGTGTAACATGGCATCAGAGTGTGGAGGAGTGACGTGCCGACTCCTAGCTTTGTGGCAAGTAGCTGGTCCCAGTGACGTCTAAGGGGGATGTTTCACATTATTGTAATCCCAGGTATGCAGTTCCTTGCCATAGCCACATTACTAGCATACATCAACCATTTGCATCTTTCGGTAGCACAGATCATACACAGGCTAGACATGTCCCTTTTGGTCTGATTTATTTGAAATGATTGCCTCTGTGTCTGTTTTGAACAAAACCATCAAATCTTCTGTTAAACCCTCCAGGCTGTATATCGGAGACATGCAAATCAGTTCTCAGATTTGTATGAGAATGAACTGGTCCAAGCTGTTTTTGTTGCGTTGTTTGCTGGATTTTATGCTAGAATGGGAGATTGGGAATAGAAAACATACGTGTCTAGACTTAATCATCTTATTGTTAATACTGTTATAACATTTCTGTATTCTAGTCTGTATGACCTGTAGTGTTGAAATCTGATTCATTTCTATGACATTTCTCCAAGATTTTGTCATTCGCATAGGCATATTGCAGTACTATTTTCTATGGTGATAACTACGCAATTTAAAAAAAAAATCACAATGTTATTGCTTCTGAGATCAGTGGACCATTAAGGTCATTATGTAGTACATGTAAAGTAGATTCTCACTTACTGGAAAGATTATGCTGTTTTTTTTTCTTTACAAATGTGCTTGTGAAAGAATCAATTTATTGAATTGTATTGATACTGTGCCAATAGCCCTACATGCAGAAAACATATACTGAGAATTCCATCCGTCACACAGTACTGTAATGATACTGTGCTATGAGCCATACATGTAGAATAACATATACTGAGAATTTCACCCATCATACAGTACTGTAGTGATACTGTGCCATGATTCATACATGCAGAATAACATACATTGAGACATACATTCATTATACATTACTGTAATGATGCTGTGCAATAAGCCATACATGCATAACAACAAATAGAGGGGTATTCAATGCCCCTGACGGTGAGCTATGACAGCGAGCAGTGCCTATAGCTGGCTGTCAGGGTATTCTACTCCCTCCCCTTCACTTGCCATTTCTACCTTGCTGGTTTCAGGCAGGTTGAACGGCGAGGATGGCTTTTCCTAGCTGAAAATAAGCCATCCTCACTGTATAAAACCCCCTCACCATGGCATTGAATACTACCCATACTGAGAAACACATGCAATGCATAATAACATATACTGAGGAATACATCCTTCATACAGTACTGTAGTGATGCTGTGCCAAGAGCCATGCATGTAGATAACAAATACTGGGAAATTTTTGGTTCGACCTCAAATAGAATACTGTGAACAGTAAGGATAAAAAAAGGTTTGAGGTAACGATATGGTTGACAAAGGGGCTAGATGGGCCAAATGGTTCTTATCTGCCACTATATTCTATGTTCCTGGTATTAAGTACATGCACCATAAAGTACTGTAGTGATGATGTGCCATGAGCCATACATACAGATAACATATCCATCATACAGTATTGTAATGATACTGTGCTATGTACTGTACATGCAGATGAAATATACTGAGAAATACACCCATCCTACTGTATTTTAGTAATTATGTGCCACAAGTTATACATGCAGATAGCATATGCTTAGAAATACATCCATCATACAGTACTATAGTAATACCTTGCCACAAACCATACATGCAGAATAACATGTACTAAGAAATACATTTATCATACAGTACTGTAATGAGCCATACATGCAGATTACATATCATACAGTACTGTTGTGATACTGTGCTGTGAGCAATATATGCAGATAACATATACTGAGAAATACATCCATTATACAGCTGTGAACTATACATGCATATAACATAGACTGTGGAATAAAGCCATTATACTACACTTTTTGTGATCCTGTTCTTTGAGCCATACACACAGAGGAACTATGCTGAGAAGTACATTCATCATACAGTACTGTAATGATGCTGTGCCATGAGCCATACATGCAGATAACCTATATCATACAGTACTGTAGTGATACTGTGATTTGAGCCATAAATGCAGATAATACATTCATCATACATCTTCATCTGCATTTGTTTAACTTTTTTAAATCTACTGCAGCTTATATTTACAGTGTTACATTGTACCTACTTTTGATTAACATAATAATTCTTTACCTCATCCCAGTTATTATGCAACTGTGTCTTTTGGAATCTGTATGCAGATCAAAAAAAAAATCTTATCTGGTTAATTGTAATTCTGTTTTATCTCCAAAATACTGTCCCTGGCTGTAGTGGATCTTCACACAGGAACTCGATCAGAGAACAGTTTGGGGAGAAAGGAGGGGGAGAGAAGCAAAAATAGTACAGGAGTGGGCGAAAGGAGGAGAGTGTTATAAGCAAGAGGTGGGGTCCCTGCGACATTGATGAATGCAGAGTCACAGTTCTTTTCATCTTGCCCTACATCAGGGCTTGGCAATTCTGGGCAATCCAGTCCTTGCTGAACTACAGTTCATTCTAAGGAGGGATATTGCTATCTCATTAGCAATATGCAATTTGGTCATTTGCATTTACTGTTACAGTATTGAGTAGGTCTCCCTGCTCTGTTGTTGCATGTTTAAGTTGATCACCTATATCTGTGTGTGTGCCTAATACAGCATGTATAAATGTATGCATGTATAGCTATACATATATATATAGGTTTGGGAATTTGTTTTTAGTTTTTGCTTGACTTGCCAATGAGTTTTGCTGTAGTTTTCGTGTATGATAATGGTCCATCCTCCCGCAATCCGTTCTTTTGCCTTTCTTTATAAACCGCGTTTCCCAAAAATCCTTAATAAAAATTATTACTGCAAAAAATTATAATCTGTATCCGTTTCAATTTGCACAAGAAATGGTCTTTATGCTCTGGACCAAATCCGCCTTGTTTGGTCAGTGGTCCACACAACATTGTCAAAATAATCTGTGGGATTTAAATATTAAGCATTAATAGTTAGTGTACATTATGTTCAGGTCCCTTCCTCTTGTCCTTCCCCCTCTCTCACCTCCCTAGCCACTCATTCTTTGTTTTTAACTGAGATTTTATCATTGATTACAAGGGAATGGCATTCCGTTAGGTGCTTCTAATTACACTAATTGCAGGATAATTAAAAAAGAGCTGGTTGTAAATTTCTTTTGATGTAATTACCGTAATGTATACAGTGACTTTAACTTTTCGTGTTTCGGATTTCTTAATTAAACCCATGTCCCTACGGGAAGCTGTATTGTTATGGCCACAGACAATTCTCCATGATATGCTTTGTCTCTTCCATTCAGCCTCTCAATAATGGAATCATGTCAAAAGCATCTATTGGCCATTATTGATCATTTGTTTATCCCGGGTTACCGACTATTCCTCTCTTGTCTTGGTTGTCCTCCACATGAGCCATGCTGTATTTGACTAATGATTGGTAGCTTTCCCTATCTGGGAATGGAATTATTTTCTACAGATGAAGGTTTTGGATCTTAGCTGATGGTTTTCAATGGTTCATTATTCCTTGGATCAAGCAGTTTATTTATGCTATACATTGATAATATGTAATGGTTGCTGCTCACTTCACATTATGTTTTCATATTATCCTTTATAACGATCTGTAAATTCTTGCTAATATATTTATATGTATTTTGCTCTTTAAGAGGGACTCAAAGCACTTTAATTTTGCAGTACAGTCTTCGGTACTTGTGTATTTTGCCGGCGCCCCCGATATCCGTCGTACGATGAACGGATCGGATCGCATCGCATGCCATGTACCCGATGGCATGCGATGCGACGCGATTTTGACCCCCTATACGATCAAAAATCGTATAAGCACCCTAAAGGGTGCTTTTGAGCACCCTAATGGGTGCTTACAATGTTAAATGCACCCCTACGCCACCCCCCCACTATAAACGTGAACCCGAAGCGTGGAGAGCGCAGCGAGCCCGCGAGGGGCGGCGGTACGCGTCCTACGACCTTTTCATACCCCCACTATCCACGTCGGCGTGGAGTTGAGAATAGAATAGTGTGGCGAGCGGACCCGGATACCTTCACAGGTAAACGCGTCCCTTCGCGGGCTTCACAGGTATCCGCGTCCCCTCGCGGGGCTCGCCACGCTTCGGGCTCGGGGGCTCGCTGCGCTCGCCACACTATTCTATTCTCAACTCCACGCCGACGTGGGGGTATGAAAAGGTCGTAGGACGCGTACCGCCGCCCCTCGCGGGCTCGCTGCGCTCGCCACGCTTCGGGTTCACGTTTATAGTGGAGGGGTGGCGTGGGGGTGCATTTAACATTGTAAGCACCCATTAGGGTGCTTATACAATGTTTAATCGCATCGCATCGCATCGTATGGCATTGTATGCCATGTACAATGGCATACAATTTCAAAATTGTATGCTATCGTGCACTATCGTACGATATCGCGTCGCATCGCATGCGTTATGGTATGCGATGCGATGGGCGCCGCCAAAATACACAAGTACCCAGTCTTCAATAAAGAAAACTAGTGGACCGCTTACCATAATATGAGACTATGTAAAGTGGTTCATTCGGCCTGTAATACCAGTAGACTGACGGCAGTGAAGCGGGAGCATGCATTAGCGCTCATCACCCACCCATATACACTAGGCCGGTGGTTCCCAAACTATGTGTTGTGGCTCCCTGGGGTGCCTTGGGACACATGCAGGGGCACCCTGGGTTGGTGGTCCAGGATCAACTCAGATTATTAATGGTTAATTATTCATGAGCAAAACCACGGCTGGTGGCTGTCAATCATAAAATGTGTATAATCAGAAGCAAATCTTGCCCTTTACCACATAACTGACACTTAACACATGTACAGTTTTTCTGTCTGATCTATCTGGTGGGAACAAAAACCTGGAAATGTATGGGAGCAAATAAATTGTTCCCAAACGCTTGAAAACAGACAGTGATTATTAGTCAGACAAATTTTTAAATCATTCTGATATAATAAATTTATCAAAGCATATATTCTTTTCAGTTTTCCTGCATTTGGCTGGAAATTTTTGATTGTCTTATGCTCCCATACATTTCCAGGTTTTTGTTCCCACCAGATAGATCAGACAGAAAATCTGTATGTGTGTACGCACCTTAAGAATAACATTTAAACCCAATTTAATTTAAAAAAGTTTTGGCCTAGGGGTGCCGTGAAAAAATTCTGATACTCTAAGGTGCCATGATTTAAAAAAAGATTGGGAACCCCTGCACTAGCTCAAATTGGCTCAAAACTGGGAAATTAAGCCAGTTTGAGCTCAAAATTGCCTAGTCTGAATGGGCCTAGTGATCCCGCTAGGCTGTTTTAGCGGGGCGCTGCGCCCTGCCCAATTTTTAAAGGGCAAAATGCACCCTGCCCCTCTGGCAGCACCCCGCTAAAACAGCCTGCCTCCTACTCCTCTGGTGGTACCGGAGAAGCCCAGCGCCGCAGTAGATAGCGATGGCCAGTGCTTCTCCGGCAGTGCAGAGCCTTCGGGGCGGGCCCCCTTTAGCTGCGGCCGGGCCCACCCCCTTTATTGATGGGGGTGGCCGGGCCCGCCCCTTTTTGTCATGGCTCGGTCACGCCCCTTTTGTGACGACACTCCATGCGATACAAGTCACAGTATACATAATGTGTGTATGCTTTGCGTGACTCTGGGGGTGTGTTTTTGCAACCTTTTCAATGAAATAGCATCCTATTTGCAAACAGCGATGCACAACCATCTTTTCAGCCTTATATGCATTAGCGCTTCATATGTAGATACAGTCACTGTCACACACTAAACATAGGCATGCCGCATATATTTTTAATCAGCACAAGCTGCATCTTAGTCACTCTGTTTTGCAAATATGCATTTTAAGAGGAAAAAAGTGCCCACAAAGATACCAAGCACTATGGAGTCATGCCATAGTGTAGACGGGCTGTTTAATACTAATGAGCCTAGACATGGACATATCTGTATTCAAATATCTAGCAAGACCAGTGTCACTTGTAGGTGAAATACATTACACAGTATTTTTCAACATTGTGCTTTGATTTATTTACATGCACTTATTTTATTTTGGTTATTTTTTGAAAGTTGCACTTGAAATTGCTGCGCTCAGGGGTTATTCTGAGGGGTTCAGTTATAGCATGGCCACCGAGTCTGTGCGTGCGCATTTATTTTTCCACCTATTAAATAATGTTTCATTTTTCTGTAAATTCTCCAAAAAGCTTAATACTTATGTTTGTCTTAAAGATCATGAAATAAAATAGCTTGTCTAGCGTCACAAGGTACTAATGTTCAACAGACCAAAAGGTGGCTTGTGTTATTATGTGGCAGTCTGACTCTGACTTTGACCTTCAGAATCTGTAGGGGTACAATGAACCATCAGGTCACACTATGGATGGTTGTTTCACTTAATAACATCTTGTACCACCATAGATGTTGCAACCCCCAGGCATTGGTAAAGTCACGCTCACACATCCATCGATGGGCTGCTGTGATGCTTTTATCTAGGGAAAGTGAATGAACAAAATCCAGTAAACAATGCTTGTGCTGCAGTCTAACTGCATTAATCTGTGAATGACTTCACTGAACACAGGGATCATAACACAAGGTAGATAGCGTCTTCATTTTATTAACACGCATTTACTGGTTTACCGTCAGTGGGCGAAAACCTTCGTCACACAGCTGAATAATTTACTAAGTGCAATGTTACAACAAAATGAGATATGGAGGGTTTGTGACCTTAGAGAAATGAGAATTGTAACCGTGCACAGCGATTCCGTCTGCAGCGAGTTATTAATCAGCTCTCTTTCTACTGGGTTTTTTTCTCTTCTGTAACCCACCCCCTCTCCTGTCATAATCTATAGTCACAATAACAGTTCCGTTATGTTAGTTTTGATTTATTTCATGTAAAAATATTTGTGCTTAATGTGTTGCTCAGTTTTCATTTCCTTTTATATTTTTTTATGTGAAAATGTATATTATTAAAAGGAAAGATAAGTGGAACCATTTACCTCCTGCAAACTCTGTTTTGTTACTGTTGTTCCAGAAGGGTGTGAAAAAGTTCAAAGGCTTAATATGACTTTCCTGACTTCTATGCAGCAATGATGGAATTCCACCCTGGATCTTTACTCCAGCACAGTTCATTCATTAGCCTGGCTTCTTCTGTATTGTGTTTGTTCAAAGTGTCCTCTAAACAGTTGTCTACTGGTAGAAACTTTTCTGATCATGCATTATGCTTACCATTCTTGTCTTGGGTAACCCTTTGTATTGGGTGCATCGGAAAACCAGACATTGTGATGTGCTGAATTAATATATGTGATAATGTTCTCTGCATGAGGAATTTAGTGGTTTCTTGGTATATTGCCAGCTCTCATTAAAAAGCACTGTGTTTAGACACCAGGTAAATGGTATGATAGTGATGTTTTCCCAAATATACCTCACGGTCATGAACTTGCAACATCTACATTAAGGCCCCATCCACTAGTACGATATGGCCTGTTTTCATGCGATTGCAATGATTTGCTGCTATGGCTTGCATGAAAGCTGGCACGTCACAGGTGCTGTTTGTGAGATTGTGATGACAGGCACGCTCCTGTGTGCTTTGCATCTCAATTTCAGTCCTCACTGGCTGCTATGAATGTGTATAGCAATTGCACCTGAATAGGTCACACCGCAGTGAATTTGGACACCTGCAATGCGATTGCATGCGATTATCACTTGGAGAAAAGTTTATATATTGTAATAGCCCATCCTACCTGATGAATCGCATGTGTACATCGCAGGTAAAAAAAAGGCCTATGAGATGGATGGATAAATCTCACGTTAGTAACTGCACCATATGTATTCTATGCATGGTGTTGCCAGGACCCTCTGGGCTACCATGACTAAACTGCCTCAGAACACTATCCATGTAAACATGTGCTGGGAATAGTAACCTGTGGCAAGTGTAGCAGAGCGAGCTGTGAGGGCTCACACTTTAACTTTGTGAACACGTTTCATGTTGACCTGAAGCAGTTTAGTTATGGTAATCCTAGTGGTCCCATGTTCCGAAGTTGAACCGGTGATGCCATTGTTTAGTACATTGGGCCAGATGCACTAAGCTTGGAGAGTGATAAATAACCAACCAATCAACTCCTGTCTGCCATTTTTCAAACAGTCTGTGACATGGCAGGTATAAGCTGATTGGCTGGCTGTTTATCACTCTCCATTTTATCACTTTTCAACGCTTAGTGCATCTGGACCATTGAGAGGCCAAATAAATCCCAATAGTGAGCTAGAATGCTATTTAGGGGTTTTTAGTATGAATTGCTCAGTAGATTTCTACACCTAATCAGCAGACCCTTTTTAAATATAGTTTTGTCGAGTTTAGAAGTTGGGGAACTAAATTGGCCAAAAACAGTATTGATTTTGTCTGGATAACATAAATATAACCACGAACATAACCCCCTTCTCATGTTTTGGAGTGTGAGCACTACTTGTGTACCCAGATCGCACTACCCCCTACTCTTGGGTGCGATATACTGATCTGTATATGGCATATATTTATAATAAAGCCCATCCCTAAGGTTCATTGTTTTAACCTTTGTTGGTATTTTAACCTGTGTAATTTTAGAGGGTTTACCTTATTTTGAACCTTAGCGGGCTACACGTGTATGTCTCTGAATTAAATGCAATGCGGGGAGGTATGTGACATTGACTTTGTGTAGTCCCAGATGAAGGGAACAATGTTTTATATTTTAAGCACAGAATGTTCTTTATGCATTTGGTTAGGAAGCAGTTAAAATTCCTGTAGCTTTATTGTGCTGGTGGCATGGACAGCCTTCTTCCTGTCAGTGGACCACCTGTCGCAGACCCCCCCTCCCCCAATCACTCTAGTTATCTCTCCTGTCTGATCACAGCAGGGCCTTGCTGGCACAAACCATAACACCGGGGTCTTTTGCTCTTTACCTTGAGTAGCCTACCTTTGTTGCAGTAGCTGCACAATCCTTCTGTCAGTGAATTAAAATCCTTTCCTGACACGCATACAATGTACATCAGCAGCTTTTCTTTTTTTTATTTATTTTATATATTCTAATTTGTTTCCAGAATCCATGTCACCGCTCCTTATATGGCAGTGATTTTTTCCTCTTTGCGTTTCCATGACAACAAGAGCACTGCACCATTCATTAGCTCAGGACCGAACTGCATCCCTACGCCGCCTTTTGCGTCTCTCTCTGTGCTGTTCTGCACTGTCCCACTCCCATCTTGTGTGTTGCCCTCGGAGGTGCAGAGTAACGAGAATTGGGGACAGAAATACACATTTTGATGCCCTCTGCAGCCTTGCTAAGAGAGGAGTGATAGCTGTGAGATCACAGGGAAGCAGAGAGAACAGATAGAGGGAGGGATGTGTTTGTAGGTTGAGCAGCAGTGCCTGCTGTGCTGGAGACACAGTATTGACTCTTGGGAGGTCAGTATTGTCAGCCGGGACCCAGCTGGACCTGTAAGAAAATAAAAAATCAAAAAAAGACTGCTTATCAGTAACAGCAAAACTGCTACGGAAGTGCTACTGGAAGGAGAGCGGAGACCATGCTTTTCTAGAGCTTTGCATTATCAGACTGCTTTATCTTCTGTCAATGTAAGTAATCTATGGGGGGTGGGTGAAGCTATGTCTCAAGGGTAACTTCCAAGATGATGTCCAACTTAAAATTTAGTGCATCAATTTATTACATTGCGATTTATGTTGTGTTGCTGGTAAGGAAATGATGTGAGCTGTCCATTTAATCTTCCCTTAGTTTCCATATGTATTTCGTTATTTTTCTCTCTCCATGTAACCATATCAGTGAGATACGATGGGTGGAATTTTAGCAATAGGCTTCTCAGTAATAGAGGCCATCATGAGACATGGAGCTTTGCAGTGGTTCCATGCTCATGAGGACCAGAATGCAATGGGGTGCGGCACGTAGGAGTCTGGACTACAGCAACAGGACTATGTCAATTTTTGATTGGGTGTCTGCCTTAAATATTAAGATATTGCTAATAGGGGTAGCATTTTTTATTTAATCTGCTTCTTTTTAATCCTAGTCAGATTTTATTTTTCAAATGCTTTAGTAAATATTTTGGTATACTTTTTGGTTTTGTTTTCATTACATGGAAACCACCATAACTTTTTGATAACTATCTCTTCCCCCATTATACACAGTTTTCGTATATCTCGGGATTATTGGGAAATAATTAGTCTTTGCTGTCAAAGTGACTTCTATATACACACACACACACTCACGTTATTCTGCTTTATGGCTGAATTATAACCTTCGTTCTTGCTCTGTATCTTTGCTCTATTTTAAGAAAAAATGACATCTATAAGATATTGTCTTTCCAGTAGGCCTGTGTATTTCCCCCCCAAGAAATTAACTGATGACAGTGATTTATGATTTAGGTTGCTGTTATCTGGCGATTCACTACACATATTTCAAGAAGAAAAAGTATTTTTAATTAACTGAAATGTGTGTCAGTGTTATTGTGACAATTTGTACATGTTGCAATTGTCATATAATTAGTGATAATAAATAGCCATTTTTTGGCCTCTGACTTCAATGCTGTTCATTTCCATAGAGAGATTTTGACAATAATTGTATTAGAAAAGACAAGTGCAAGCAGCGTTCCAACTAATACATATTCTGTCTACAGCAGAAGAAAATGGCTGCCTTCAGTATCTATTTTGCATTGCTTTTTACAGTGTGAAGCTATTAAAAATATCAAGGGTACAGAAAACAGAGGCCAGGAAAAGGATACCAGCAAATGAGTCTGCAAATTACATTCTATATATTGATATTGTAAAAAAAATAAAAATGATATGGTTATATAATATCACATCATTGTAGACAGTGGGAGTCCTGGCTTTACAGTGCAGTCATTTTGAGTTTTATAACCATTTTATGTTATTACTATGCAAATACTAGTTACATTTATTAATAGCATTAAAATGAAAAGAAAAAAAAATGACCCGCAAACCGATAACCAAAAATAGTGTACGCTGCCATTTTGTAGGCTGTACCAATTTTTTTGTGTATTCAGCCTGGCAGTTCTCTAGAGAATTGATAGGCAGAATATTGGTATAGAATAGAATCAACTTTATTGGCCATGTGTGCTAGCGCAAACTAGGCATTTTTTGTGTATTACAGTGCAGCATCAAGCAGGGATGAAGGGACATTACATACGTTACATTAAGACATTACATACTGGGGGGCACATGCCGCCGAGCTGCGCAGCGTCTAGGCAGCCATCAGCAGTGCCACCGGTCGTTGCAGAAGCCAGGTGGGTAACCATATAAACAGGGACAGTACAGTTATCACGCGGGAAAACATACTGGCCGAGCTGCACAGCGCCTAGGCAGCCATCAGCGGCGCCACTGGTCGTTGCAGCAGCCAAGTGGATATCAATATGAGCAGGGACAGTTATCGCACAGGTAACACATACCTGCCAAGCTGCACAGCGCCTAGGCAGCCATCCATGGCTCCACTGGTCGTTGCAGCAGCCAGGTAGGTGACAATATAAGAAGGGACAGTACAGTTTATCACACAGGGAAAACATACCCGCCGAGCTGCACAGCTCCTAGGCAGCCATCAGCGGCGCCACTGGTCTTTGCAGCAGCCAGGTGGGTGACAGTATGAGCACAGTATAAGGTAACAGTATGAGCAAAGACAGCACAGTTATAACAGAGACAGTACAGTTATCACAAAGAGTGCACAGTTCCTAGGCAGCCATTGCGGCCCTATCTTGAATCTTCCTGTAGGGAGAGCCATGGGTGGTGGTGGCGGTGGTGGGCAGAGTTAGTGAGGCCTGGGGATGTAGTTGGGCCCTCCCTAAGCTTAATTCCATGCCACAGTGTCTCCTGGGGGCAGAGGCCCCATCTCCTGGGTGAGACAGGGGGGTGGGGGGGCGCGAGACTGGAGTCCCTCCTGGGGATGAGCCTGCGGGCTGGAGCGCATGATCTGGCCAGCGCTATAACCCACAAAATGGCTGCCTCTACCAATGTATAGCTAATGGGCTAACTTTACATGATTTTATGCACAATATTGCTTCTAGGTTCACACATTAACTTCTTTATTCTTAACATGACCTCAAGAATTATGTGTTGTGGGTTAGATTACATTTTATGCTGGGATTCCCTTCTGCCACAATTTATCAGTGAGGTACTCAAGTGACTGGTCGTCTAGATTTTACAATGCCCGTAACACGCAACATAAACATTGGCTTTATATTTAAGAAGTTGTGTTGTGATACATAGGAGTTGATTTATCAAGAAGGGCGGACCAGATTTATCAAGAAGGGCGGACCAGAGAATTTGCTTACAGCAACCAATCAACATTTACCTATCATTTTATAGAGTATGCTTGATAAATGCTACCTCAAAGCTGATTGGTTGCTATTGGCAACTTTTTCATTGGTCCATTTCGCCACTGTTAGTTTTTTTGTGGTTTAATGCATCAGCCCCATAATGCTCTAAACCAGAACACACCAGCAGCTTTGGAACTACACATCCCACAATACGATGCCACAGTTTTCCTATAAGGGATACTAAAACTGTGGCAGGGCGTGCTGTTATGTATAGTTATAAAGCAGATGAGAACAGCATGCGGACAACTCCAGGTAAATTATTTGAATAGTAACTTGATGCTTATATAGCAGGAAATACAAAAAAAAGCTACTATACACTGTACATTGATCAAAATGTATTTTGAGGTTTGCTGTCCCTTACCTTTCATATACCTTTTGCAATGTTTCAAAACAGATTAGTGATAGGAGTGGAAATGTTATTATAATTCTGAGACATCAGGACACTTCAAACTCAATGCTTTTAGACAAAAAAACAAAGATCTTGCTTTTATTTTCTTAAGTACCATTCTGATAGACATTTTGCAATATAGTAATAGTTGGAATTGCACAACACAGACAAAATACAGGCAGTCAGGATCTTGACAGCGGGATCCCAATGGACAGAATCCCGGACCCATGCTGGAACTACATACAGGGGTTAGGTATCAGGGGGATGAGCAGTCTGGGGGGGGGGTTAGGTTAAAAATATAACCCGAGATGTGCCAGGATCCTGATTGCTGATATAGTGTGTCCAACCTTATATTACTTATTCTGATTTTATGTGTGTATGTTTTGTGTTTTTAAACTTTTTATTAAATATTGTTGTGGTTATTAATAGCAGCACTGATACCGTGTTTTGTTATTGTTGCTTCTATCCCTACCTCAGACAGGTAATCTGTTAAAGGGAGTTGCTGATCTCGTAGACAAATGTCCAGGTAGACTGTTACTAGGTCAACAACACCAAAAGGTTGACATGCATTAGGTCTACACAAGCAAAAGGTTGTGGGGTGTGTTTCGTGTTTATGTCGACACCTCAGCACGTGAACCCCCAATTAGTGTAGCGCATAACCTCATATGGCTCGCTTTGCTCACCATGCTTCCGGCCACTTTACTTTTCCAAGTCTGATTCTGCATGAATGGTAAAGCATGAAAAAGTCCCCCAAAAAGGGGGAAAATCTAGAGAAACTCATGTCAACTTTAGTCCTATAGACCTTTTGCTTGTGTCGACTAGTGCATGTTAATCTTTTGTCAGTGTTGACCTAGAGCACGCCAATCTTTTGTCAGTATACACCTAGTGCACGTTGGCCTTTTGGTGTCGATTTATTGAATGCCTACCTAGACATTGTCTGTGAGCCATCCAGAGGCCCTCCTGTCACATCATGTGACCAATGAATGTCAAACAGGCATTAGATAACTAACTAAACTGGGGACAGTGTATATTTCTAGGGCTTGCTATATTCTAATGCAGAACATTAATGTCCTTGAGACCTGTATTCCTTTGTAATGCAACCTCTCTTGTAGTGATCTTCAACATTTGTATCATCAGACCTTTTCACATTGCCTCAATGTCATTTGTTAGATGGCTTATTGCATGCATTAACATATCTATGTTATCTGTTTACAGAAAACTTTTTAAATCCATTATCTCATCAGATAATAAAGTTTTAGGGGGGTATTCAATGTGAGGGTCACGGCAGTCGAGCTTGCTCGACCGCCGTGACCCAGTCCCATTCTCGGTCAGCAGAACATGCAGGTGGGATTCAATGTCCCGCCTGCTGGGGGCGAGAAGGGGGCGTGGCCACGAGTTGCATCTGGGAAGAGGCGACCTGCAGCCGACAGCTCGTCATTTCCCGGCTGTTCTCGGAAGAACGAGCCCGACCGCTAGCTATCGGGCTCGTTCTGCCGAGATACAATGCTCAATGCTGTCGGGAAGACAGCATTGAATAGGGCCCGGCGGGCATCTCCCCAACGGAAGGTGCTCGCTGGAGATTGAATATCCCCCTTAGTCTTTTGGGGCCTACACACAGCGCTAGTTGAGGGCCTTTTCCACTAGGCAAGCCTAGGCACCCGGGATTTTGTATTCCACTAGTCGGACCACCAAGCAAAATGCCTTGCGGGAGATGTCATCAGGAGGCGGGCCCTGGGCTCATGCTGGGAGTTGAGAGCATTGACCCAGATTAACAGTTTCCACTGCCCCTAGATATTTTGCCTTGGGACGGGTTCCCATTAGCAAAAAACACAGGTCGATGCGCATCCTCATGCAAAATCCTGGGTTGTTTTTGATAGTTTAAAAGGGGTGTTACTGGATCTCTTAGAAAATGCCCCTACATCACTCCATGTATAGGACCATGACGATAGCGATGCATGGCCCTGCTGTGTGTTGAGCGATCTTACATCACCCAGAATGCTCAGCAAATCTCCCCATGTGCACGCCCCTTTATTCTTATCCAAACCACCACTCTGTTAGTTGTCTTTGCTGGAAGTCCAGCTAACATGACCACCAGGGTCTCAGAAGATGCCACTACAGCTGTCGTGACCACCTGTCACTACAGGTAAGTGACAACTGGGCCATCAAGTACATGTTGTTCATGTCTGTGATGACTGTTAACACAGTCTTGGTGACCATGTAGACACTGTCATATTGACATTATTAATATTGACAATATTAATGTGAATGCCCTTACACGCACAATAAGATTCTCCACTAGCCTCCAAACTTTCAAGCGTTCCCTGAAAACTCACCTCTTCATGCAAGCCTATCATATTTAAGTTCTACACGCATAACCCTCTGAGGCACTTATGTATTATATAGCTTCCCTTCTGGACTTGTAACTTGGTGGGACTGCTATGGTACTGTATTACTTGTGCCTCTCCTTGTGTTTCCCTCCTATGTCCCTATAGATTGTAAGCTTGCAGCAGGGCCCTCCTACCTCCAAGTCTGTCTGTTGTTACCCAGTTTGTTTTATCACTGTCTACTATTGTAAAGCGCAACGGAATCTGCTGCGCTATATAAGAAACTGGAAATAAATAACTAGAAATATGACATCACTGAGGTGTGAATTGCCCACATTTCCACAATGATGTTCTAGATCCTACTGATTTGATATTTTTGAAAAGGTTAACATACACTATACAACTTCTCCCCTCTGAGAAGTCTCATCAAGTCCCCCTTCAGCTGCCCGGGACCTTCTGCATGTGATGTATCGCATGCAATCCCCGTTCCCTGCTGAATGGAGGTGGTCCGACCAGGAGATCTTACATGCAGCGCTTATTATCTCCGGCTTTGATCTGATATGCATGGGACAGCATTTTGTATTTGCAGTAAACAAATGATGTTCCCTGTATCTACATAGATTTCTAGTTGTAGTACACATTTTGGGATACCTTTTATAATTGTTGGTGCTTGTTTCCCCAGTACCCAACACAGTAGCCGGGTGTCGCTGGGTGATGTATATCGCTTCTTTTGCCTTAGGGGCCTACTGCAGTCTCTCTGAGCTAATTATACCCCTTTTACACCAAAATCCCTGGTCGGACCCTGGTCTTTGAACACGGAAGTTTCCAGGGTCGGACCCTGCTTCATACCCCATTTACACAGCACTTCAACCTGGGTCGGACCTGGGTCTGCACCATTTACACTGAACCTGGGTCAGCCCTGCTTTTCCCTATGGATGACATTAAAAATGTCAATTTTAGGACTGATAAACTGCCAGCCAACCTTCCCTCAATGATTTAAATAAAAATTAAAAGACATGAAAAGTTAGCATTGAAAAATGTTGGTTGGTTTATTTAGCAAAATATTTTGTCAAAAAGTAATATTCAGTGATGAAGCGCACATAGCAGTATAAAAGTCCAGCATCACCCATGTGCTCCCCCCAGTCCTCTGCCCCTGCAGCAGCAGTCAGTTGTTCGACCTAAAGATGGTCGACAGTCATTAGGACGACACCACTAGGTCGACATACTGCAAGGTCCACATGAGACAAGGTCAACAGGTCATTAGGTCGACACAAGCATTAGGTCGGCATAGGATTTTTCACTGTTTAATGAGCCGACATATACCGACAGGCGGTATTTCATGCCCTAATATCCACTAGGGCAGTGATGGCTAACCTTGACACTCCAGCTGTTATTGAACTATACATCCCAGCATGCCCTGCTACAGTTTTCCTATTTGGCCATGCTAAAACTGATGCTGGGATGTGTAGTTCAACAACAGCTGGAGTGTCAAGGTTAGCCATCTCTGCACTGGGGCATTGTGGGAGAATAAAATAGTGTGCCGAGTGCATGGACACTTAAAACTGTGTCCATGTCGACTATGTCGACATTCGGGTAAAAAAAAAAGTGAAAAACCCCATGTTGACCTTTTGACTGTCGACCTAGACCATGTCGACCTAATGCTTGTGTCGACCTGATGACCTGTCGATCTTATCCCATGTCGACCTAGACACCTGTCGACCTTGCAGTATGTCGACATTATGACTGTCGACAATCTTTAGGTCGACCATACAATCCATACCCCTCCCCCCAGCCCCCCCAAAACAAACATAAATGATTTCTGTAGGTAGAGTATATATCCCTTAAAAAATGGAGTCACTGGAGTGGGAGGCACATCACGCACCCTCCTCCTTTAAGCTCTTGGTCCCACTACTGCCTGACAGCGCTGCATCATAGTGCCAGATAGGGTTGTGGCAGGTCCACCTGTGGAGTGCCAGGTAGCAGCCTGTGTGCACTGTCCGCACGGGTTGCT
This sequence comes from Crinia signifera, assembly GCF_055691185.1. NCBI lineage: Eukaryota > Metazoa > Chordata > Amphibia > Anura > Myobatrachidae > Crinia > Crinia signifera. Next base: position 142,730,339 of record NC_139222.1, on the reverse strand, counting down.
GTCTTCAGCTGCTGCAATGCACTGTGTAACGCATGGTACTGACTTACGGAAAGGCGTCCCATGTTTCTCGTATCCTTTCAGCACTACCCAGATGTCCCGACCTGGGTTGGGACCATTTACACCGCTCACGACCCAGGTCCGACCAGTGTTCAACCCTGGTCAGGACCTGGGTAGGAGACCAGTGTCAATGGACCTGGGTTGGTCCCATTTACACCAACACTGACCTGGGTCCGACCTGGGTCCGACCTGGGTTTTTCGTTGGTGTAAAAGGGGTATTAGTGACAATAAGGCTGCTTAATGTTTCAGGACACAGTGAAGAACGATAAGCCACTGAGTGTGCAGGACAAAAGCAACACAAGCTTCAACAACTGCAGAATGAACATGTAGCACATTTATTCTGGCATGAGCAAAAAAAATGTATCTTTAGGAAATAGAATCATCTACCCTTTTAAAATGTGTAAATTCGACACGACTGTAAAGATGGCAGGTAGTAGTATTAAGAAGTTGTTACAAAGCAAGGGCACCAGAAGTAACATGTTATCAGTCAGCTTACGTAGACAAGTATTTCTGGTTGCTTACCCTTGGGGTCTTGATTTTTAGGTCAGGACTAGAATGGAGGCCCTGTGAGTGTGAGGGGGAGGAATATATAGAGAAGACTGGAATGAGATGTAGGTGGAATTATTGGTGCAGTAAAAGAAGTGAGTGGGCAGAGATTAGTATAATAAGGGCTGCAGTTGCTTTGTGCATGCAGAAAACACTGTGTTAACCTCTAAAGGGACTACTAGACTGTAAGCTCTCTGGCACTGGCTTCCTTCTATATGTAGCTGTGCATCTGATTTGTTGTAGCACAGTACAGAGTGGAATGAAGCACTTGATCAGTGAATTTGATTACTGCTATTATCTGCCACGTGGGTTAATGAGAGATGATAACAAATCCTAATATATGCTGTGGTTTATTAATGCAAGAATACTATTGTTTATAGTGCCCCTCTTCAATGGTGCTCATATGTGTAACCGCTCTTGTAAATGACATCTAAATAAATAGCGACTTCTTATTTCACCCACTTTATTTAGAAAACTTGTGAAATGATAAATAAAACAGGTACATATACTTTCTCTCCCCCTGCCCCCCTAAACCTAACCCTCCTTCCCCTCAGCCTAGCCCTCCCCTTTAGTGTCTCAACCTACCCCCCCCCCCCCCCCCCTCCACCACCACCACCTGCAGTCTATCCTAATCTCTAAGGCCCTGATTGTAATCCATTCGGTCCCCTGCGGTTTCGCATGGGAGACTGATGGTTGTGCCATGCGCATGCGCACAATCAATTGCACTGTCGGCATGGCGCTCACACGGGGGGGGGGGGGGGGGCTGGTCGGTGACATCCCCATGGAAATGCGGGATTGACGCTTGTGTTGGGGGTGGTCGACTGACGTCAAGCTCAGTCTTCTGTCCAGAGGCTGCAAATATCAGTCAGTCTCCAATGACTGATATTTGCGAGCCCTGGAGAATTAATTTCTCCAGCAGCTGGCACATGCGAGGGAATGCGTTTTAATAACCCATCCCCTCTCATGGTTTTGAGGGGATACGGCGGCGGCAAATTGGTGGGGTGGCGCAACAACTGCTTCGCAGCTTACCAAGCAGATCAGAATCAGGGCTGAAATGCCTAACCCTCCCTATCTGCAGCCTTCATCAGCCTAACCCACCCCACATGCTTAAATTTAGTCAGTCAGGATTACAGCACTGGCATTCTCATCGATGTTGAGATACCAGCGGCAGTCTCATGGTGGTAGTCGGGATGCTGCCATTGGTGTTATGAATGCCAGCATCTCAACCGCCTGGATACTGAATGCATTAGTTTATATCTTGAGGGTCTGGGGGCATGGTCAGCAGCATCCCACTAGCCATGCCCAAACAGTGGCGAAAACTGGGCATGGCCCTGCGGAATGATCGCGATTATATGCCCCTTTGCGCTAGGCCACACCCCTAAAATTGTTGGCGTGGGGTGTCCCTGTATGGTACATTGTAATGATATTCAGTGACCAAGAGATACAGTACCAACCAATCAACTCCTGACATTTACATTGTGTACAATAATTCCCAGTGATTTTGAATTTGGAAATGCTACAAGACTGACAATACAGAGGAGTTCTCAGGAATAGGGCCCTTCCAAATACTTATGGCATCTTTTATTTAAATGTGACTTCATGTAAATGTAAGCTAATATGCATATACAGTGCTGTGTAATTACACGTGTAAAGCCTTTGCCAAAGCACTGGGCTTTTCTAACATTTTTTATTTATTTAATTATTTGGATTCATGAAAACAGGATCCAAGCAATATATGTCATCACTAGGACTTGTATTTAAAGAGGATAACACCCATACTACCCAATTAATGCAATTTAGCGGGCAAAACCAGTGTTTGCTTTCTACCACCCAGCTGTCAATCACAGCTGGCAGTCCATCTATTCTAGCCACAGTTTGTTCATTCAGGAGCCACACTATATTAATATGATCCAGACAGACAGACACTCAGACAGACATACTGAGCTGGAGTTTGACTTTCCCATCTCATTTTACTGCTGGTTCTGAATGATCCATCCTTTTCTGTATAAACCAGTGGTTTCCAAACTCAGTCCTCGAGGACCATTTGAGGACTGAGTTTGGGAACCACTGTTTTATAGTGAACACTATAATATCCAGAAGAGGAGAGATCTTTCTGGTGACATCAGTCCAGGAGACTTCATATGAACATCAGTCAGTATGATTTAATTATCTGTTCTGAGCCATGGATGTCTTTAAAACCTGGGGGTATATTTAAGAAAGGTCGATCTGACAGCGATTAAAATCAATCTTTTTCAAAGTTGGGCTTCCAGTGCTAAAACACACATTTACGAACAGATGATATTTTACATTCATTTTTTATTGATTTGAAATGGAGTCAAAACAATCAAAATTGACCTTTAGTAATGCTCCTGAGATATAGGGTCAGATGTATCAAGTTTCAAAAAGTGATAAATGGAGAGTGATGGTGATAAACAGCCAGCCTATCAGCTGCTAACTGCCATGTCAAAGGTTGGGTTTGAAAAATGACACGAAGCTTATTGGCTGGTTGTTTATCACTCTCCATTTTATCACTTTTGAAGCTTAGTACATCTGGCCCATGGAATCACTGCTGTAAAGCGATCAGCAGGCAGGGTGCCTTCTGGGGAAATATGCACTTCTGCATGCTGGTCTAATTTGGAGCATGGCCAGTCAAAGAGGCACATGGGGGCATTCCCTGGACTCAAAGAGATGCTGGGTGACCCCCAAGCTCTCCCTTCACTGTGAATATATGCTATATGCATGTGTACTGCTCTATTCACTGGTGGTGATTGCTAAGCCTCAACTTTTCTCACTGACAGAACACTGGGGATCGCAGAGTGAAGACTGGATCAGTGGGGCTCCCCCACAGGGGCATGGTGCATTTTGTCAATTTATTATTGGCCAGGGTTCTGTGTTCCGCTGTATCAGTCCAGCGGGACTATTAATATTAGCTGCTACTTAGTAAAGGTGGGATGCAAGAGTATATGTGGAGGAAGAAGGGTTGCCCCAAAATAAAATGCATCCCCCCCCCCAGCACGCAATCCCTTTTAGAAAAATGGTGCACTGCTGCATGTGACTGCATCCTGAGCTTCTGTCACAGCACATTTTGACCATGGAACACCAGAACCCAGGTCTTAAAGGTTACTGTTTGAAGTGAGATCAATATAACATAACATAAGCCTTTTTAAAGGGGTGTTAGACTAACATTATTAAACCCTACCCCTTTCAGTTACATTGGGAGCTGGATGGTACGGTGAATGATGTGGTCATAGAGAAGAGTACTGTGATTGGTTACTTCCACATTTAGAATGGGAAATTAACCAGGATCCTAATTCAAACCAAAATCTTAAAGCCATACCTTGCTCACTTTCTATATATTTGGCACCCCAAAGACTAGGTGCAATGCCATTCTGATGTATGGCCACCTTTAATCATACAATCTCAATTGATTGTAAAATGGATTGTGTGCACATCGTGTGTACACAATCATACAATCACACAATTTCCCGGCCCCGGGAGATTGGAGGATTGGTCGTGCTGCACGTCAGATCAGTTGGGGTTGGGATTGGGAGCAGATTGCATGTGCTTTTAAGCATATGCAATCTGTCATTAGATGGCTCATAAAATTAGTCATGTGACACTCCCTCCCTGACTAGCAGACAAGAGAGGTGCAGCTTCCGGGCATCCTGTGGCAGTGTATATGCTGGGAGCCGCAGAAGTTTCCGGGCGGGCGGCTGAAGAGAGCCGTGGACGTCCTTATGCAGTTTTCAGAGGATTGCTTCATTAGGGCTATTTAATAATGGCATAACACATCAGATGTGAGCAGATTGGTAGTTGCTGGAAACCTGTAAATTAAAAAAAAGGATTTTTAGTACACCTATCCTTTTGATCCTAGTAGGCCAGCCCCCTCTTTAAATGAAGCTTCAATCATGCAGCAGATATATTGTATGACGGATTGTATGACAGATTGTGAGTACATTGCGTGCCAAAAAGCTACCAAGGACAATTGAAGGGAAATTGGACACAATCATGATTGTAGACCGGTCTTTCTGAAGTATGGCAGAAAATTCAGCAGGATTGTACTTCTCTTTGAGCAAACTTTGTATAGAACCATATCTCAAAGTGACTGGGTCCACCACTACAGCTGTTATCCAGGGTCCATCAATGCCCTGTTGCCTCTCTCTAAATATTATTGTCCAGCAATATAGTCAAATGAGGCTATTAATTATGGGATTCCGACTGTCAGAACATCCGGACAGCCGTGATCCCAGACAGATTTTTGGTCTGCTTGACTGCAACTTGACAGTTGACATGTTCTGACTGTTGAGTGTCCAAAAGTCCAAGGTTTGGCGAAAAAGGCAGTGGATTGTTGAAAATGGCTGAGAAATTAGCAATCCTCTGCCTTTGCCTTTTCCGACAAAACAGATGAGACTTGTTTTATAGTCTGATCTGTGTTTTTTTTTTTTTTTTAAACTGTTCAATGGGGATGCAGTTTAAATCCCGGCGGTCGGGATCCCGACGCTGGAATCCCGACCGCCGAAATCCCGACACTTTCTCCCTCCGTGGGTGTCCACGACACCCCTGGAGGGAGAATATATTAGCGTGCCGAGCGTAGCAAGGCACCGGGCCCGCTGCGTTGCGAGCGCAGCGAGCCCGCAAGGGGGGGTGATCCACGTTCCCCCCCTTCTCGAATTCGGCGGTCGGGATTCCGGCGTCGGGATTTTGAACACCAGAATCCCGACCGCCGGGATTTCATACTGAATCCATTCAATGCCGTCAGAAACTGCAGCATTTAATAGGCGACAGCCGCTATTTCCACCAGAGGAATTAACGGCCGAGATTGAATACCCCTCTGAATCCGTTATAGGTTTTTATTAACCATTGTTAGTCATTTAGCAGGATACTATAGAAGTGAATGCTATTGTTCACATGATAGTAGATTTTGATGACTGGAGGACGTGGTCATGTGACATACACCTAAAATTCTTTCTACTCTGTTTAAAGGGAATTGCTCAAAGTACCTTGTACAGTAGATATAAAGGCTCTATGCTTTAGGACATGAACACATGGATTATCCTCTTTCTGTAATGAGCAACCCCCTCCCTCACATTAACTGAGCTGTGTGTTCCTCCTCCTCCTCCTCCTCCTCCTCCTCCATGAGAATTACTTGCTTACAATTGAGTAAGAAGCTCCCAGCGGTATGCATCGCTGGTGCCTACAGTGGCAGCCCACAAAGTGTTACATATTACACAACAAGCTTAATCATAATTCATATAGAGACCATCAACATGTGGTGGACCACCCACAAATGTGTGTAGGACACAAAGACTAGTACATGATACATATGTAAGCTGCCAACTGAAAACTAGAGAGGTCAGTCCCAAATACTTATAGTTGGGACCCCTTTTATCCGCACCTTGCACAGACTTTTGTAAGCATTCTCTAATGTCTACCATCATACCTATTATGTTCTGGCTTGTAGCCATAAAATTCCAACCGTTTTAATGCAATAACAGAAATAGAGTTAACACTTATGTTAATCCTACATTTCTAGATGCTTTGTAAATTAAATTCCAAAATATTTAAAAATACATATTTGCATTAATTCAACTTTTTTTTATTTTATTTTTTTATATAAAGGATTTGTCCTTTATTACTATTCATTCTACCTTTCAAGCTATGTTTTTACTTGAATAAACTTTATCCAGAAGCAGTGTTTGGGCTACTGCAAGCCAGCATAGTGGAATCTGAAAGTTTGACTGTTCACACCCAGCTTTCTGTCCTTGTATATATGTTTTTTTTGTTTGGGTACTTGTATATTATCACGGCACCCACTACGGCATTTGCGTAGTGGGCTATTCAGGGTAGTGAAATCGCATCACATGCCATTATTGTATGGAATGCGATATGCGATATTCCTATGTAATGTATTGACTGCTCTCTGTCAGTGAATACATTACAAAAATCGGGTCAGATAAAAAATCGCATTGCATGCCATTATTGTATGGCATGTGATGCGATCAGATATCGGTTCCGATTGGACATATAATAATGGCATTTAATGTGCTATACAATTAAATGACATGTAATGCAATTTATTTAGCCCCCCCCCCCCCCCCCACACACTATCTACGTCATCCCGAAGCGTGGTGAGCGGCGGCGGAACGCATCCGCTCAACCTTTTCATACCCCCACTATCCACGTCAGCATGGAGTTGATTTTATATAGTGTGGCGAGCCACCGAGCCTGAAGCGTGGCGAGCGGATGCGTAATATATGTAACATAATACGCGTCCCCTTCCGGGGCTCGCCACGGTCGGGCTCGGCGGCTCGCTACGCTCGCCACACTATATAAGATCAACTCCACGCCGACGTGGATAGTGGGGGTATGAAAAGGTCGGGCAGACGCGTTCCGCCGCCCTTCGTGGGGCTCGCTAAGATTGCCACGCTTAGGGATGACGTGGATACTGGGGGGGGGGGGGGTGATCAAATAAATGAAATAAATGACATTATACAGTATGTAATTTAATGGTATAGCACATTAAATGCCATTATAACAGGTAACATCACATCTCATTGCATCGCATACCATACAATAATGGCATGCGATGCGATTTCACTACGTTTGCGTACGTATTAAAATCGGGCGCCGTGATAATACACAAGTACCTTTGTTTATTTTAACTAAAATGGTATTTCTTGAGAAACACCTTGTTTTTGTGTATTTCACCGGGTATTATTAATAAAAACAAAATAAATATCAATTCAGAGAAATGTTAAGGCCCCCATCCACTCTGCAGACATATCTTCAGATTTCCCTTGAACTCTCCCAGGAATCTGATCTGACCCAGGGCTAAAGGCCCCCATACATTAGGCCGACTTGTCCTTAGGACAAGTCGGACCCAATTCTCATGTGAGCCGCCCGGCAGCTCCCCGGGAGACTCACATACAATTTGGCACTTGATGAGCCAGTTTTTACATGTGATAAATCGCTTGCGATTTATCACATGTAAAACAAATGGGGAGCTGCAGGGCGGTGAGGAGCAGTGGGGCGGGCGGCGGCAGTAGTGGGGGCGGGCGGCGGCTCTCAAATGAGTTCCCGGCGGGTTCTGGGTGCGGCGAGTGATGCTGACCTGGCCGGGCATGCTGTGATCACAAATAGCAGCGCTGCCGCTACGGGACGGGACGCACAGTGGCGGCTATTCGATTTTCAAAATACCTGTCAAATGACCGGCCACTCTCTCAGCCAATCACAGAACGGCCTGTCAATTGACAGGTATTTTTAAAATCTAATAGCCGCCACTGTGCGTCCCGTAGCGGCAGCGCTGCTATTTGTGATCACAGCATGCCCGGCCAGGTCAGTGTGTCTGCCCGCCGTGCTCCCCCGGTGTCTGCATGCATATGCCTGTCAGGTGGGCAGGCATATGCATAGCATACAGGGAGGTCGGATGATCTTATGTGCTGACCGTCCGACCTCCCTGATCCGGTCCGATGCGCACGGGACCGCGCATTGGATCGGATCATATATCACACACCTGCGATTTTGGGGCGATTTCACCCGGTTATCGGCCCAAAGTGCCGAAATCTGATGAAATCGTCCCAAAATCGCATAGTGTATGGGGGCCTTAAGTTTTCACTCTATTCACTGGAGATAGATCTGATCAGATATAGCTGATCCAATATTTAAATATAATAGGCTGATAGGCTAGGCTACTATGGGGGATATATGAAGCAGGGGCCACTTTAAAAAGTCAGTAAAGGGTTAAGCTGGCAATACACTGCTCTGACTTCTCCGATACATTGCATGCAGTCCTTCTGCATGTGACGTATTGTCAAGCACATCTGATTTGTCCACTTCACCCAAGGGCCAGAGGTGAGGGCCCGGGACTGTCCCCACCACTCCTGGGCTGTGGGTGCTGGGCTGATAGCCAATACAGTGTAAAGTAAAGCAGGTCCAGGAGTGTACACAAAACCCATCCGATGCGGCCCAGATGGCTTCAGATCAGATAGATCCTTGGTGCTGCACCAAGTATCTTTCGATCAGACCCATCTGGAGCAGCGCCACGCATCGCATAGGAGGGAGGTCCGAATTGGCCTGTTTTCATCATATTGGTCTCGCAGATCCATCTGAATCTGAAGAAAATGGTCGAAATTGGACTAGTGTTGGGACAGTTCCTACAATTTTGTGACTGTCCCAAGAAAAAAAAAGAAACCATAAGAAGTAAGTAAGCCCCTCTGGTCTGTAATGTTCAGTAGGATGCTCTCTGTATTCTTATATAGAGCAGAAAAGTAAATTGCGCTTTAACAATTGGAAACTGTGATTATACAAACTAAGTAGTTACAGACAGTCAATTATAGGAAGGCCCTGTTCACAAGCCTACAATCTATTTGTGTGAGAAATACATTCTTGTATGTACATTTAGACATTATTGCACTACTTTTTCTTTCTATATGGTTGTATAATGACCTCACTGTATAACTGTATAATACTAGTTTGCCATATATATATATATATATATATATATATATATATATATGATATAGATAGGTGCAAACAGCGCTAGTAACCAAGTCCAGCAATAAACAGTTCTCTCAGAGTCCTGGGAGAAATATCACCAAAGTCCCAAAAGTTTATGGACTGCAGCTTCCTTTCCAGTAATATCATCCAGGGTCAGGATGTAGCAATCTAGAAACAAAATAGAGGAAAGGTGCGCTCCATGGTGCAGGTAAAAGATTTTATTTTGGAGACAAACAAATATACTCCGACAAGTTTAAAAGGCAAGTGCTCGTACCATATACAAACACGCTGTGGGCTGGATACCACATGAGATGTAAATAAATACCACAGGCAGAGCTGCTCACAGGGGAAACCTCCAGACAACCGAATCCACCGGAATCAGGGACGCTGGATTGCGCCGTATGACATCGGGAAAGCTGGAGCCGGAGGTACACGCAGGAGAGATGCTGGGATGTGTGTAGACGTGGGTGTCACAGGGCGTGGCCTGTGACACCCACGTCTACACACATCCCAGCATCTCTCCTGCGTGTACCTCCGGCTCCAGCTTTCCCGATGTCATACGGCGCAATCCAGCGTCCCTGATTCCGGTGGATTCGGTTGTCTGGAGGTTTCCCCTGTGAGCAGCTCTGCCTGTGGTATTTATTTACATCTCATGTGGTATCCAGCCCACAGCGTGTTTGTATATGGTACGAGCACTTGCCTTTTAAACTTGTCGGAGTATATTTGTTTGTCTCCAAAATAAAATCTTTTACCTGCACCATGGAGCGCACCTTTCCTCTATTTTGTTTATATATATATATATATATATATATATATATATATATATATATATATATATATATATATATATATATATATATATATATTTAAGCTCCGCTCTGGTACATGGATATTTTGCACTTGCAACTGTCTTTTTTATTTATTATGTACTTGTCCTAATTTGCAATTGTACTGTAAATCACAATCTTTATTGTATAGGCAGCATTGACTATAAAAATAGATTGTCACGATTCATACATATAGAATTGTGTTCATTTGCATGTTTACAATATTGCATTTATCATTGAGGCGCTCGTTTGCCAAAGCTATAAACCCATTTGTATTGAGGAGTAAAATGTCAGTGCCTCACCTGCGACAGCGAATATTGTCAGCTCCTGTGTTGTGTTGCACAACAGAGATTATCAGTGGCGTAATAGTATCCCTGTTGTATTGGTATGCCTAGCTGCAGTGAGCACAGACATCACAGCTATGAAGGGATGAGCAATAATATGGAGAAGTTCCAATGCCATGCTGATAAGGAAAAAGAAAAGGAGGGGGTCTCCATTCCAAATCACAGCCTGTTGCTATGGAAAGGTCATAGAAGGACATGAGCCTCTCCCAGAGAGCTGGCAATGTCTCTAGCTTTAGCCAATACAACACGTACTCACCCCAGCACCATTCTGCAGTAATCACTGGCTTTTCACAGCCCATCAGATGCCTGTGTGACTGAGCCACACTCCTGAATGTTATCGAGCCCAGACATGACAGCCGCCTTTGCCAGGTCTTCATACAGGCCAGTGTTTCCTAGATCTGCTTCGCCAACCCTATCAAATGAGATAAATAGAGGATGATTGAGACATTTACTACACTAGAGTTTAATGACGCTTGTCACATATCATATACCGGGCACGGAACAAAGTCATCCTATCATTTGTAAACTGTGAACGTGGAATACAGGAATGTGGTGCACATCACTAACTAGAATATGGTGCATTGCTGGCTGAGCGGTGTCAAGTATATGAACCACATCAATACAATATACCAAAGCTTACATTGGGGTTATTAATATTTTGTATAAGAGGAAGCCCCCAGTTCTTTTCTTATGGATGTACCATCTAATGACTTCCTAAATACATCCATAATATTATATGCTTCTTGCAAGCTTCTATAGTACCCATAGATTCCCACCATGGCCCTAACTGTGCGGAGTTTGTATACTTTCCCAGTGCTTGCGTGGGTTTACTCCAGGTACTCCGGTTTAATCCCACAATCCAAAAATATACTTGTAGGTCAATTGGCTCTCAACAAAATTAACCTAAAAGTGAATGAGTGCATGTACATGTGGTAGGGAACATAGATTGTAAGCTCCACTGGGGCAGGAACTGATGTGAATGTTCAAATATTCCCTGTAAAGCGCTGAAGAACATGTGTGTGCCTATATAAATAACTGTTCTATATATATATATATATATATATATATATATATATATATATATATAGTAGAAGGCGTCACTCTCGGGCTTTCATTAAAGACAGACCTTCACAGGTATCAGGTGAATCCATATTTCAGTTTAATGATAACGTTTGTCAGGATAGATAGGGTTCTATGACATCACCTCTGATTGAGCAGCTTGCCAACAAATGTGTTGTGTAGATAGGGTTCTAATGTGTCTAAGGTTATCCTTAAACCGAAACGTTATTCACATAACACCTGTGAAGGTCTGTCTTTATTGAAAGCCCAAGAGTGCCGCCTTTTAACTCTAAATTATACTATTGCCATCTATTTATTTATTAACCGTTTCTTTATATAGCGCATACATATTCCGCAGTGCTTTACAGACGATATTTGAACATTCACATCAGTCCCTGCCCCAGTGGAGCTTACAATCTATATTCCCTACCACATGTACACACACAGACATTCTAGGGTTAATTTTTTGGGAGCCAATTAGCCTACCAGTATATTTTTTGATTGTGGGAGGAAACCGAAGTACCCGGAGGAAACCCACACAAGTACGGGGAGAATATACAAACTCCGCACAGCTAGAGCCATCGTGGGAATTGAACCCACGACCTCAGCGCTGTGATGCAGTAATGCTAACCATTTCACCATCCGTACTGCCCTCAAAGGCACCTGGCAGAATTGCAAATTTACAAACGCTAGGAGTGCAGAGACCACACACACACACACACACACACACACACACACACACACACACACACACACACACACACACACACACACACACACACACACACACACACACACACACACACACACACACACACACACACACACACTTTATAGCAGAGGACAGTACTTTAAAATGTATGATATCTTATCAAAGTGCTATATTTAAACCTAGAAATTGTCTCTTATACGTACCCAAGATTATAATACTATTAAAGTACCCAAAAAAATTAAATCATAAATGCATTAACCCTTTGAGTGCCAAGGGAATTTGTCAAAATTGTTGTGAAAATAGATTGCCAAGCAAACATTTTTTTTTTAATTATCACAAGGACCTGTAGTGTTAACCTTTATCTAGGAAATATAATATTTTTTTTACACTTTTTTTTTTATTTGGATTTATAAAACAAATTTGAGCAACAAAGGGTTAAATGTTGCCAAGCGATGAGTTATTGGGGTCATGTATACTGTATGTATAATATAAAATATATTTCAGACATGTCTTTCTTACTGCAAGCTACTATCTTCTCTAACATCCAACTTCAAATCAAATGCTCCTTGACGTGTTTTTCAATACATTTTGCCCTGTGCACAGAGGCACCGAGCACTGCCTGCTGAAAGTGAGGGAAAAACCTTGTATACAGGCAACATTGTCAGTGTATAGTCCGGTCCATTATTTTGTTGGACTGACATATAGGGGGATTCCTCTGGCTATAAATGAATGGAATATATGACAAGCTTTTTGTAGTATTTATTCATTAACAGTTTCTTATATAGCGCAGCATATTCCATTGCACTTTACAAAGGAGACAGTGATACAACAAACAGGGTATTTAAAGACAGTCAATGTAGGAGGGCCCTATTATTATTATTATCATCATTTATTTATATGGCGCCACAAGGGTTCCGCAGCGCCTCACAATACATAGATGAGTAAAGAACAATACAAGAAAGATTGTAATTTACAGTACAAATGCAAAGTAGGACAAGTACATGGTAAATAAAAAAGACAGTTGCAACAGTGGACACTGATGCAATTATAACAGGGGCAGAGATATTTTCTAAGAGAAGCGCACGTGGAGAGAGGGCCCTGCTCGTTAGAGCTTACATTCTAAATCTTGTGCCAAAGAAAATGTACTTTTATTTTGAAGGTGCATTCCCCTGTAAAAAGGTGTTTCCCAATGTGCTGGTGATAGCAATGGTGGTGATGTGCCCCTTGAATGGTTCTGTAAACTATTTTGTTTCTAGGCGGAAATTTAGCAGATGTCGTAGATGTACTGTAGTATGTGCAGCTTTAATTGAATCTCCCCCCCCCCCATTCCATGTTTAGACATTATATTGACACCTCAGAAATACCTTTACAACAGGGGTTCCCAAACTTTTTTGAATCACGGCACCCTAGAGCATCAAAATATTTTGAAGGCACCCCTAGGCCAAATGCTTCTTATCGTGAAATTCAGAAAAATTAATATTCAATGAAGTGCATTGTGTTTATATGTCACAGTTATCTGGTGAGGGACAGGGTTTGCTTCTGTTTGTCCACATATATTATGATTGACAGCAACAAGCACTGGTTTTGCCTGTTACATTGACCATAAATAATATGAATTGATCCTGGTCCACCAACCCAAGGCACCCCAGAGAGCCTAGGCACACAGTTTGGGAACCACTGCCTTGCAATGAAGTTGAATCTTCCAATTGATCCAATTTCAGTTTATTGAATTGGACCACTCTGTTAAACCCGTAACGCTGAAGCATCTTTCTCCAGATAATTTTAGTTTCATATGCAAACTGATATTGTACAACCAAGTTTATACATTTTAGCTTAGCTAAATTCTATATACGCTGTCCCCACCATCCAGAGCACACCCCATCTACACACATCATGCCTCAAAAGCAGCTTTTCTTTATCATCCAAACGCCATGCTATGATCTCTGGTCTTGTATATTTATCTCTGCAGTTATATAGAACTTCTGTTAATCTTGATGGGGAGATTGAGCATTATGAGCCATGGAGTCTGACAAACCTTCAATTTGGAGACCTATACTACAGATTTGGATCTCTGCTGTTTCATCATATAAAGGGAGGGGCTGTACATGCTTGGTGGCTTATTTATGTAACAATACAATACGATCCATTACACCAAGCAACAAAGGCACATACATCTACCAATTACCTTTTGTATGTTCTTTCTGAGAATTACATAAATTGACAGAGAGGCTTACAAAACAGACACTCCTATTCCGGACACTGCAGTTTACGACAGAGAAAATTGGATCATAAGTTTTATCAAGCCATGTACAGGAGCAGTCTCTACCTTATTCCCAGGGCTCAAGATCAGTTTTGTGATATAGATAGATTTGTCACTAGTTTATCCAATATGATGGATTCATGTATATGTTCTTCAGAAAGTATACTAAAATTTACATTGTTGTAACCTTTTTATTATTGTTTTAAACGTCGAATCCAAGAGCGCAAACAATAAAATATAGGTATGCAAGGAAAGGGTGGCAGAGCAGAGGGGGCACAATGATAGATCGATAGATAGGTAGAGAAAAAATAGAAGTGGTGGGAGTAAGTGAGGCAGAAGAAAAAGCAAGTTGAGTGTGGCAACAGAAATACAATTGTAAGGGGTCAAATAGAACTGGAGGGCGGGAGTCATTGATGTTGGCGTATCATTCATGCCAGGTGGCATGACATTTTTCAACTGTATTGGAGATTGGAGATTAGTTATATACCCCACTTTGCTTATGCACCATATTCTGTTCTGTAGAAGTTGTTGGTTATGGTTGCTTCCAGCGACAAGCCATGTGATATTTATCTGCACATGAAATGTGAAGGATCAGCCTATTTGTGTACCTGCGTGGCAGTCCAAGGCAAGGCGTAAATTAATAAGTTGGAGGGGAGGCAACAGGGATGCGACAAGAGGGTTGTCCATATACCATATAGAGACCTCTTTTGGTCAAGTTTTCCAGATATTTAAAAATGTGCCAAAATAGCCACATTGCCTCCAGCATAAATTGCAGCTGATTTAGGACCAGATTCCATCTGTAATAGACTTTAAAATAGTTCTCTTTAATTGCAACACTAATGAAGCATTTAAATGCATTGATCTCTATCGTCTCCCAGGGTGTGTGGATCATTAGGTCTACAGCATGTTGCTTGACAGTCATTGGGTCGACATGATGAAAGGTCAACATGGGTCTAGGTCATTGTGGGACAAGGTCGACACAAGCATTAGGTCGACAGTCAAAAGTTCGTCATGGGGTTTTTCACTGTTTTTATCTGAATGCTGACACAGTTGACATGGACACTAAAACATAGCACAGTGAAAAAACCCATGTCGACCTTTTGACTGTCGACCTAATGGTAGCAACCTAATGACTGTCGACCCTTTATTTACAGTATCTTATATAGCGTATAGGTCTATTTATTATTTACATTATTTGAAAGGTGGCAGTGTGGAGTGGTTGGAAACAGGCAGTTCACAAAATGGCGAATTTGAATGTATTTGTATAGTTGGGAGTGGTGTATAAGCTGAGTTTCCTGAAAGTGCAGGAGATCAAGTGGCATATTTCCCACTACATGTCAGATTATTTTTATTTGATTCCTGTAGCAATCCAGGGTGGCCGGGTGATTCCATGGAGGAGTGTCATAAGGTGGCTAATGTCTAGCAATTAGCCTCCTTATGACACTCCTATTGTGCATAAGGCTAGATTTAGGAAAGGGTTGTAAACTGCCTTATTATATGTGATTATTTCCCAATCAGTCCTAGACACCATGAATCATTTCATTTATAAGGTTGCTATTTAACAAAACATGTAGAGAAAGCACTAATGCCCCTTTCAGACCGCACTAAAAAAAACTGTATTTTGCCGATTTTTAACACTTTTGAAATGGTAATCTGTGCGGTTTGAAAGGTGCAAAGTGATTTGACCGTTTCCAAAAAAACTGTTTTTGGAAACGGTCAAAAAAAGCAGGGTCCTACCCGTTTCAGACCCGTTTTTTTGGTGTCAAAACGGATCTGAAACGGGATTCCTCCCCCCCTCCCCCCCTGGGCAGCGCAGGGAGGGGAATAATCGCGCTGGGGGCAGGGGGTCCCTACAGTGTATGTTATATCAGTGGCGGGGTCCCTGCAGCTACTAGTTCCCATACACTGCAGGGACCACGCCACTGATATAACATACACTGCAGGGACCCGCTGCGCTGCCCAGGTAGGATCCGTGCCGTGGGGCTGGAGGACCGGGCAGCTGTCCTCTGTAACAATTGATTCATAGCTCCGCGCCCCCCTCCCCCCCCCCCCCCACACTAAATTAATCAGCTTTGCGTGAGGACCTGCGGGCAGCCTCTCTCCCCCCCTCACACCCTCCCCCCCCCCCCCCCCCCCCCAGCCTGGACCAGCCACAGTGCACTGGGGAGCAGGACTGAGCCGTTTTTCACTATGGCTTTCACACCGCAAACCTGCTTTAGACAAGGTATTTAGATGCGGTGTGAAAGGGGGTAAACTCCCTCTGACCCGTTTTAAATACCTGGTCTAAAGCAGGTTTTGCGGTCTGAAAGCAGCATAACCAGTTAGCTTCTAATGCTCATTTTCCAGGATGTTATTTAAAATTGATTGGTTACTAGTACTACAACTGTCTCTACTCTGTGATATGAGAAATAACCCCTTAAATGTCCTACAGTGAGAAAAATTGGTTAATTGCAAATCATGCTTATACACGAATAACTTCTTTAATCCATAAAGTCTGGGCATTTCATATATCTTAAAATGTACATGAAATGTGAGCTAACGCTAATTCCTGAGGTGTCATCACAGATGCTAGTGCACAACACAGTGTATGAAAAAATAGTGTTGAAAAAATAATAATAATTGCAGATTATACTTATAAACCTGCAGTTATAGCTAGCTATTGTAATTATTTTCTGCTAATAGAATATATCATGTATGTTACTTTCTATGATATAAAGTGCTTATTTTTTATATATTTGTTAATACCCAGCCATATATCATCTATATACAGTATATATGTCTAGTGTCTATGTGTCACCGAAACACTGGCATTTGTTGTCAGCAAGTGAAACTACATCCCTTTCTCTCTCACATTAGCTACCTTACTAGCTTTCAAAGCATTTGTTTTCGAACGGACTTACTTTGTGGGATTTGAACCCAGCACTATGAGGCAGTAATGCTAACCATTACACCATCCATGCTGCGCATGCATATATATATATATATATATATATATATATATATATATATATATATATATATATATATATGGTACTTGTGTATTATCACGGCTCCCACGATTTCCATCTTATGGGATCTTATACAATTTAAAATTGTATACCATTGTATATGGCATACAATGGCATACAATGGCATACGATGAGATGAGATGAGATAAGATTTTAAATTGTATAAGCACACTAATGGGTGCTTTCAAGGTCATTTGGCCCCCCTATAAGATTTTTAATTGTATAAGCACTGTAATGGGTGCTTACAATGTTAAATGCACCCCCACACCACCCCCACTATCAACACCAACCTGAAGCGTGGCGAGCGCAGCGGTACGCGTCCTCCGACCTTTTCATACCCCCACTATCCATGTCGGCGTGGAGTTGATTTTATATAGTGTGGCGAGCGCAGCGAGCGGATGCTTCGGGCTCGCTGCGCTCGCCACACTATATAAAATCAACTCCACGCCGACATGGATAGTGGGGGTATGAAAAGGTACCCTCGCTGCGCTCGCCACGTTTCGGGTTGGCGTTGATAGTGGGGGTGGCGTGGGGGTGCATTTAACATTGTAAGCACCCATTAGGGTGCTTATACAATTAAAAATCTTATAGGGGGGTCAATTGACCTTGAAAGCACCCATTAGTGTGCTTATACAATTTAAAATCTCATCTCATCGTATGCCATATACAATGGTATACAGTTTTAAATTGTATAAGATCGGGTCCCATCGCAGCACATCTCATCTCATTGCATACCATCTTAAGCCTTATGGTATGCAATGAGATGGGATGAGATGGGAGCCGTGATAGTACACATATATATATAGATATGAGACAGATATAGATATGAGACAGATATAGATATGAGACAGATATAGATATGAGACAGATATAGATATGAGACAGATATAGATATGAGACAGATATAGATATGAGACAGATATAGATATGAGACAGATATAGATATGAGACAGATATAGATATGAGACAGATATAGATATGAGACAGATATAGATATGAGACAGATATAGATATGAGACAGATATAGATATGAGACAGATATAGATATGAGACAGATATAGATATGAGACAGATATAGATATGAGACAGATATAGATATGAGACAGATATAGATATGAGACAGATATAGATATAAGACAGATATAGATATGAGACAGATATAGATGATATAGCTATCTCGGTGGGTTGGCACTCCCTTCTGTAGGAAACAATTAGATTACGTTGCGCTTTACAATTGTAGACAGTAAAAGAACAAACTGCGTAACAGCAGACAGACTTGGAGGTAGGAGGGCGCTGCTGCAAGCGTAAGGTCCATACACACTGGGCGACTATGCCCAGCGTGTATGGACAGCGATGATCACTATCATCGCTGCAGGGAAAGCCGCTCAGTGCATACACACTGAGCGGCTTTCCCTCTGCCCGGCGCCGACGGAGGGGGGGAGGACGGTGTTGCATAGCGAAGTGCTATGCAAAGCCATCCTGAAAGCCGCTCATCTGCTGGTATAACCAGCAGATGAATGGCTTTCCCGGCAATGATGCAGGAGTGCGCAGCAGCGCTCATCGCCGGGCCATACACACTGGGCGGCTTTCAGCTGAAAGCCGCTCAAACCTGCTGTTTTGAGCGACTTTCAGCTCAGTCGCCCAGGGTGTATGGGCCTTTACAATCTATAGGGACATAGGAGGGAAACACAAGGACAGGCACCAGTAATAGCATAGCAGTCCCACCAAGTTGCAAGTCCAGAAGGGAAGCTATATAATACATAAGTACCTCTGAGGGTTATGTGTGCGGTCAGTGGCGTAACTATAAAAGGTGCAGGGGATGAAGCTGCTATGGGGCTCGGGGGGGGGGGGGGGGGGGTAACAACAGTGGGTGGAGGTGGAAGCAGTGCCGACAGATTCAGAATCCAGAAGCGGCTCTGGAGGTGCGCGGCTGACTGACTGTAATTAAACAGTCTGTCAGCCGCACACCCCTAGCGCCGCTACAGCAGGCGCCTGACAGCGGGCAAGGCTGCTGCTGAAGCAAGAGGGGAAGGGGTATAGAGTCTGTTACACAGGGAAACCACAGGAGCAGGGAGAGAAGCTCCTGCGGGGGAGAGAGGCTGCGCTGCAGGGGGGAGGCGGTACTGAAGGCATGGAGACTGGAGAGAGGCGAGGCTGCTGCGGGAGAAGCCGAAGAAGTGGAGAATTTGCGGCGGGGGAAGAGAGGCTGCTGCAAGGGAGGGGGCCGGCCAGCCAGCCTGTAGGAGTGCTGAGGGCTGCTGGTGCAGTGGTGAGGCTGCAGTAATGATATGTATCAGCTGGGTCCTACTTCTCCAGCAGCTCTATTCACACATCATGGCCAAAGCACTGCTACAGTCTGGACCCTCAGAGGAAACTGCCTGGTAAATTGCTGTTTAAACTATAGTGCTCTGCCTATCTGTGCCCCCTCCTTCTCTTCCACCCGAAATATGTCCCCACTCACACATCTATGCCCCTCCCGTTCATCTTGTCTATGCTCCTTACATCTGTCTGTCTTTCTATTCCCCTTCACGTCCATCCCTCTGTATATGGTTCTTTTATCATTCCGTCTCTCTCTCTATGCCCCTCCTGCCCCATCCACCTTTCTATGTCCCCTCTAATTTTATCCATCTGTGCTCTCTCTCATCCATCCTTCTATGCTCCTTCCTTCGTGTATGCCCCCTACTCTCTCTCTGTCGGTCTATGCCCCTCCAGTCAGTCCATCTATATATCCTCCCATGCCCCCTCCTCTATTTTTCCGTCTAAGGCTCTACCACCTGCTCACTCTTGTACCTCTATTTCTCTCTCCCTAACTCTCTCTCATTCCCTCTTCTTCCATGAAAACAGTCTGTCTTTTACTCTTTATCTCTTTTGTAGTAATAAAAGTGGGGGGGCCCCTTTTAAAAATTTTCTATGGGGCCCCCCAAAGTCTCTTCACTGAATAAACTCAACTGCTTATCGCAGTTTGGGCTAAAAGTGGACAAGTAACTGTTATTGGCCTGTTTACAAGCAATATCCTTATGGTATGATTGCAAGAGCAGTGCATTCATCATCTTTCAGTTGTGTCTGCTCTCTTCAGGAGGTTGCGAGGGCACCTTGGACCTCAGTGTGCAGAGATCCATTTTAGTCCTGCGTATAACTCCATAGCAATAACTGCCCAGCACAGTACTTGGCAGGTAGATGGATGGTGCTCCCGTTTTGTGCTGCCCTAATGCACTTGAAATTGTCTTTCGCCTGTGCAGTTTTACGTCACACTGATTAATCACTACTTCTTCGCGGAGGTCTGACTTCTGAGGAGCTAGTAGATGTTCTTAAGTGAGTTGAACATTGCCTCATCATACAAGTTGTGTCAAAATAATGTAACTTGTTTTCATGAGTATTCTAGCTATTTGTTTTAGAAATATTGTTGTTTTTTTTTTTTTATAGTTTAGGGCAGTATTTTTTTGTTTTTCGATTTTTTTAACATCTTTTTTTTTCTCATAGCAAATGCAGCCATTATCTGAGCTGAGCCAATATCCTTAAATCACTAGTAACTAATGAATATAGGGCTTGAATCAGATTATTTTCGGAGACAGAAGGCATCGCAAATGTAGTAGAGGCCCAGAAATGAACAGATATGCCCACCGAAGCTATTATAACACTATGAACAAATGCTGAGACACAGTTGTGCCTCTATGGCCACGCAGAATGGGCGCAGAAGCTGACTCTGGCTCCGTATTTTTCACATTCGAGATCGCAGTTGCATGCCATATAAGCCCGTGTTTTTGCAGACACACCCCCAATAGCGCCCGCGAAGGGAACCATTCAAAGCACTCTGTGACTGGTTCCTTACTGCGAGTGGCATCGCTAAGGTACTTGGCACATGTGAACTGTAGCTTAATTCAATGTGAAGTCTTCCAATAAACACTTATTTGGAACAACATTGATGTTGCGATTGCATGTGAGTAAGGCCCATGCAAATTGATTACCACCTTTTTCTTGAATATTGGTTCAGTCCACAAATCTGTTCATCTACAATGTGTGTAGGTGACAGTGGAATCCTACTCAAGGACATGATAAGTCGCATTTTAGTACTGTGAAAGGAACATTGGGTCACCAGCATGTTGGTCGACAGTCATTAGGCTGACATGAGTCTAGGTCGCCAGGGTCATTAGGTCTACATGGGTTAGGTCGACAATCAAAAGGGCAACATGGGGTTTATCAAATTTTGTTTTTGAGCCGACATGTGCTGACAGGCGGTATTTCATGCCCTACCATCCACTAGGCGTGGTGGGAGTATAAAATAGTGTGCCCGAATCATGGAGAGTCCATGTCGAGTCCATGTCGACTATCGACATTCGGGACAAAAAAATGTGAAAAACCCTATGTCGACCTTTTGACCCTGTCGACCTAATGACCCCGTAGACCTAACCCATGTCGACCTAGACTCATGTCGACCTTCCTGCATGTTGACCTAGACACCCGTCGACCAAATTGCATGTCGACCTAATGGTGTCAACCAACATGCTAGTGACCTAATGATCCACACCCTTGTGAAAAGAGGGACGTTTTGCAGCTGGAAAGTTTCTTACTAATATTAACACAGCCAAATTAATTACACTTTTTAATTTTTAATATAATTGATATTTTTTTTCAATATAATGTATGCTGCTAAAGGGCACCCAATGCTCTATGACAGTGGTGGCCAACCTGTGGCTCTTGAGCCTCATGCGGCTCTCCCCCTTGTAAAGTGCGGCTCCTGCTCCCACTGCTGCCCGCCGCCCACCGTCTGTCCCAGTCCCCCCTGCTGCCGGTTCCCTGAATCCCTTCTCCTTCTGAGGGGAGGAGAATGTGCATTGTGCATCTCTCCTACCCCTTACTGTGCATCCTTGTGACTGGGCCGTCCGCCAATCAGAGCTCGTGGGCCAGCAGCCAATCAGGAGCCGGCCAGCGAGCTTTGATTGGTGGGCGGCCCAGTCACAGGGAAGTGAGGGGAAAGGAGACGCGTGGTGTGCTGTGCTCTCCTCCCATCGGTGACATGACAGGAGGACTGCAGGGGGACACCAGACTGTCCTCTCCCCGCCTGGCAGCAGCAGCAACAACGGTGAGTGCTGCTGCTGGGAAATTTGCACTGTGGGGGCATAGCAGTTTGTGGCACTGTGGGGGCATAGCAGTTTGTGGCACTGTGGGGGCATAGCAGTTTGTGGCACTGTGGGGGCATAGCAGTTTGTGGCACTGTGGGGGCATACCAGCTTTTTGGCACTGTGGGGGCATAGCAGTTTGTGGCACTGTGGGGGCATAGCAGTTTGTGGCACTGTGGGGGCATACCAGCTTTTTGGCACTGTGGGGGCATAACCGGCACCGTGTGGTGCATACCTGGCACCGTGGGGGGCATATGCGTATCTGGCACTATTGGGGGCATATGTATATATGGCACTGCACTATTGGAGGCATATTTGTATCACACCCACCCAAGGGGTCAAAATAGACTACGCCCCTTTTTTTGGCGCATGCGCCTTCGGTGCGTGCATGATGTCGGCTCTTTAGCTTGACTACCGATATTTTTCGGCTCTTTACCTCTGACCGGTTGGCCACCCCTGCTCTATGATATTGCTGAAGGTGCCAATACCCTTTAGTAAGATCACCAAAATAATTATATATATCCATATTTTATTTCTTTGACTGGCTTAAAATATAGTTTGTACAATATAATATACTTCTTTGGCATCAGTTCTAGAGCTAGTTTCAGTCTCTCCCAGGAAGCTGGCCGGACAGTAGGAATCACTTATTAGGATTATGTTGCTCATAACAAATAGGCCTCTCCCTATAGGTACAGCTTACTCTCATTAAAGCAACAGGAAATCCCCTGTGTGTTTCTATATACATTTCTCAGCTCCGCCAGGCAAACTTCATCAGCATGTTTTCCAATCCCAGCAGCCATCTGTAGTGTGAACATGATTATTCTCTTCTCCTACACAGCTCAGGGTGGCTGAATCGCTGGCAGGTGTTTGCTGCAGGAAGGGGTTGTGATGGATGTGAAGATGAAGGAATTACAAAATATGTATAGGCATTTAAAGTGTTCTTGTCACCCACACACACAGCCACAGCAGCCATTTTGTGGTTCAACAGGAATTGTATTCCTTGTTACAGTAGGTCAGTGGCTCCTATTACGTGAATGGTCTGTTGTCGTGTAAGAAAAACTAAAGTCTGCCTCATTGATTTCACTTGTTCCCAGTGAAGTGACAGCACTCCCTTGATTGGTTCAGCTTACAAACCACTGCTTCCTCTATGTACATAACAGAAATGTGAAAAATAAAAACATTTTTACAGGTGACCTCTAAATTGATGATGTTTGTTTAAAAAAATTTAACGTTAATTAATGAAGTTGACTGCAAAATGTAGTGTCTTATCGAAAAAGAGAATATGTATATATTCAGTGAAAATAGCACAGTACACCATTAGATATAGAAATGTTTAATTTTTAATATCAACCCTTTGAGTGCCAACATTGCTGTAAGCGATCTTCAAAAATATCCACTAAAAATGCCTGCATCGCATGTATAAATAAATACATATACAGCCAAGTCAATTAATTGAAGTTTAGTTAAATATTGCACACAGGGCCGCCATCAGGGGTGGTCTGGGGGTACTTGAATCCCAGGCCCAGACAGACATGGGGCCTGGGTGGCAGCATTGTGGATACCATGGGGCTGCCATGGTAGCAGTGCTGACAACAAAAGTGTCATTACAAATGCGGCAGTGGCACTCACCATGATCCAATAAGAGCTTCCTCATCGGAAGCCAGTGCCACATTTTTAATGCTGGGCATGCGTGCTGTCCCTATCTGTAGTTTATGGTGATTTGGAGGGTTGTTTCAGAGTGGGGGGCAGACTCTGTGATACAAGCACCAGCTCCCTGCCTGTCAGTGAGGAAGAACACACAACTGTGCGACTGTGAGAGGTGGACCACGGGCAGAGGATGAAGCCGTACCACCGGAGTCACCTCTCCCCCATGGTTGTCTTCCGCACCGATATGCCTACTCACAGTCTCCAGCAGTCAGTGATCAGCAGACATTTGCTTAAGGTAAGCTCATGTGGGGAGAGGCACTATAATATTCTTCTGTCAGTGTGGGGATTGGGTTACGTAGTGTAGCATATATAACTAATTTAGTGCAGTGTATAGCAGCATGCAGTGCAGTGTGTAGGGGTGTGTGGTATATTGATGTAGTGCAGCATATAGGCTCATATAGTATAGTAATATAGTGAAATAATGAACAATGTATGTATTTGGGGAACACGAGGACCCATATGACAGATGGTAAGGGCATTTGGGGCACACAGAGGGCAATATCATCCAATAGTATCTCCTTTTTTATAAATGTTTGAGTATCTGCTGGGTTGTTTTTGTGAGCAGGGGGGGTTTGACAAATAAAATGATATATTAATTATGAACACCACCTTTCCCTTATGGGAGCCCTGCCCATTTTGGCAGTCCCGGGCCCCACAACTTATGATGACCCTGATTGCACCCGCTGTGGGCAGCACTGGCATGTTTTAACAGATATTTTGTGGATTTCTCTCAGCAACGTTGGCACTCAATGGGTTTATAAAAGGGTTTGCCTTCCAGTTTTCACATCTATTTTGGCGAATTCCCTTGGCACTCATGTCATACATGGCCACTCAACAAAATTTTGCCACAATTCCTATACACACACACGCACACACACACACACATAGAGCAGCTTGTCAGGCAACCCTCTCCCCCTGCGCTGCGACACTTGTCACTCTCCCCACCCCTCTTATGCAGAAGCTCAGTTTACACACCACTGTACAGCGGCAGTACCTGCTGTCAAAGATGCTTTGGTCATAGCTGTTGTTTCCCCTCTGAAAGTCAGCCAACTCCAAGGAAGAGGCAGCCTCGTTTTAATTTTACATCCAATATCGTTGATGGGATATTGCATTGTGCAGCTTCAAAACGAGTCTAACTCATGGAGCTTGCTGAGATGTGGGAAGGGGACAGCAGCAGTTACCACAATTAAGTACCAGTATAGGGGGGTGTAAGAGGGGCTTTCAACTTCTGTTAAAATCGTTCAGTTGGGAGAAAAGTTAGAAAGTTCCCACTGCACTGACACAAACTAGTTGACAGAAATCAAATTTGATTTCTACATCTAATTGGCTTGCGTGGGGTTGGTCACTTAGTGTGTGTACTTGTGTATTATCAGGGCACCCACTAAGCATATAGCTTAGTGCCCTATTCTGCGTAGTGAGATCACATTGCATGCAGTTCATTTTCACTGGATGTGCATAGCATTGCACGCAAATCACGAGCGATGCGATTTAGCACTCCCCCACTATCCACGGCGATGCAATGTCATTTAGCACACACACACTATCCACGTCACCCCGAAGCGTGGCGAGCGCATCGAGGGGACGTGGAACGTGTCCTTCCAACTGTTTCATACCCCCACTATCCACGTCGGCGTGGAGTTGATTTTATAAAGTGTGGCAAATGCAGCGAGCCACTAAGCCAGAAGCATGGCGATTACTTTACATGTATTCCGCATCCACTCGCCACACTTAGGGCTCGCTGCGCTCGCCACAGTTTGTAAAATCAACTCCACGCCGACGTGTATAGTGGGGGTGATGAAAAGGTCGGGAGGACGCGTTCCACTGCGCTCACCACGCTTCAGGGTGACGTGGATAGTGGGGGTGTACTATATCCCATTGCATTGCATCGCACGCGATAAAACAATCGCGTGCGATGCGATCCACGGGCAGGGGTGCTGTGAAATCTAACAAGTATCATCGCATTGTTGCGATGCGATCTCTACGTCTGCGTACGTAGGGAATTTGGGCACCCTGATAATACACAAGTATTTTTATTTACATTGCATTGAAAACTATATATTCATGCTCATGTAATAAACAGGCAGGCTTGTGTTGCTTTTCAAAAATAAATTTGTATTATTTTTAACATTTACCTGGAGAATCCCAATACCTGCTGGAGATGACTTATTGCTATGGGAATATTATTTTACATCTGAAAAGGATTTCCTAAAATTGCTGCATCCAAATATAACAGGAGCTGGGCTCTGTGTTGTCCCCTCTCCCAAAACACATGATGTCACTCCATGTGGGTACGAATGCCAGCTGCAGGAAGTGGCGCACTGCCCATAGTACATCAAGGATGCCCCTGGCAGCTGTATATGCTGCAGGGGGTGTGCCCTCTGATCTGCTCTGCATCAGCGATATTGGCTGCAGGGTGTCATTTTAGGCTTTGGTGGCTTAAATTGATTTCACAATCCACATTTGGGTAAATGTGGATATTCATGTTAAACAGAATTCAATATGCTCCTATCATGGATTGGTAAGAACATATGCACCAGGCTGAGGTCAGGTGTTCTGTATTTTCTGTCACAGCACAGATTCAAATGACTTATGCATGTGATATATTCATAATGCTAGGCCCACCTTACGCAATCTGTACTTAATACTTACTCTCTGGAGTCCTGTCTCCACAACATTGTTGTACAAATTGGGGAAAAACATATGGTAGCCATTTTCCCAGTGATCTACAGATACACATTAGTAAAAATCACATTTTCCAAGGGACTTTGGAACAGTATCGTTGCAATGCTAGCTAGGAAGGAAGAGGGGTGTGTGTGTGCAGACACAGCACACGGGCCTCCTCTTCTCTTTTATAAGGATAGTGGATAAGTGGAATATCCTCCCATCAGAGGTGGTAGAGGCTAAGACAGTAGAACAATTTAAACATGCTTGGGATAGGCATATGAATATCCTTACAAAGAAATAAGGTTGAGATTACCTGAAGGATAAAAAAGGGGCATACTAGATGGGCCAAATGGTTCTTATCTGCTGTCAAATTCTATGTTTCTATATGCCCTTGCTCCGAGTGTTTGCATGTTTTTTCTCATGGTGCTGCAGTTTCCTCCCACACTCCAAAAAAAAATATACAGGTGGGTTAATTGGTTGCTAGTTTGTTGTGGGGTAGACAGTTAGTGATGCAGCGCTACAGTGAAAGATTAAATATTTTCTACACAGTACTGTATAATATGGTGCTATTCTATATATGACTACTATCCTGTAATGGTTAAATGCAATAACTGTGATCTCTAAGTTTGCTCCTGTCCAGGAAATATAAAACCATATTGCAAAGCATGGTGATCCATTACAATAGATTAGTTTTATTTTTGTTGCCTGCGCACCACATTGTAATTACGGCAAGAATGTATTACTTGTTCGTGGAGATGGAAGTCCGTAAACTGCAAATGTGATAAAGTGTTAATCCACACGGTGAATGTACAAATTGCTAAGCAATTGGTTTGAACATGATTATCGAGGAACCAGCTTTAAATGCCAGCTCTCTGTTCCAGAATATGCAAGATCAATGACATTGTAGCAATTAAAACGGTTTTATATGTAGGGAAAATGCAGTATGCGGTGCTCTTTGCTGAAGCAGAGAAGACCTTCCGATTGCAACTAGCACCCC
The DNA here is from genome assembly GCF_055691185.1 of Crinia signifera. Classification (NCBI taxonomy): domain Eukaryota; kingdom Metazoa; phylum Chordata; class Amphibia; order Anura; family Myobatrachidae; genus Crinia; species Crinia signifera. The sequence goes on along the minus strand of NC_139222.1, from coordinate 142,702,545 downwards.
ATTTAATAGCTGCCAAGCACATGCTGTCATATATTTATTGAGAAATAAAGGATGCACTTGACCACCATCCTGGTTCTATCTGTTTGCAGTTGCGTAAGAATAAAAGAAGCATTGCTATTCTACACTTTAATATCAAAAAACAAGCAGGGTAAACAGTAAAGCAGGGGTTTTCAGGCTATTTTGCTCTGGAACCCTGTCAGACAATAACAATTGATTACATTATTATTTTGTGTGAAATCTGGCTTTGGTACTAGCCAGTGCCTCCTGAGCCATGTACCTCACCACACATTCATGGCAGCATTATGGCGGCATAAAATGCTGGGAGGAGTCTGAAGTAACACAATTCTGAGAGATTAGAGAAGTCCCCTGCAACATAGAGTTGCGACTCACTTTGGGGTTGGGACTCACAGTTTTAGAACCGCTGACAGAAAGTGGCCAATTTTGCATACATCTTTTCCAGATATGATATAATGGTGTTTTACACATCCACATCAGTTTGAGAGGCATAATGCATCAAAATGTTGTGGTATTGGAGAACTCTGCTTCTTCTGTTTCTGTCTGCCTTATGGCTTGTCTCTGTTACCCGTCTTACATTTAGCTTTAACTGAAAGTCACAAAAAAGACGCCCAATGCTTCAGACTCACACGGAGCTCATATTGTATAAATGTAACTCTCTCTGCACGGGTTACATCAGCCCCACCTGCAGTGCACATGGTTTTGTCTACTTAAAGAAGGATTTGATTTTGCAAACCAACCAGAATCGACCTCTTAATGCATGGGAAACCCATAGATTGTAGCACAATGCCAAATAATTGAATAGATGCAGGTGGAAAAACTAGCAAACCCAGGGTTAACTCACACTAACTCATAGATTTCACTCAAAGTGCTGGAAGCTTTTTGGGTTCCCCATCCGATAAATGTGGAGTCTGCATTATATCATGTTCCTTGATTTTCTCTTAAAATTTTGAGCATATTGAAGAAAAACATGTATTTTAATAAACTGTGTTTTTGGCTTGGAAACGAAGGCTTAAGGAATGTACACTTTTGGCATTTTCTTGTAATTTATGAATAGGACAGCCATGCTTTTACCCAGAACCATTTGATGCAGTAAGCCATAACATACATAAACATATGCATCCTCATACATCTAGCCTCAATATGCAGTGCCTGGTGTGAGCGAGCCAGCAGCTACTGTGCCACTCTAAAGGCCCCCATACATTATGCGATTTGGGCCCGATTTCATCCGATTCGGATGAATCGGGTCGTAAAATCGTCCCAAATCGCATGTTTTGACACCCTGTCCGACACGATGCGCGGTCCCGTGCGCATCGGATCGGAGTCGGGCAGTTGCACCGGCTGCACATAAGATTTCCTAAATCTTATGTGCAGGGTCAGCGGGCGGGTTAAGCCGGGGAGCTGCAGGGAACAGCCGGGCAAGGTGAGCTGACAAATAGTCAGCAGGCGGGGGGCGCAGACACATAGGCAGCGGGCGGGGGGACGCTGGTGAATCGGCGAGGGGAACAGCTCATGTGCTGGGCAGGAGGACCAGGCAGCCTCAGCTTCAAGGAAGAAAAAGCTCTCTCAGCCAATCAGCAATTCCTCTCCCCATGCCCGGCTCACCAGCGTCCCCGCCTGCTGACTATTTGTCAGCTCACCCTGCCCGGCTATTCACTGCAGCTCCCCAGCATCCCCCACCCGGCTCTCCCCCTGCAGCTCCCCGGGCACTGCATATGATAAATCCATGCGATTTATCATATGCAAAATTTGGCACATCAAGTGCCTAATCGTGTGTTCCCCTCCCGGGGAGCTGCAGGGGAAATCAAGTCCGACTTGTCCCAAGGACAAGTCGGACTAATGTATGGGGGCCTTAAGAACTTCAGGCATATTTTTTTTTTGTTATGCCAGACTTTTTTTTATATCCGAATAGCTATGCAAATTAGATGTTCAAGCTGATTAAAATATAGTATGCACATGAAGGTGGCTGTAGTTAATAAATGCACTCACGACTAGGCAGGGCCAGATTAAGGCTGGTGGGGGCCCTGGGCAACAAATGTGTGGGGCCCCCACCATTAAAAATGTTAGTTGATTTGTAAAAACAAACAAACTATCGGTCGGGAACATTGTGACCATCAGAACATCACAACCATCGTGACATGCTTTTTTTAACAGCAGGAACAGCCCAAGTACACAGGGGCGGGGCTTGGTGTGAGGTTAATTTACCCAGTGGCTGCTATTGTCTGTAGCCGATGGAACACAATGATCGGCAGCAGGGCAAATGCTGGGAGAGAACACGGGGAGGCAGAGGGACCTTTGTCCCTCTGAGAGGGGGCCCCCACAGACTTCTTTTTAAGAGACTGCTCCAATTTATAAAGCAGTCTGTGGGGGCCCCTAATGTATGGGGGCCCCCGGGATGACCACTCCTGTCATCCCTTGGATAATCCAGCCCTGAGACTAGGTGCAACCAGAAGGGCTGTGTTAATGTGACTGCAGCAACGATGATGGAGGACACATCTGTACTGTACAAACTGCAAAGTAATTTAACTTAGGGCTGGCAAATTGTGTAATTTCCTTACTGTGCAATTTTCTGTAGGTCGTGTTCCCATCAGAACTCATTTGTGCGTGAGTTACAGGGACAATTTCCAGCCTGCGTTGGCCACAAACCGCCTTCTTGTTAATAAGACCTAAAAAATTGGAGTTTAATGTTCATGAGTAGGTTTCCTGGCTCTCTTATTTGGCTAGACTCTGCCTCTGAAACTATATTAAAACAGAGTGCATATGCTAAATGCATAAATGTCCTGGAATAAATTAACCCATATCTTACAAATGACTCATTCAAAAGTTAGTACAGAGTAGAAAGATTTTTTTCAAGTACTTTTTAAAACTAACTTTTTGTTTTATATTGCTTATGATACATTGCTATTTTTGTATCAGAAGGCTGACCTGTACTGCCAGTTGGAGTATCTCTGGCACTTTGGGGGTTATTTTAGTTCACTCTTTCTGACAAATTCTTTCTTAGATGGACAAAACCATGTGCACTGCAGGTGGGGCAGATGTTATTTATGCAGAGAGAATTAGATTTGGGTGGGATTTTACTTTAAAGTGAGATCTATATTGCAGTGTAAAAATAAAGCAGCCAGTATTTACCCTGCACAGAAACAAAATATCTCACCCAAATCTAATTCTCTCTGTACATGATACATCTGCCCCCCTGCCGTGCACATGGTTTTGTCCATCTAAAGGAGCCCATACACGCTCCGTTTTGCGGCGGCTCCGTTTTGTACTATGCAATGCACGCTCCCGCGCATCACATAGCACGGTACAAAAAGTATGTGCTGCACATACTTTTTGTACTAGCTACACATCGCATCAGATCGCATTGCATGCACACTGCATGCGCAAGGCATGCGATGTGTATTATTTAAGTCCCGAACGGATCCGTTAAACGGACCGTGTATGGGCAGCTTAAGAAGGATTTTGTCAGAAAGAGTGAACTAGAATAAGGCCCTTTGTGTATAAGCCTGTGTATAAGATGTCTGTTAAAATCATTGTTCAGCATAGCTAACCTCCCAGCCCTGTATGCTCTGCACTTGGCCACCTCACTAATTTGGCCTGTGAATGGAGAATTTTGTCAAATCGTTGAGCAGGACTCGACAAACCCCGGTCGCCAGGTCATTTTTATTAACCCTTTGCGTGCCAATGTTGCTTTGAGAGATTCTCAAACTATCCTTTACAAAATGCCTGCATTACTCACAGTGACTGTTCTTTTCTTGGGTGCAATATTTATCTAAATGTCTTGGAGACTTGCCTACTTTCCAAGTGGCCAGGAGTGGCACCCAGTTTTCAGGACACCCCTGGGCATTTTGAGAGAGTAGGTAAGTATGTCAACAAGATATTTGTGTTTTGAAAACTGTAAAGAAAAGTATGCACAGGACCTACATCTGTCCCTGTTTCTGTGTTATTTCAAAGACATTTCATGTGTTTTTTCGTGCTATCTTAAAATATGTTTGCTAATTAGATATGAGATATTTGTAGTGAATAAAAAGGACTATGGAAAAGTACACGTTGTCTTTGTCATTTCTTTTGTGATTTTTATAAAAATGTTCCAGATCTTTAGGGGTCTGAGATATTTAGGGCATGTGGTCTTTTTTACAGTGAGACGTTAGCCTGTGTATTCTTATTTGTCTTGGAAAAAAGCATCACTTGAACTATATAGTCAGATTCATGGTCCCATCATTAATTTGATTGATACAGTGAGTTGTCCAAAAAGTATATAAGTGCCAGACACAAAACAATAAAAAGTTGACCAAAGCCAAATGCTAAAGCCCAAATGCAGTGTCCTCATGTAGTCGGATATTGAGGTGGTGACCAAGCTGTCGGCACAATTTAATTCTATTTTCGTTCGTCATAGTCTTTTGTCAAGCTTGGGTTGGAATGTTTTCTTCAGAGCAGAAATGTTAGATGGAAGCACAGATGCCCGAGGGAAGTGATGGCAAGCTATAAGAAGGCACAAGCTTTGTGTTCAGTAGTTACTTGTTTCCATACATCTACTATAAATGGATATTATGTCATTCAGTCACATTGATGCAGCTTTGAAGAAGAGATGGGCACTATCTGCTTTTAATGCATTACAGTATAGGAAGTGCAAAGACAGCAAGGGCAACATGTAAAAGGGTGCAAATAGAGATGGGGATATCCCCCTTATTTAAGAAACCAGCACCTGGCTCTAGGATTGGTCTTGCTTCCAAAAATACGGTGGACCAAAAAGTAGGGGTCCCTTGCATTTTGGAACCAACACTAGACTCCAACTGCCAGTAGGTTAATATAACAGCTGGGGACACTATTAATACAAGGTCCCCCAGCCGTCACATTACCCCCTGGCTGGTCAGCCCTGGGGGAGTAGGCACCCCCAATAAAAGCCCCCCCCCCAGGCTTCACCCGTCCAGGGTTAATGCCCGGGCTGTCCTTTTTAACTGCCTTATTGCGGGAGCTGCAAGGCTTGAAACTTAACACGGATTCTAGGGGTTATCACTCAGTTGCGACAAATTTACCCCACTAAGAAAAGACTGTGATTTATTAGCATTGCAAATTGAAACTCAAGGCTATACCAACCTTTTCCTGCCATGGTAAATTACCACATGTAATTGAATCTGGCCCTATCTCTCCACTTTATCATACCTCCCAGCTGTCCTGACTTTTGTGGGATAGTCGCATTTATTTGGGATCCCCTGTTGCTTAGTGTCTATTCCCATGAGACAGAGGTACTGGGGGCATGGACAGTAGCTCCCAGGGCACACCCCCACAACAATGTTAACAGGAGACATGGCTCGTGATAGTGACATTGCCACAAAGTCTTAACCCCCTTTGTCAAGGCCATACTTCTTTTCTAGGTCATGCAGGAGTTTGAAGTCGGTACGCCACTAAGTTGGGAAGTATGACTTTATTCATTTCCAAGCTTTGATAAATTTGTGCCTCATTTTCCAACCTAGACTTAAATTGGGTACACACTAGAGGACATAAAACCAATACAATGTCATTCACTATTTCACTGTAACTCCGGGACAAATAATGCGTGTAAACTGAGCCCATCAGTGGCCATATCCAGCAGTATGCTGTCGTTGGCAATATCCTCAGATTGAGCTGCTGTATTGTATGCCTAAACAAAATAGAGGGATTCTGTGGCCTATGAAATGTGTGTAACACATGAATGACTGAATATCTTTACGCCTCCACCTGAGAGCACTGTGCTTTTCATGCCGTTATATGAGAGCTAACATCTGCTGCTTCCAAGACTTCTACATTTGCTGTATTCCTGTAACCACCAGATAAGAGCTAAAGCTTATCCTTACCCTGGCTGCATCACCAAACTCACCCTCTGCTTCATACCAATTTATGTGACAGCTATAACAATGAGTGATGTACTTATAACACTTTAGAAATGATAAATGGTGCTCCAGCCAAACCGCTCCTAAAGCTCAGCAGCTGTAGCTTCTGGACTGACCATACGAGGTGGATTTTCCACAAGGTACATGCTAGGGCCCATCAAGTCCCAAGGGGCCCCATAAAGATATTCTAGCCATCCAAAATGTTCCCAGAGCAATTTCATAACATCACACGGACCTGTCCACATTCCCAAAGTCCTTATAATATTTTTTGAATATTAAAAATTTAAAAAAAATTTTGGACACAGAAAAATGGTTTCATCTACTGTATGTGGTCCCTCCGTTTATTTTAATTGTGACGCAGGTATTAAGCCTATTTCCAAAAGACCAAGAGCCTGATTTCTACGCAATGCTGATGTTTACGCAGCTAAGCATTTATCGTTAGTATCGTTCCCATGTACAAAGATACTGCATTCATGCCACCTACAATCAGCAGCAAAAATACAGTGCAATGAATTGTTTGAGAAGTGTGTGTGTGTCGGGGGGGGGGGGGGGGGGCTAGGTATCTTGCTTAGGGTCCCACAAGGTCTAAATCTTCCTGTGAAACCCTATAATGTCAGGAGGAAACCACTTAGTTTCACAGGAGTCTGGGGGCGGGGTTAGGGGTGCTCGAAACCTTAATCTGATTCCAAAGTTCTGCATGGCGCCAGATACTCTCAGCACAACCTGTCCCTGAGAGAACAGCCATCATATATAAATATATATATATATATAATCACATATATGATGACCTGCATGTTTATGTGCTAAGCAGTTGCCCCCCTAGCACTATATGGTTGATGCTGCAGTCGCCACTGCTCCTGTCTTGTATTTGAAAAATGATAGCAAAGATTTGATTGGCCTGAGCACCATCTATAATGAGTGATAACAAGAATATCCCTAGTTGTTAAATCTTCCATAGTAAGCCATGTGTTAATGTGCATTGGGCAGAACAGATGGTGTAATGGTTAGCATTACTGCCTCACAGCGCTGAGGTCATGGGTTCAATCTCCACCATGGCCCCAACTGTGCGGAATTTGTATACTCTCCCCGTGTTTATGTGGGTTTCCTCCGGGTACTCCAGTTTCCTCCCACAATCCAAAAATATACTGGTAGGTCAAATGGCTTCCAACAAAATTAACCCTAGAATATCTGTGTGTGCATGTATATGTGGTAGGGAACATAAATTGTGAGCTCCACTGGGGCAGGGACTGATGTGAATGTTCAACTATACTTTGTAAAGCGCTGCGGAATATGTATGCGCTGTATAAGAAAATGTTAATAAACAATTAATAAATAATTCGCCTTCAGCAGTGTAACCACACTCATACCAAGAGATAAGCAGTTCCCAATGACGATTTTGTCATACCCACCACATTTGGCTACCGGGGGAATTGGGAAAGCTGCAGCGGAGCTGCAACCTCATTTGAAAATAGGTAAGCCTCTTGGAGTGTGGGAGCAGCCTCAGGTAGAAGGTGTGACCTAGCTTCACAGCCCAGGTTTTCGTCAATTTGGGGGTGTGCCCAGCACTCCCAGAGTAGCTGGACAGTGCATGGCTCCCCTACACGAACTGCTAAATGTTGTGGGAATGTGTCCAGTTAGCGGGACTGTCCCCTCTATAATTAGGACAGTTGGGAGGTATAGGTTAGGTACCTAGTAATGGCAGCAACATACATTTTTACAAAGCATAAAAAAAGGTTGTGTACTATAAAGGTGCCCACACAATGATATATAGATGTGCACTGTGCGTTTTGTAGTAGATTGCATCGCATCTAAGTCAAAATAGACAGTTCTAAAACAGTGTGGAATATGCGATGGATGTGATGCGATCTAGTATAAAATGTACTGCCTTCACATACTTTTTTGTACTATACGTTCAAAACGCATGCATCCATCGCACACTGTGTGTGGGCACCATAAGAAGGAATTCCTATACCCTATGGCAGGCGACTTTGGTGGCAAAATATACCCATCCAGGTGGCAGGCAAGCCCATAATGTTTTTTTCAAATGTGCTTTTATCTTCATGCTTCATTTTGTTTACTTTGGTAATGGTGCCTCAGGTTGCTAAGCAACAATCTAGCAACATTTTCTAAAGGGGGTAGGGTTATAAACACTTCAATCACCTTACTGTTTTGTTACTTTTACAAAAGTACAGTGTTATGAAAAGACACCATTGTCATTTTAAATATTTTTACTTTTAGACCTTGTCATCTGTCATTCTGCTGCTGCATGGTTTTTATGGGCTTGTCAAAGTCACTTCAATTTCATGGTTTTAATCTATTACTGCACATTGCTCTGTAATCTGAATTTCAATATTGCTTTACTACTTGGTCAGCAATTTTCAAATGCTTGCCTTAGTGTTTGTTTTATTTCACAATAATACCCCTTTCACATCGCACTTTTAAAACGGTATATTGCCGTTTTTTTTCCATTTTAAAACGTTTAAGGCTGCAATGTGAAAGTGCCAGAGTTGATTTACCGGTTAAAGTTAACCGGTATTTCAACACGGTTAAAAAGCAGAGTCCTACATGTTTTAAAGCCGTTTTTTTGGCAGTTTGAACAGCTCTATTTCAATGGCTTTAAACGTGTCCCTTGGGGGTTGAATGTTTGAATGGTATTAAATGATTTTTAAAACGGTTTTCACCTGCAATGTGAAAGGTCTCAAGGCTCTGACCCGTTTTAAAGTCCCATTTAAGAATACCGTGTCATTACCCATTTCTGCAATGTGAAAGCAGTATAACTAAAACACTAGTCCATAATAAACTGCATTATGGTGTGTACACACGGGCCTATATGGCTTCCGATGTTGCTGATATAGTAGGGTGACCAACTCATCCCTTTAATCCGGGACAAATATTAATTACACAGGTTCTGTGGCTGGCTTTCACCTGGTTTTAAACTGCCACACCTTAAGACTCAATTTCACCTGGGTTTAAACTGCCACAGAACCTGTGTAATTAATATGTGTCCCGGATTAAAGGGATGAGTTGGTCACCCTATGATATAGTGAACATTGGCAGCCATATTGCATGCAAATCGCATGCTTTTTTAGGGCTTGCGAGCACGATGCGCTGCCGATGCGCGCTCCCATGTGAGCGCAAATCGTCAGCCAGATAGAGAGGGCAGGCAAGACAATATAGTGCAGATCGGCACGATATAGTGTAAATTGTGCCCCTCTAGCATGCCATTAGATGCGAGTCCCGATGCGATCAGATCGCATCGGGACTCGCATCTCACGGCATATCCTGCCATTTGTACACACCATTACATTTTGTGTGTGTGTGTGTATGTGTGTATATGTGTATATATATATATATATATATATATATATATATATATATATATATATTCTAAGCAGTTAGACCAGCACTAGATGTAAGAATAAATCCATCCAGTAATGAATCCTTTGTATGTGTACAAGGGAATAGGTGGCCAAAACCAAAGTCAATATGTATCCTGATTGCAGCAACCTTCAACAACAAGAGGATCCACAGAGGTAGGAATCTAGGCAAAAACACAGAAGAAGGTGCAATTCATGGTGCATTCAAAGAGTTTAATGTGATAAAAAAGTAAAGTCAGAAGGAGCAAGGCATACCAAAATTAAAACAGGGTGGACTGGATACCACGTGACATGACATATACCATCAAAGGCTAAGCTGCTGGGCAGTCCTGGTCCTGAAGAACCGAGTACCTCATAAGCCCCCGCCCCCCCCTGCTGGATTACGAGCAGGTGCCTGAAGGAGACCAGAGTCGGGCAGAGGTCCACAGAAGCAGCAAGCAGGTGGATGCAGATAGCCACGCCCTGGCATCAACGAGGCATTCAGTGTATATGTGCTTCATCGTTTGCTGAGGCTTTCAGGTGACATCGTTAACACTATCCGTGGTAGAGCCCATTGTCTAGTGCGTATAAAGGGTGTAGGACAGAAGATATTATCTAGCGGCCTATATTTTAGTTGTATTTAGATCCCCCCTCCCCCCTGCACCATCACCACACACATACAAACACTCTTGTTAATCTGGTGTAGGGCAGGATGTACCAACCTCTTGCCATACATCCCACCACACAACACGGCAATACTAATCCCATATGTATTAACAAAGGTGATTAGTACTGTAAATGGCAGCTCGCCCAATAACAGCTGCCCTGTGCTGGGTTTATGACCCAGGAGTCCATCTGCGCATGGCAGAAGGATGCAGCAGCCTCGCCCACAACCCATAGGTTAATGACAATTGTAAGCTTGCGAGCAGGGCCCTCCTACATTTTGACTGTCTGTAAATACTCTGTTTGTTGTATCACTGTCTCCTTTGTAAAGCGCAACGGAATCTGCTGCGCTATATAAGAAACTGTTAATAAATAAATAAACAATAGCAAGTGTTATCCACCTCAATGAAGCCCAGCATTGCCAGGCTTAATACATGTGGGGAAATGCAGCCAAAGCCTGAAAATTTTCTTTTGGCCGCATTTTCCCATTAATAATCCCACCCATATCCCCCAAACACCCAAATTAGTGGGCAGTTTGGTCAAACGTTACACCTTGAAGTATAAATAGATTGCATTTGTACATGTAAGCTCAGCATTAGCTGGCATGCTGGCATCCATAGGCACATGTGGGATTTATTGGCTGGTTTGCTGCCTGACCTATGAATGCTGGTAGGTTCGTTGGGTAGGCATGTGTGCGTACTGAGGAGATGGAAGAAAATGAATATGTATTTGAAACACAAGAGTCTGACATTTTAGAGACGCACAATAATCTTTTTGGGCTCTGCCCTTCTCTCCCGACCCCAGCTAGTGTTTGGGGGCTTTTTTGTCCACATGTGTGCACCTGCAAATGTGCTTATTGGCTATTAAAGCTCTGTTGTAACAACCATTTCATGAAGGCTTGCTTGCAAATAAGTAATGGTTATCCAAGTTTTGTTGCCATACATATCTTTATGACCATTGTAACATAAACTGTTACCCCTTCCCTGATCTGAGCATCTCCCCTAGATCTGCCTGACTGACCCCTGTCTCAAATTAATCAGCGGATAGTAAAAATAAGTATGAAAAGTGTTTAAATATACATATTTACTTGTGGCATTCCCAGGTGATATGTTTCTTGGCGATCGTGCACGAAAAGAAAATTTAGACTAGCTCATGTGAAAGTGTTATCTTATAAATCACCCCTCCCTCTTCTCCTTGCACAGCTGATTTAATGCATGTACAGTTGCTGGATTATTGGTTTTACCTTGCAACTCCAAACCTATGATGGGAAGTAATGAGTTCTCTATAGACTGTTACACATCAAGCTGTTTGTGTACTGTTCTGTCCCTCGTGGTCTGACCCATAAGCTTTATGTCTGATCATCAGCGACTTATCCCACGTTACTCCACCAGACATGACTTACATACAGAATGGGGGTTGACATTGATCTATAACAAATATTAAACAGACATAAATGTGTTCTTATGCTAAGCAACAGTCTTTTACATCTTCTATAGATTTTCATGGATTTCTAGGAAATTGCTCATCATAACTAGATGTTTTATAATATTATTGAGGAAATTCTGACCATCTTCTCCAAGTAGACAGAACTTGTTTCTTGAGAACTGTGGGGGTAATTCAGTTGCGATTGCACATGTTATATTATCCACAAAGTACCGATGTTCAGTACTTCGCGCATGCGCAGGACCCGTTTTGCACGTGTGAATGGGTTACGTGAAATCGGAACCAAAAAGACAGCAGTCTGTCAGTGATTGACAGACTGCTGCCATTCAAGGGGGCAGGATGGAAGGTGGCAACAGCCTCTGTTTGTGAAAATGGAGGTGTGTTGCCACCGTTGTGTGGACTTTTACTTCTAGATGAAACATTTTACATCCAATTACTTCTCCATCAACAGAACATGAATGCAGGTGTGCAAAGATTACTCAAATGATGCTGTCTAATTGTGTAAGAGAGACTCACTGAAATTGTAGCAATCTCCCTGATTGCACCTTACCCAGTGGCGGAACTAGAACTTTTGTGCCCCACTGCCCAAAAATTTTCTGGACACCCCCCATCTCCCAATATATTATTATTATATATATTTTTTTTTAACTACGTGCTTGTGTCCAGGGGTTTCCTGCATGTTGCCTGGGGTAAGAAAGAGTAATTCTGGTACTCTGATGCCCATGTAGAGGAGACCATACAGCAGTAGCATCACCCCCTTGCTGCTGCAAATTGTAACCAGCTGCGCTAGGATTGGCTGGCTGAGCAGGCTGCTCCTGGTGCACTGCTTCCCTCTACCCTGCCCATCAAAGCATACTGAGCCATCAGCTCCTGTCACCAGTCCTGGCCCCATCTCCTGACAGGTCCCCATTCCAAGCGCAGACTTTGCATTCCCAATGGCTGGTGAGGAACTTGCGGAGGAGCTATGGCTGTGCAGAGCTAGGAGATGCGCACTGTTCCTGGTAGGTCAGTGTTAGCGCACCGGTCACAGCCATAATGCTCTGCATTCCTCAACCTGCTGGCTCCCACCAGGCACCACTTAGACTGCGATGGCATTGTTACACCACTGACCTTACCACTGTCATGTAGCTGTTATACTCTTTGGAGTGGTGGGGTAGTAATAAGTCAGAGATATTTACATTAAAATGGGATCATCAGTGCTATTTCCCTGCATTGGTTATCAGGCAAAAATGATCCCTGTGGCTGCATGCATTTTGAAATCAGGTTCCTTTTGGCCACCAATATGGAGCCACTTGTAAAACACTATACATGAGTAATCCCTAAAAAAAGTTAACTTATGGGACCTACATATGTAACGATTCAGGGGCATTTTCTAAGAGATCGCTTAGAAAATGCCCCTACATTGTTCCGTTTGAAGGGGCCATAGTGATGCCGGGGCCCATTAATATCAAGCATGCTGGATTCATCTAGAATTGCCTGTGTCATGGACAGTGTTCTGACCGGAGAACATTGTCCCTGGCAGGCCATGCGGCGCAGTGTGCTAAGCATTCTGCTAGCCATCAGCACATGTCCCCGTGTGTAGGCCCCATAACTGTTCTTCAACGAGTAGATCTTACTGCTTTGGGAGTCATTAATGTTTGAATGTAAGTTGTTTTCTTTGACACGTCTGCATTTCACAATTTCCCTGAAATGCTTTTTCAAAAGTAGGCAAGTATGCAGTGAAGTACCCAACAATTTAAATAATTTACATAAATGATTGACACTTATTTAGTTGTTGGAGGCAGTCTGTTCTTCGAGTGCTTGTATGAGGGAACAGATTTATTTATTTAAAGCTATTTATCAACAATAAAATACTTTTATTAATAACCAATGGAAGCCAAACCTATTGCATTCTTTTTGTTACGGAATCATGCCACATGATTAGACCGCTGAAGACGGTCAGAGCATGGTCACTGTATGACTTCATTTATCTCCAGATTTTTGGTTACCTATAAATGCAGATGTAGCAATATTGTTTTTTGACAACCAAATTGTTCATAAACAGCTATAGGCTCCTGCAAGTTTTATCTGGTTCCATTTGGTCTGGGAGTAATGATCTTATGAATAAAATTGCATCAGCAATTGCAATCAAAACATACCAACATACTGCATGTCTACTTTGTCATGTCAGCCTGATCTGTTGACCTGTTATACGACACCGCTCAAATCCTGGGTTGAGTTTTTAAGCAATGTTCCCATTTATACAAGATCTACATATAGAAGTTAAATGGACCTTAAGGCCCATACACACTGGGCGAGTGTGACAGGAGATTTGAGCGGCTTTCAGCTCAAAGCCGCCCAGTGTGTATGCCCCGGCTATGAGCGGTGAGCGCTGCTGCGTGCTCCCGCAACATCGCCGGGAAAGCCGTTCATCTGCTGGTTATACCAGCAGATGAGCGGCTTTCAGGACGGATTTGCATAGCGCTCTGCTATGCAACGCCGTCATCCCCCCCTCCATCGGTGCCGGGCAGTGGGAAAGCCAAGTGTGTATGCACTGAGCGGCTTTCCCCACAGCGATGAACGCTATCATCGCTGTCCATACACGCTGGGCATAGTCGCCCAGTGTGTATGGACCTTTTCCTGACTCTCCAAGTAGTCATTTATCATAAGATAATGAACACCATATATTGACTCTGCAGGACAGTAGATCTTACCTTCAGTATATACATACAATCAATACAACTATGTAATGAATACTTTCATAAGCGAGGCCAATTTTGCATATTATGGACCACTTTTGTCTACAGTAGCTATTGTTTTCTTTTCCGCAACGTGAAAATTTTTATTCGGCCACAAGGCTTTTGCTATCCAATTGGCTCCGACAAATTTAGTTGTAGTTATTTCTAAAGGATTTCATGCAGCTTCGGTCTTGCACCCCTGAGCAGGTGCAAAGTAGAGGAAACTCATTACTTTGAAGGTAATAATGTGAAGCTCAATTAGATGTTTTCAGTTAGCTTAAGTAAGCCAATAGTTACATGTAATTTTTGGGATGATATTCTGCAAAGTACAGAATCATTTAATATAAGATGTGGGACAGGTATTTGGGGTTTTTATATACATGGGACTGGTGTTTTAAGATTGGATGTGGGAATTTCAGGTAATTATTTTTTAATGTCTTTAAATACTGAAAAATCAACTTGCAGGCATTTTAAAATCGCAATATATTTTTATCTGGTACAATAATAGGCATCTGTAATGATTTTTTTTTTACATTTACTGTAGATTTTAGCAGAAAAATATAATGGGCAGATGTATTAAGCCTTAAAAATAGATAAATGTAATATTAATAAAGCATCAAATGCCCAGCCAATCAGCTGCTATCTGTCACGTTATAGGCTGTCCCAGAAAACAGTTAGGAGCTGATAGGCTGGACATTTATCACCTTTGCGTTTATCACTTTTTAAGGCTTAGTACATCTGCCCCATTGTGACCAATTTTGAAAATGAATAACACGAGACTAGTAATCATGCTTAACTGCAGAAGGCTTAAGATTTCACACACAATGGCCCTTATTCAGATCTGATCACAGTACAAATTTGGGTACTTATGTATTATCTGGGCTCCCATGTTAAATGCACCCCATTTTTTCATACCCCTACTATCCAACTACGCATGGAGTTGATTTTATATAGTGTGGCGAGCGCAGCGAGCCACCGTGCCCGAAGCGTGGCGAGCGGACGCGGTCTCATAAGAAAAACGGGAGCCCAGATATTACATAAGTACCCAAATTTGTTCTCAAAATGGGTGACTATGCTCAGCATGTATGGACAGCGATGATCGATATCATCTCCGCAGGGAAAGCCGCTCAGTGCATACACACTGCCCGGCGCTGACGGAGGAGGGAGGGGGCGGCGTTGCACAGCGGAGCGCTATGCAAAGCCGTCCTGAAAGCCGCTCATCTGCTGGTATAACCAATAGATGAGCGGCTTTCCCGGCGATGTTGCGGGAGCGCTGGGGCATACACACTGGGCGGCTTTGAGCTGAAAGCCGCTCAAACCTGCTGTTTTGAGTGACTTTTAGCTCAGTCACCCAGTATGTATAGGCCTTTAGATTTGTGTGAGTTATTTTGTTTCTGTGCAGGGTAAATACTGGCGGCATTATTTTTTCACTGCAATATAGATTTCAGTTTCAACACACCCCACCCAAATTTAACTTTCTCTATCATTCTTATGGGATACAGGGAGTCGTTCTTAACGATGGGGAAAAAGAGCTTATCCGTAGGAGACAGGCACATATTAAAATTTATACAGGGTGTACTGGCTCCTCCCCTCTGCTCCCTCCCTCTAGCTTCAGTTTGAGAACTGTGCCTCAGGAGAAGCACATGTCAGGAAGAGCTCCAGAGAGTTTTTCTTCTGTTTTATTTCTTTATTATTTTGGGACTGCTGTTTTGGACTTAACAGCAGTCCTGCGTCGTGGGAGACTAGGGGAAGGGTTCAGCTGCTGGCCACTTCAAGGTACCGAGCTGTCCCTGCCACAGGACCACCGTCCTGAGTGGGTGATGTTACCGCGGGCATTGCGCTGCAGCGCGCACACCCCTGGCATGCCGCACACCCCTAGTCCAGTCTGAAGACGTCAGTGGTGAGTATTACCCCGGGGTCCCCCGCCGTGGGGTCCCCGGGTTATTGTGCGGCAAGATGGCGGCGGTATGGCGGTGCCCTGCACAGGGACCGCGTAACCACATGCCTACACTGGGACAGGGTACAGTTCCTGTTTTGTCCAGGGCAGTTACCAAAGAGGTTTGGACATTCTTAAATGTCAGTCTCAGTATAAAACGCAGGTAAGCTCCGGCGCCATTACGCTGGGCGGAGCTTACCCAGAGCGGGACCAGTGCTCTGTGGGCGCGCTTTTGACTACATGCTACTGGAGCAGCCATCAGACAACACAGGACACTCCACAGTGTATGTGTTGCAGAGGGCAGAATGCACATGACACTTTCCAGTGTATGTGCTGCAGCGATTAAAGTGCTACCTCTGTCAGAGTGTTAGCCCTGTTATACAGTGTATAATCTGCATGTATTAAAGTGTATATATATGTCTTAAATGTACAGTATATATATATATATGTCTGCTACCTGCACCTCACAATGTGCACAGTTAAATACTGGTCCCCCTGTTTCTCTGATAAACCCACTTGCTTTGGCAGCCATCACAAGGTTCAGTCACACTGTAACATGACACCTGTGTGCAGCTGGGGTGATGGGGGAAGGGTTTCTGCTGAGCAGAGAAACAAGCTCAAACATGTGAGCAGCACATGTCACTAACTGCTGTGTTTAGACCAGCAACATCAAAACCGGGGTCCCCTCATGTGAGTCTCCGGTTTTGCGTGCAGCATGAATATGGCGACTGCGGTGGCCACCTCGAACTGCATGGTCACCTGCATACAGACTGCCTCTGCACTTTAACTGAAGCACCATTGAGACAGAAAGCGCCAAAACCTGCCCCCTCCCTGGGTGCTGAAAAAGGCCAGGGCAGGGAATCGGCAAATAACTAATAGCGCTAGTAAGTGTTACCGTGGGTGCACTTCAATTGACATATTATATGTAAATATATATATATATATATATATTACGGTGGGGCTTTATATACTGCATTACCAGCCCTTCAGAGCTGTAGTAAGAGTGTCAGTGTCTCTGTGTCCTTATCCCGCTGGCTTGATAGCTATGGTGCAGACACAAAAATGGTAAATGCTTCACATAATGCCTACTACACACTGTCATACATAGTCTGTGTCAATGTGTCTGGGTGGAAAGGCTCTCTCTCCAGCATGTTGAGAAAGTTAACCTGCAGATGGTGCAAGAATGTTTTCACTCCTGCTGCCGTATCACAAGTGACTTGTCACAAGGTGTCCCCTTAACAATGGGGGGCAGTAAAAGGAGTTTGCTTGATCCAGCCATATAAAACAAGGCTGGAGAAGATTTCCTCACCTCTATGGTGTAGTGGATGCTTGCTTTCCTCCTTGGAGAAGCAAGGTGATTACTCTAATCCTCAGCGCATACCTGACCAGCTACCACTGTGGATTGGGTGTGTCGGTGTGTGTGTGTGATTCTAATTACTGAGATTCACAGTTGTGCTTGAATAATAAAGCACTAACGGTGCAGTTACCATTAATGCACACAACCCTGATAAGGTTGATATGAGGGTTCAGCTGCTGGCCACTTCAAGGTACCGAGCTGTCCCTGCCACAGGACCACCGTCCTGAGTGGGTGATGTTACCGCGGGCATTGCGCTGCAGCGCGCACACCCCTGGCACGCCGCACACCCCTAGTCCAGTCTGAAGACGTCTGTGGTGAGTATTACCCCGGGGTCCCCCGCCGTGGGGTCCCCGGGTTATTGTGCGGCAAAATGGCGGCGGTATGGCGGTGCCCTGCATAGGGACCGCGTAACCCCCTGCCTACACTGAGACAGGGTACAGTTCCTGTTTTGTCCAGGGCAGTTACCAAAGAGGATTTGGACATTCCCCAATGTCAGTCTCAGTATAAAACGCAGGTAGGCTCCGGCGCCATTACGCTGGGCGGAGCTTACCCAGAGTGAGACCAGCTCTGTGAGGGCGCCAAAACCTGCTTCCTGCTTCTTCCCTGGCTGCTGGAAACGCCATTATACTGCTCCAGACACTCCTCAGCGGGGTGGATCAGAGGGAATCTGCTTGCAGAGACAGCTTCAGGTTTTCAGCGCTTGTGTACTTGTGCACTTGCCTGCTTACACTGTAAAGTACTGTTATTGATTACTGTACTGTATTACCAGCTCTTCTAATCGGAGAGCTAAGGTTATCAGGTGTATTGGTCTCCTCCATTATACTCTGTACACCACCCCACTGGCTTGTTAAGCTGTACAGATCAGATAAGGCTACACATAGTATTTATCTGGTTAATTTCACACTGCATATCCACTGTGTGTGCGCGCTGTGTGAGGGGAGACTGTTTGTTTGTCACAATGGTGAGGAAACTTACTTGTATGGTGTGCAGTGATAAGTTTGTGCCAGCATCTTCATCACAGGTTACTTGTGAGTCATGCATGTCCCCTCAAAGTACTGGGGTCCCCCCACTAATGGGCAGCAAAGTAGCACACAGGACAGCTCACAGGAGCCAGCCTGGGCTACAGGTATAAAAACCATGCTTGAGACTGTAACTACACAGTTAACTGCTACTGCAGCACAGACCCAGAGAGTACAAAGGGAGCTGGCTGTCCTCACTGCCAGAGTGGATGTAATTACTCCCACCCCTGGGGATACTCGTAAGAGAAAGACCCCCTCTCAAACCCCTGATTCCGGGGCTGATGATGGGGATGATGGTGATGATATGGATGATGCAGACGCAGGTGATGACGAGCCTGATGCTTCACAGTCACTACTGCGGGGCACAGAGCCATTGATTATGGCAATCAGGGAGGTGTTGGACCTCCCTTAGCTGAATCCACAGCAGGTGATACCTTCTTTGCTACTCAGAAAAGGCAACAGGTAGTTTTCCCTGAGCAGGCTGACCTGGAAAGTACATTCAAGTCAGCGTGGAATAACCCAGAAACGAGGTTTAAAGTGGCTAAAAAGTTTAAGTCCACGTTTCCCTTCGATCCTGAGGGACGTAAGGTGTGGGAGGAGCCACCAGAGGTTGATGCTTCTGTGTCTCGCTTAGCCAAAAAGATGGTACTCCCAGTACCAGGGTCGTCTTCACTTAAAGACACCACGGACAGAAAGGTTGAAAACACTTTGAAGTCCATTTTTACTGCTAGTGGCGCGTGTCAGCGTCCTGTATTAGCTAGTTGCTATATGGCCAAGTCCATATACACGTGGGCCTCCCAGATACAGGAAGGTCTTCTGGGCGACATGACAGTTGCGCAGGTGTCTGAAAAATTACACCATATTCAGGACACTGCTAAAGTTCTGTGTGAAGCGCAGAAGGAGTTAGGTGCCATTAACGGCCGTAACTCAGCCATGGCAGTGTCTGGGCGCAGATCCCTCTGGCTCCGGCAGTGGGCTGCTGACGCTGACTCCAAAAGGAGTGTAGAAAACCTCCCCTTCACAGGTGGCAGGTTATTTGGGAGTGATTTAGACGAATTAATCTCTAAAAGCCACGGCGGGAAAGTCCACTTTCCTGCCATCCACTCCACAGGCGCCGAAGCGTCCTTTTCCATCTCACTCCCAGCAGTCCTTTCGGACAAATAAATTCCGCCCAAAAGCCAGGGGTGGTTCTAACGCTGCCAGAGGCTCCCGAGGTAATTTCAGGAAGCCTTCTGCTTCGGCCACCACAGAGCGGCCATCTGGAGCAGCTGCAGGTAAACCCGCAGCATGCCGGTGGGGCTCCACCATTAGCTCCGGCAGAGGTGGGAGCCAGACTGGCGTTCTTCGGCCAGGTTTGGGAAACCTCGTGTCTCAATTCTTGGGTGCAGGCTCTTATTACGCACGGCTACAAGCTGGAGTTTGCAGGACCGTGCGTCTGCCAGGCCTTGGAACAGCTGCGGTTGACGGCCTGGAAGTTGAACGGCAGATCCTGACTCAGTAGGGGTTTCACACTTCAGTCATCAGAACTATGACAAGTGCAAGGAAACCGGTAACAGCTGCACATTACCACCATATCTGGAAAAGATATGTGGGTTGGTGTGAACAGGAAAAGTTTACTCTTTCAGAGTTCAAACTGGAAAGATTTCTGAGCTTTCTTCAAGCTGGTCTGGATCTAGGTCTACGCCTAGGCTCCTTGAAAGTGCAGGTATCTGCATTATCTGTTTTCTTACAGAGGAAACTGGCTAATATTCCTGAAGTGCAGACATTTCTGCAAGGAGTATTGCATATACAGCCTCCTTTTGTGGCCCCTACTCCACCGTGGGACATGGATGTTGTACTGAAGTTCCTTAAATCCTCCTGGTTTGAGCCCTTGGAGGAAATTGACCTGAAATACCTAACGTGGAAGACAGTGGTCTTGCTAGCCCTAGCCTCGGCTAGGAGGGTCTCGGAACTAGGGGCATTGACTTGCAAGAGTCCTTATTTAATATTCTTTGAGGACAGGGCAGAATTGCGCACCAATCCGCGTTTTCTACCCAAAGTGGTGTCTGCGTTCCATGTGAACCAGCCAATTGTGGTTCCTGCAGGTGGGCCTCATTCTGAGGTGCCAACGTCCTTGGACGTGGTAAGGATTCTCCGTGTCTACATCAGGAGAACAGCGAGGATTCACAAGACTGATGGACTTTTCGTCCTCTATGACGCTCAAAAGATTGGACGTCCTGCTTCCAAGCAGTCTATTGCACGATGGATATGTGCAACCATTAAACAGGCTTATGTGGTAGCAAAGCTGCCAATGCCTGTTGGGGTGAAAGCCCACTCTACTCGTTCTGTGGGGACATCCTGGGCGACTGCCCGAGGAGTTTCGGCCTTACAATTGTGTAGAGCAGCCACAGGGTCTGGCCAACACACATTTGTCAAATTTTATAAGTTTGACGCGCTGGCCACTGAAGATACTCAGTTTGGGCAAGCGGTGCTGCGGCAATAGGTTCCGCACAATCCCGCCCGTTCTGTTATCTTTGGTATATCCCCATCGTTAAGAACGACTCCCTGTATCCCATAAGAATGATAGAGAAAATAGGATTTTAATACCTACCGGTAAATCCTTTTCTCGAAGTTCTTATGGGATACAGGGCACCCGCCTCTGTGCGGAGGTTTTGCCTTGCTCACTTTGTGAGATTTGGACCTATACTGGGTCCTTCTGATACCCTTCTTGTTCCTAGAGGACATAATGGGTGGAGGTTACTTAGGTAACTTACTGTTACATAGTGTACCTTAGGGTTCACAAGTGTAAACTGTCACTTAGGTGATAATTCATATACATTGTTCCAGTTGGAACACAGTTCAAAAATGTCAAGTTGACTTGTTCTTAGGCCATAGACTTCCCAGTTCTGGGGTTGCTAATGTGGTCTGTTATGTTTAATGTTGGGTGTGCTGGATGAATCTCACCACGGTAAATATACACATATTCCTCTCATATTGTTCTTCTCCTTCGGCACAGTTCACTTAACTGAAGCTAGAGGGAGGGAGCAGAGGGGAGGAGCCAGTACACCCTGTATAAATTTTAATATGTGCCTGTCTCCTACGGATAAGCTCTTTTTCCCCATCGTTAAGAACGACTCCCTGTATCCCATAAGAACTTCGAGAAAAGGATTTACCGGTAGGTATTAAAATCCTATTTTCTCTGCACATGTTACATCTGCCCCACCTGCAGTGCACATGGTTTTGTCCATTTTGACAACAAATTTGTACTTCGATCAGTTCTGAATAAGGTCCATATGTATTGTGGACAAATAGGCACCTATACTGTATATCTTTTGCAATTAGTATCTTCAAATAAATCCAGAGAACTACAATTATGTCCCAGTACGCTGCTTGGAAAAGACACCAAAATGATTTTTATTTATTTACTATTGTCTGCCTAGTATTATCATATATACAGTTTCCCTTTAACTTACAATGTTATCTATTGATTGTTTCTCTTTTCCCACATCCATTCCAAAGTTGTTGTTTGCCAACTTTATACCTTTTTATGTTTTTGTGTATTTTCGTATACCATAGCCTGTATACTGTCAGGATGGTGCTCTACTTTGCAAGTAAGCCTGTGACGCTTCTATTTATTGAAAACTTTAAATACATTAATAATAATATACTGAGAGATGTGGGAGCATTACTATAAACAATGTTCCTTGTCATCTGAGTCAAAGAAAATCCTCCCGGGAAATTAGATTTCTTCGGGTCAATTCTTTTGATGACTTTATGTAATATGTGTATGATATCCGGACTAATTTTTCCCCAGCCTTGCGCAGTTATAATAATAATAATAATAATATCTTTATTGTCATAAAATGCTCACGTACACGAACATTAAATGAAATTCAGGCATAAACAGTACAGGATGAAAGACAATAAAAGAAAGTAGCATTGGGTATAAGATTTATCACCCATACTTCAGTATGCCTTACTCATAGACTAGTGAATTTTACCCTGTATTCTGAAGGCTGAGACGGTTGAGATGATTGAGGCCCCTTGTTAGCCAGGATG
Source organism: Crinia signifera (assembly GCF_055691185.1). NCBI lineage: Eukaryota > Metazoa > Chordata > Amphibia > Anura > Myobatrachidae > Crinia > Crinia signifera. The sequence goes on along the minus strand of NC_139222.1, from coordinate 142,680,134 downwards.
CACAGCAAGGGTAAAATACCAATTTTCCATTGCCGTAGGTATCTAATGACATGTCGTTGCTACTCTATAAATTGCAATGAGTGACAACTTCTGACACCAGCCGCGAGAGTTAATACTCTAGCTACAGTGACATGTAGCAGTAGGCTACGAGTGTTGTTTTTGATTAATACAATTTTGCTAATTTCCAGGATTTTGAGAAACCCCATTCTTGTGTGTGTGAGACAGATATACAGGTCGAGTATCCCGTATCCGAATATCCGTTATCCGAATTATTCCGAAAACCAGACATTCCAGAAAGTGAAAAAAATTATTTTTTTTGCTAAAAACTCACTGGGGACATTTGTAACAGCATCACTGGGGACATGATATGTAACTGGCACTATATATGTGCAAGACAATGATTGCTTGGCATTCAAATTCAGTGCTGAGATAGTACACACATTTTGTTTCACGTTTTGAAACCTTGTTTTTTGAACAAATAAAATATATTTGTGTGTATTTTATGTGGTAATAAAATATATGTGTGTGTATATTATGTGTTTATACAGCATAAATGCAAGATACTTCAAAATACATCATTTAAATATTAAAATATTCCGAAATACGGAATAATCCGTTATCCAAAATTCTCCTGGTCCCGAGTATTTTGGATAAGGGATACTCAACCTGTATGTGTGTGTGTGTGTGTGTGTGTGTGTGTGTGTGTGTGTGTGTGTGTGTGTGTGTGTGTGTGTGTGCAAAAGCTTTGAAAGCTAGTCTGCTCTTTGAAAGCTAGTCTGCTACCTTCTGTGTTTGTGCATGTGTGAGAAAGAGTTGTAGTCTCTTATCTACCAATCTACCGGCAGATTGCAGTGTTTCGGAGACTTGCAGACACAATATATATATATATATATATATATATATATATATATATATATATATAGTTATTGCTGGTATCCACAAGCAGGGGCCCCCCTCAAACCCCCCACGTGCATCCTGACTTTCTCTCATTCATCTTTTCTGGGGCACGTCTCCCCCCTCTTGCTGCCCCTTCACAGCCTACCTCCCACCTCATGTGTCTGGATTAAATGAGGTGCCTTACCATCGGATGTCGGAAATTGGTGATGGATCTTTCTCTAAAGAAATAAAAGCAAAAACTATGAACATTTTAAAATAAAATTGGAAAATAAAGTATTTTAATACATAAAAAAGGGTACTTGTTTCCTAGCACGGCACCACCGATTTCTATTGTATGTCATCGGGTCAGAAATATCGGGTCGATCACATGCAACCAAATCGACCCGATTTTTAATTGTACAGCCACCCTAATGGCTGATTACAATGTTGAATGCCTCCCCACACCCGGTTTTTAATTGTATACCCACCCTGATGGGTAATTACTATGTCAAATGCCCCCTCATTTTTAACACCACTATCAAGTGTGGTGTGCGCAGCAAGCATGCGCGGGACGGCGGTACACGTCCTCCTACCTTTTCATACCCCCACTATCCACATCGGCGTGGAGTCGATTTCATATAGTGTGGCGAGCCACTGAGCCCGAAGCGTGGCGAGCAGACGCGGAATACATGTGAAGTATTCCGCATCCCCTCGCGGGGCTCGCTACTTTGTTTTGTTCATTTTTTTATGTTGCAAAAGTATTTTCAATGTCTTGTGGTGCATCTGCACATCAAATTACTGCATCTGCTGTGCTGTACAAGCTTTGTACATAGAAACCATGAGGTATCATGAATTGCACGAGCATGAACAATTATTTGCCAGTTTGTTATATACCACAAGTTTAAAACAAGTGCAGGTCAATTAGTCAATACTTCCACTAGATCAGGCATGTCCAAACTGTGGCCCTCCAGTTGTTGTGAAACTACAAGTCCCAGCATGCCTTGCCACAGTTTTGCTATTAGGGTATGCTAAAACGATGGCAAGGCATGCTGGGATGTGTAGTTTGACAACAGCTGGAGGGCCACAGTTTGGACATGCCAGCACTAGATGATTACTAGGTTTCCTGAATTTAACGTCAATGGTACATTGTCACCTAATATGCACCTGCTTTAGACATTCTACAATATATTCTGTTTTGTACTTTGTTCATATCTTGTTAATTATTGTAATACATTTATAAATATGTCCAAAAGGAAATGTCATTTTGTTCTGCGCACCTTAATCTGTTAAAATGAGATTAGTGTGTCCAGAGGGATTTTGTTTTTCCACCATTCTTTGGATCATGATTTTAAATACACTGTATAAAATATTACTTTACAGCAGTGGTTCCCAAACTGTGTGCCGTGGCTTCCTGGGGTGCATTGGGACACTTGCAGGGGTGCTCTGGGTTGGTGGTTGAGGACCAAATAAAATTATTTATGGATAATTATTTATGGGCAAAACCAGTGCTGGTGTCTGCCAATCATAAAAAGTGTACAAAAAGAAGCAAATCCTGCCATCTACCACATAACTGACATCAAAAATTGCATATAAACCCAATCTACTTAATATTATATGTAGTAGTTTTTTTTTTTTTTACCTGTGGTGCCGTGAAAGAATTCTGATACTCTAGGGAGCCTTGTTTCCAAAAAGTTTGGGAACCCCTGCTTTACAGAATCAAACCATTGTCGGCACTGCATCGGAGACATGGGGGCTCCCCAGAAAGGAATGCATTGCTGTCAATGGTTTTCCAAAGTACCCTAAAGACAAGAGAGAAAAAAAATTCAGAGTAACATGATCTATGTTGGACACACTGTTTTCGCTTTCATAACCGTTTCCATCTGCTGACTTTTCTAGTTACTCAAAACACTTTGTTTTCTCTCCCTCTCTGTTTCCCACCTTATCTCCTGCTATTCTCTCTCTCTTTACTGGCTTCTTACTTCATCTTTTCCTTTCTCTCTCATTGCTCGCTTTTTCCCATCTGACAACTGCTGTTACATTGCCTTATTCTCCTTTCCCTTCTCACCATTCCTCACTACTTTCTTCTCTTAAATGTCTGCTCTCAGCCCCACTGAGGAAAGCAAAGTTTGTGGAGAGCCCCAGAATTCCAGAATCTGATTTAGGCTCCCCGACTCTTGGCTCGTCCCAGAAACTGGACGCGGATGCATATTTGTTGGGTAAGTGCAACCCCATATAGCACTCAAGTCTCAGGCTGACCTCACGGATGTGACACGGGCAAAAAAAATTTGTACTTGTTTCCTAGCACGGCGCCCATCGCATACAATACTTAGTGGTGTGCGATGCGATATTCCCGTTAAATTAACAGGAGTGCTTGCACAATGAAATATCGCATAGCATTGCATGCTTGCAAATGGCATGCGATGTGATTTTTAATTGTACAAGTACCCTGATGGGTGCTTACAATGTTAAATGCACCCCTACTGTCAACGCCACCCCCACTATCAACGCCAACCCGAAGCGTGGCGAGCGCAGCTGTACGCGTCCTCCGCCCTTTTCATACCCCCACTATCCACGTCGGCATGGAGTTGATTTTATATAGTGTGGTGAGCGCAGCGAGCCACCGTGCCCGAAGCGTGGCGAGCGTACTTGGAATACGCTGCGCTTGCCACACTATCTAAAATCAACTCCACGCTGACATTGATAGTGGGGAGGACGCGTACCACCGCCCCTCGCGGGCTCGCTGCACCCGTAACGCTTCGGGTTGGCGCTGATAGTGGGGGTGGCGTTGACAATGGGGGTGCATTTAACATTGTAAGCACCCATCAGGGTGCTTGTACAATTAAAAATCGAATCGCATCGCATGGCACTATATTGCATGCGATGCAATGCGATTGTATACGATCAAAATCGGAGGTGCCGTGCTAGGAAACAAGGACCAAAAAATTACATCTGTCATCTGTCTCACTGAACTATGCATTCAGTTTAATGAGAATGGCCACAAGTGCTATTTGCCCAATACTTTAGAAAATAATTTCCATTATACTGTAATATCCCAATGATTTGACTTACAAATATATGCAGCGTTATTAAAGTTTCATGCATGGAGTTAATTTAATCAAAAGTAGTACAGGTTGAGTATCCACTATCCGAAATGCTCGGGACCACGAGCATTCCGGATAGGGGAATTTTTCGGTTTTTAGAATATTTTTTTTTAGGCTTACTTACCTGTCCCCCGATGGCGTCCACGCAGTCCCCGGGCGTCCACAGCAGGCATCTTCTCTGGGTCTCCAGCGGTCCCAGGAATGCATTGCGCGGGTGTGCGCGCGCACCGGTGACGTCACCGGCGCGCGTGCACACTTGCGCAATGCATTCCTGGGACCGTTGGAGGCCCTGGAGAAGATCCCGGAGGCCTGCTGTGGACGCCCTGGGACTTGGTAAGTATGAAAAGAGGGTTAGGGGGGGTAAACAAATTTAAAAAAAAAAAATTCGAATGATTCCAAAAACCACGGTTTTTGGAATAATTCGGATAATGGATGCACGGATACAGGATACTCAACCTGTACCGACAATATTAATAGTTGACGTATTAGTTACCATTGGTTGACAATACTAGCACATTCTTCAATACAAGAGTTTGTGTATGAACTACTGCATATTCCATAGATCAACTCCTTTAGGTATTACACATATCTCCATATTTAGGGGGATATTTATCAAAGCTAAAAGTCCATACACACTGGGTGATATTCGCTAGTCTAAGCAACTTTCGCGGGGGAGGACGGCTTTCCATAGCAGGACGCTACGGAAAGCTGTCCACCCTGTAGCTCATCTGCTGGCAATACCAGCATCTTAAAAATGATGTAGTCTCTTGGCAGCTATTGTCTGGTGATCATCTGTGATGACCTGACAATGGCGTTCAGCTCCACAGCGAAAAATATTTTAAATATTTTACATAGGTAGGACCCAATAACTGAAATGGTACACAGAACATAAAAGGCCCTTATCTCCCCCATCTTGATGCCAAATAAAAAAGTAACACCTCTTTCATTGTGGTAGTTTGTATAATTTTTAAAATGGTATGGCCTTGTTCTTCCCACACATAGAAAGTGTTTACTTGATGAAAAATTATTATTATTATTATTATTATTATTATTATTTTTAATGAAGTTTTGTTTTAACACACATTCTTTACTATTTAGGAAAGGTGAACTGTTGGTGGTACTTACAATATTAAAAGAAACCATGTTTGTTTGTAGTTCACTTTTTTTAAATTAAAATGAAAAACACGCTTTTTGGCTATTTAGGCTATGTCATTTGCGATGTGATGAGTAAAAAAACACTTTTTGTGTAAAAATTATTTGTGTGGTTACTGCTTAAAAAAAATCATGTTGTTGTCGGAATTGGACAATATCACTAATGTCGGGTAATGGTCTCAGCACAAGGGTGAGAAACCCCTTAGCAGTTAAGAGGTTAAATGTAGCCGCCATTTAATCCATCATTGAGCAGCCTGTCTTCCCACTTCCGCCTCAATTCTTTCTCTGAATCACTCTCTAGATTGTCATAAGGTTTGCCATTATTTTGGAACACATGGTTGAGATCAACTGAATACTTCTTACCATGATGTTTAACGAGGCCACAGGAGAGCAACCAGCTTAATATTGGGGTTACAGGTCACACAGCAGCCAGAATAGTATCATGTTCCTATCTATGTAACGTTGGTCTGTCTGCAGAAGTCCAAATGATAAGGGACAATAAAATATCCCTTATACCTGTGATGTGTGTAGGGATTTGACCAATAACCCATGCCTAGTTAGTCAGGACATAAAGGCAAAATTGTTTATTTTGGGTCATTGTACTGCACTGACAATAATGGAATTTATGTGTTGGCAAAATTCTGTAGCAGGAAAAGAAAATTCAGTATGAGAAAGTAGATTACCAATAATTACACAATCAGACTTTTTAGTGTTGTTTATCTTTCATACACAGTAATACTGGTTTCACATTGCAAACCTGCTTTTAACCCGTTTTTGTAAACGTGTCTTAAAACGGGTCAAAAGCCAGTTAAACCCCTTTCATATTGCATGTTGTAAACGGTATATTGCAGTTTAAATACCGTTTTTGTACCATTCAACCCGTTTCACCCATAGAAAGCCATACAATGTAATTTTAAATGTTTTTTTTTTCCTGCTTGTGGGCAGGGATCATGCAGGGAGATAACCTATCACCCTTGTGTGGTTATCATTTGTAGCAAATACTGTTTCTGAGCTGTTCAGACTGCAGGGAAAACGGCTCAGAAACGTGTAGGATCCTGCTTTTAACACGTTTCAAAATACCGGTATTCTGTAATCGGTAAATTGACAATGGAGCTTTCACACTGCAGCTGTTACCGTTTTAAAATGGTAAAAGAACGGCAATATACCGTGTTAAAGCTGCAATGTGAAAGGGGTATAATGTGCTTTGTAAGTAGCTAGCCATGTGCCATAACCCTTTGTGGCAAGTGACTTTGGCTCACCATAATGACCTGTAATGTTTACCTTTATATAAGAAATATAATCTATTTTTACACATCATATTTTATTTGAATTTATATAAGAAATGTGAGTGACGCTGGCATTTTTAGCAGATATTTACCTTGCACTGAAGCTATATAGGGGTGAATACCTGTTATATGCAGCTTTCCTGACGTATTATCAGATAAGACCTCTCCATCGACTCTGCTCAGTGTGTGACTGTCCCCTTAAAAGCTGGATACTGGCAAATTCCAAGGTCATGTTCTGTGGTAGAAAAGTATTACCCCCCTACTGCTTTTACAGCATGAAACGTATTTGCCAGCAGTCAATGCTGCAACTCCTACCTTGAAGGGATGTATTATTAGGAGGAACAAATGCCATCCTCCCCACTTCTCATTGACTTGCTAAGGCCCCACCAACAGATTGCAAAGTGATTCAGCATATAATAAGCATTGGGTACTATGGCAGCCTACAAGCAGTGAGTCAATAGTCATTCTGAGTGATGCTATGCATGAGGCGGCAATTGCTGGGCCAACGACGCATATTGTAGCAATTCATTTCTGTAGATGAGTTAAAACACTTAATTGCATATATCCTTTATGATTCTAAAGGAGGCTGAGAATTGTCAAATGTGCTTACTTGTACCTTGATATTCTGGGTGCTTTAGTCAGTAATGTCCTGTGTATAGTATAGCATGCACTGCAAACAAGAAGGTGGTTTTGATATGCGTAGTGTCACTGACCTCCCTTAAGTACATAGCTTTGAGTTCATAATTCCTTACTGATCATCAGTCGCTCGACCTGCAACTGCTGCAGGATTGAGTCATCCTGTTATGTGCATGCGAGACATCAAGCACAGCAAAAGAGTGTGAGGAGGAACAGTCTGATCCTGTTACACAATTCCAAAGCTACAGACATGTGACAATGTTGATGAATAGACTAAATATGTTCTACATCTTACCTTTGTAAGCTGACATTGTGACAGTCAAGATTTTAATGGTGATATTGTCCCAAATAATGTATCATGGTGATTAATGCAGAGCCCATACTCTAGTGACCACACTACAAATGTACATCCAGTACTCTGATGAGCTCAATACAAATATGCAACCAAAGCTCTGGTCGCCATAGTAATAATGTTTTAACACCGTATCCGTACCTTGGATATAATCGCAAAATGTGTTGCCCGTAATGTGGGGACTGTAAGAGAAATGTAAAGTGCTAGTTTGGTACCACCTTGCAGTTTACAAGTCTATAAACACACTATGAGTCTTAGTAGTGAGGTGTAAGCTTGATATGAAGGTTGCAATGGCAGTAAAATCTGTATATGCCTGTAATTAGCTGTATCTATTTAGGTCTAGAGACTGCAGCAGTGATGGAATTACCACAGGCACCGGCCTAGGAGTGCCACTTGCTTAGGGCAGCAAAGCAGGTTCCCTTGCATGACAGCCCTGATCGTCCACTGGTGATTGCGACTTATTTTGGTACTTGTGTATTATCACGGCACCCACGATGTACATCTTAGTACATCGCATCACATGCGATGCGATCCGATTTTTCATTGTACAAGTACCCTGATGGGTGCTTTCAATGTTAAATGCACCCCCATTGTCAACGCCACCCCCACTCCCACTATGAACGCCAACCCGAAGCGTGGCGAGTCCACTAGGGGTGGCGCTACGCGTCCTCCGTCCATTTCATACCCCCACTATCCACGTCGGCATGGAGTTGATGTTAGTGTGGCGAGCCCGAAGCATGGCGAGGGGACGCGGTTGACTTTGCATGTATTCCGCGTCCCCTCGCTGTGCTCGCCACTATTCAGGCTCGTTGGCTCGCTGCGCTCGCCACACTATGTAAAATCAGCTCCACGCCGACGTGGATAGTGGGGGTATGAAACGGTTGGAGGACGCGTACCGTCGCCGCTTGCCACGCTTCGGGTTGGCGTTCATAGTGGGGGTCGTGTTGACAATGGGGGGGCATTTAACATTCTCGGGGCATTATCATTGTATGCACCCATTAGGGTGCTTGTACAATTAAAAATCGCATGCGATCACATTTACATGCCATTTACATGCATGCGATATTTAATTGTACATTTTTCAGTTTTGACGCGAAAATCGCATGCCATCGCATACCTTATTTAGTGGTATGCAATGCGATGCGATGGGCGCCGTGATAATACACAAGTACCCTTATTCTTTAAAATGAGGCAAAGGGGCAAGTAGTTCCGGTTGATAGATCTATAGTGTCTACATAGACCGTCAATATGTAGACACCAAAATGACAACATGCATAAGGTTGTCACAGACAAAAGGTCCACACAAGCAAAGGGGTGACATATAAAAAAAGGTCAACATGAGTTTTTCACAAATTTTTCAATTTGGTGGTCTTTTTCATACTTTACCAGACACGTGGACTACAATTTAGAATGGTATAGTGTGGCGAGTTAAGTGAGCCATGCAACCGTACACTAATTCGGACCTACGTCGACAGAGATGGCAACAGTGATTTTTTACAGTGATTTTTTTTTTTAAACTCATGCTGACCTTTTCATGTGTCAACTTTTTTAATGACAACCTTTTGCATGTTGATTTTTTCCATGTGTTGACCTTTTGACTATGGACCAATAGTGGTCGTGTTATTGACAGATAGACTATGCCTAGATGGGTGTACAGTGCAAGGAGGAGGAAGGCAAAGGATTGCTGGATGGTATCCTTATGGTTAGGTATATGTGGAACCAGTGGCTGGCAATTTGGGGTGGTTATAGTTGCAACATTCAGCTGACAGCTTAGGGTCTGTCTTTATCTTCAATAGGTGACTCATAGCTTTGAGGTGGGGTATTTGTGTAATAGGTTACTGGCAGCTAGTGTAACTTGTGCTTTGCAATGGGTATATTCCTGCAATATATCTGCCCATGGTCTCCACAACACTCTGGTGGGGCTGGGCACAGTCCCGGCTTCCATCCCTGGCCCCCAACACTGCATGGGGGAGAGGAGACCGAAGTTAGCAGATGACCCCAGACGAGGGACTGTTGAGCCCCTCTGCTGCTTCTCAAGATGGCGTCGCTAATGGCTGCCTAGGAACTGTGCCACTCAGCCATATGTACCCCAGTGTCTCCCCTGTCTCCTACACTGCATAACAACCTATAACCATACTCTCTCTGCTTAACTGTTGCCTGCCTGGCTGCTGTGGCGACCAGTGGCGCCGGTGATGGCTGTGTAGGCGCTGTGCAGCTCAGCGGGTGTATTTTCCCTTTGCGATAACTGTACTGTCTGTTTGTGTTGTTGCTTGCCTGGCTGTTGCGGCGATCAGTGGCACCGCTGATGGCTGCCTAGGCGCTTTGCAGCTCGGCAGGTATGTGTTCCCTGTGTGATAACTGTACTGTCTCTGCTTGTATTGTCACCTGCCTGTTGCAACAACCAGTGGTGCCGCTGATGGCTGCCTAGGCGCTGTGCTGCCCAGCAAATATATGTTCCCTGTGTCTATAATCCCCAGGGTACATCTAGCACAGTGGACAGGGAACTCGGTCCTCATTACCCCACACAGTGCATGTTTTGCTGGTAACCCAGCAGGTGCACAGGTGTACTAATTACTCACAGACACATATTATAAGGTCCGCAGGTGGAGTTAATTATTTCACTTGTGATTCTGTGAGGAGACCTGCAAAACATGCACTGCATGGGGTAATGAGGACCGAATTCCCTGACCACTGATCTAGCGTATATCTCTATGTATTATGTATATCTGTACTGTTACTATTGAACTGTTACCTAACTGGATCAATATACACACAAGGTATATCGGGTGCAACAGTGGAAAATGAATTAAATTAAAATTATATGTTAATCAATACATAAATGGATAATCACAGCTCCAATTAAACAATTGTGCTGCTCCCAGAAGTAATAAATACAACCAAAACAAACTAAACAAATCTATTCATGTAATATATTAAAAATTAATTACACATATAACCATACACATAAAATAATAATTATAAAAACAATTGAAATCCAGCCTTGCATACACAATCCATCAATTTTATTGGCTCTTAACCATAAGGTTGGAAATCGCAAACTTTTTTCAATCTAATTATTGAACCGGTTCATATGCCTCCAACAAGAAAAAAACTTTTGAGCAGCTTCAATTATAAATAAAAGTTCCTGTGCCTTTAAGAAATTCATAAATTTCCAAGTGGCATAAAAAAAGTTCCAATATGTTATAGTTACCATAGCCCACATATATAAGTGGGGTGATGTCAGCGAGGATTGATGTTTACTTGAATGAGGGATAAATCTTTGTCCACAACAACCGGCGGGGCTCTGTCAAACTCCCATCTCTCGCTGTCCTCTCTGTGCCGGCGAAGGACGTCACACTCACCGGCCTGATGTAAGATCGCCGCAGGTCACTCCCAGAGTGTGGCCTATAGAAGCGGGGGTCCAAGGACCAGGTTGGAATAGAATTGAAGAAGAAGCTGGCTTTGGGGTTGTGAAGGCAAGGCTGGTCGCAATATTCTATGTACTTGACGCGTTTTTCCGTCCACGGTAGCTAACCGGCTGTTGCACAGCAATCCAAATCTAATCCCTAGTATACGCACCACATATGTCTAGTGGGTAAGGGGGTACAGCATATGTGTATCATACTGTATGTCTAGTGATGATGGGCAACTTGCAGTGTAGGAAAATGGTGTGTAAAAGTACAGTATGTTGTTAGTTTTGGTATGATGTGCTACTGTATATTATGCTGCCTCATATATATATATATATATATATATATATATATATATATTATTTCAATGGGTCTTTAAAAAACATATCCCAAGTAAAAACACACACGCTCTGTTCCGTACCCCATTTTTACATGTATTCATATGTACTGTGTGTGGGTTATTCTGGTTCATACGCAGTGTTGCGTGTGATTTAAAGCCTGACGTTTGAATGGCTGTGAATGGAAGTTTTGCATAAACATCCATTCGCAGCCTACGGGGCGACACCCACATCATTCGATGGTCACATTCGAACACGTAAAACTAAGACACTCTCAGGTGTCTTAGGTTTGCTTGTGCCCTGTGCGACGGGTCAGGCAGCTGACATCCGGTGATGTCAGCTGCCGCCCCCCCCCCCCATCGCTGCATCACGCATCAGCATGGGTGTGAGTGCCCAGCAAACACTCTGTTCACCATGGCCACTCGCACCTGGCACATGCACATGAGCAGATGAAGAAAATGGTGCTCGCATGGGAGCTTTTGCACCAGAATAAACCCCTAAGGCTGTGAAAGCCATAGCCATTTTCCTGTATATGGTAACTTGATCATTTTGATCTTTTTGCGACATTCAGTGAAATAAATCGATAAAGCTCTTGATTGCAGAGTGATGAGCACATAATTGTTTGTGCAGCCCTGAGACATGTTCCAATAACCATCTAGTTCTTATTTCTCAGCGCATTCACTGCTCTGCTAGGGGCCTAGCTGCATTCTGTTCCTCTATTATAATGTGCATTCCACCGCCCACACCTCTCTAAAGTGTTCCCATTTTGCAGAAGCATGGTATGATAAGAGGCAAGTAATGTATTGACCAGATATAGCAAGTGTGTTACTGTATGCAACATTTTAACCAGAATAAAAATCCTATTTCCTATATCATTATTATTATTTTTACAGTTACATGGAAAGTGTTAATATGTCATTTGTATGGAAAAGGATGGATTAAGGCCTAGGTAGCAGTTCCTACCTATATTACAAGATCTAAAATGATAATGGTTTTCGTTTGTTCCCTTTCCTAGGGGAAGAGGAGTCTGTCTTGGGCCCTCCTCCATCCGTTGATGAGGCAGCCAACACCCTCATGACCCGACTTGGCTTTCTCCTGGGAGAAAAAGTCAGCGAGGTCCAAGCTGCCAGTCCCCCATACACTATGGAGGGGCAAGAAGAGAACCAGGTGAGAGAGTGTTTTTATCTAAAGAAATAAAGTAAAGTTGTTGTTTTTTTATTTTATTTATTTTACTGTACATTTTCAGTAATTTGCAAGTTCATAGGGTATTCTGGGCTTTACATGGCTAAACTAGAATATCTACACAGGACAATGAAGCCCACACTGGCCACTTTTCTATGCAAGATAATAGAGAATTAATTTATTTTTATTTATTTTATTTTTTTAACCACCAGGAGCTAATCACACATACAGTAACTGGGGACAACATGGCACAAACTCAGGGGTAGTTATTCCTTATGACAAGCTCTCACTTTAATATAGTGACTATTGAATACATTGTTATTTTCAATTGTTGAAGTTTAACCCACACTTAGGGGGGTATGCAATGTGCCGCCGATATTTCTAATGTGGGCAAATGGGTCAGGATCAGGGCTGTCAGCAGGGATCGACAGCCGTGATCCCAGATTGCATACCCCTCTAAGGCCTGTAATTAATTAGCTGCGGTAATTGATTGACTGCTTTCTTTTTATTAGCCCCTATACCCAGCACTTATCAGGGATTATGCTCCAGGTGCCCCAGGCACACACACAGCATAATCCCAGTTAAGTAGCGCTCAGAGCTGCAATATTGTAACTGTTCAAAATATAATGTTGTTCTTACTCTTTTTCAGGGTTCTGCGGCAACCCAACGGATCAGTCCCTGTTCAACTCTGACCAGCAGTACAGCTTCTCCTCCTGCCAGCAGTCCTTGTTCCACCCTCCCTCCACCAAATACTACTGCCCCCACCAAGGACTGCAGCCCCACATCCACCCTAGAGAGCAGGGACAGCGGCATTATCGGTAAGTAGACACATCAAAGTGTTGTAATGTACAAGGAAGCTCTGTCCCGTGCGAGTTCACATCACATAAAATGCTGACAGTGTGGTTGTAGGAATTCTGGTTGGTTTTCATGCTGTTTTATGTCCAGTCTGGATATAAATTTGCATGTTTTTCATCCTAGCCCTATATGGAAACTGCATCTAACAACATCTATTTTCCATTTAAATTCATGATGTAAATGTGGGTGCACCGTATTAGTGATGTATTTTTCTTCTTGCTTTATGTCATGTGATTAGACCTGAATCTCCAGTCTTATACGCTCATTTATATCTCCCAAGCCTGCAAGCAGTGAGAGCTTGTTATTATTCATCAGTCCTCATCCTGACCTCACTCTCTTGCTATCATATCTGCGCCTCACATTAACAGTCTTCCAGCATACACCCTATCTCTCCAAGCCCTGAATAGCCCCACAGAGCCTTGACTAAAAATTATCCTGTCTGGCAGAAATCAATCCATTTATCCTATGGAGATATCTTCACTGTATGATTGATTTGTCTCTTGGAATATCAAGTCCTAAGAGAAACCCCTCCCTACTGTATTCAGAGGTACAAAACCCTTGTTTCCCCAGCTTTACTCTGCAAATCATACAACATGGGTGCTCTGGTACTAGCCCTTTGCTAACCCAGGCACACTGCAGACCTGATATGTTCCTGTCCCAGTGGCTCTATGCAGCAAACCTTTATATTCCAAGCACATCTTCTGAATACTAACCCTTAGCTAATCCGAATGCATTTTTCATGTTCTACTTTTTTCCTTTCCTAAGTTATCACGGTGGATACCAATCCCTTCCTATTGTAGTCATACTGTTCAAATTTTATTAATTTCCTACCCGAGGCACTGTTCAAACAGTCACCCTTTCCTTACCCACTCAGAATCTCAGATACTAAAGATGGCCATACATCTACAGATTTATTGTCAGATCTGGCTGGTTGGAACAAATAGCTGGTAATAACTTAGGGCCTTATTTTGGTTTACTCTTTCTGACAAAATCCTTCTTAGATGGACAAAACCATGTGCACTGCAGGGGAGCATATGCAAAATGTGCAGAGAGAGTTAGATTTGGGTGGGGGTTTTACTTCAAAGTGAGATCTATATTGAAGTGTAAAAATAAAGCAGCCAGTATTTTCCCTGCACAGAAACAAAATTACTCACCCAAATCTAATTCTCTCTGCACATGTTACATCTGCCCCCCTGCAGTGCACATGGTTTTGTCCATCTAAGAAGGGTTTTGTCAGAAAGAGTGAACTAGAATAACCCCCATAATGACAGTTTGCCAGTTTTCCAGCATTTCAAAGCAAATGATCAACTGTCATTTGCTCTCATCCGCTACCAGGTATTTGTTCCAAGCAGCCAAATTAGACAAAATCTGTAAATATATGGCCATCTTAACCCTTTCTTATACAGGCATATACAGTATTAAGGATTTACTAACCTTTCCCTTACCTAGACACATTTATTTATTGACCCTTTACTTCCCCACTTTCAATGTGCATACAGTATAATAACTCTTTCCTAACTGTGGCATATTTTCTGGTTTGTAATCCTCTGCCATCCTATTTCACACTGTGGATGCAGAAACCTTTTCTACCCCCCAATATCCTCTGTGGATACTAATCCTTTCACAGAGTCGCACTCTGCAGGTTCTAATCCATTGCAACCCCAGACACACTTTGCAAGTAATAACTTTTCCTAACTGTGGTCACATACTGCAGATACTAACCCATTCCTAACCCAACGGGTTAGTAAAGTACTAACCCGCCAAAACAATTGACTGGTGTTCACCAAATTTTACCCAACGTGTGCAACCATTCCAGTAAAAAAAATAAAAAAAATAAACACTTTAATCAAAATAAATCCACATTAAATATACTAGGCAATTGTCAAAAATGTTTTCTTAACAGTGCACCGTTTATAAATGGTGAAAATAATTAAAGAAACAAATTTTACCATAGCAAATAAACTAGATTCAATGAGTAAGGCAAATATCCAGTGTAGGTACTCTGGAAAATTAAAGTCAACTACAAGTTAGTTAGGAATGGCTGATGGCCCTCTTTAAGGAGCCAGGGGCACCAGATCAAATTTGTGAGGGCAATCAAGTACCTGTAGGTAGAAGGTAATCGATTCTATGCTAGCAATAAACCAGACATAGTTATTAAGAGCAAAAGTCACAGGGGGGTAATAGACTTCCATTTTTACTATCAGGAATTCAGCCGTGACAGTGATATGAGAGAACAATATGGACAGTGGGGGATCTATGTCTGGAAATGGTTTACAGTGCAGGAATACCCATGGGTCCAAGGAGAGCGAGAGTCCAAAAAGGTAGTTAAGAAGGCAGTGGACCTCCGTCCAAAATGGACAATGGCTGTGTTTCTGGAGGGGAGCGATCAAACCAGAATCAGGGACATGGTTTCATGTTCAGCTACTGCGCAGCTGCTTTGTGCTCATTCGCATGTAGCAGTGTGGGCAGGGGCCACGGCCACAGGTAGCGCCCATGGCAACGCCTAGCTGGGCATTTCCATGTAAATGGAGCAGTGACGCGGGTGCTGGGGGCAGGCAGGTGACTTCACCGGATGTCAGCTGCCCACCCTCACCAGAGAGTGTCTTAGATCTGCGAGCGCTAGAGAAATCATTTGATGGTTGGCGACCATCGAATGATTTCTGCCCTGCACACAATCTGCAAATGGATATTTATGCATCACATCCATTTGCATGCCTGCGGGGAGATCCACGGTGCGTGCAGCGGGCGGACCCTCATGTGGGCGGCGTTCAGATGACCCGCAAAGCTGCAAATTTTGCAGTTCTGCGTGTTAATTAGAATGAGGGCCAAGTGTGCGGGCAAGTCCACCAAATGTGGATGAACATTTCCCTGTGTCCACAGTTAGGCCAGAGGAGAGGAAAATTTTAGATAATTTATCTGGGGTAGTTCCATGTAGAGTAAACTTTGTAGGAAGTTTGCTTAATTTGAGTAGAGGTGGAACTCCTAGCAATCCCTCCTCTCACCTTCTCCAAGAAGGAGTCATCCAGAGGTAGACCCAAGACTCTTTCCTGTTCAAGGTGGCCCTGAGGAAGTTTTTGTAGCCTGAAAGTACCATGTGATCTACCATGATGTGGAAAAGGGGCAGACAAGAAGTTTGAAGGTGATTAAGGAATAATAGGATATAATCAGGGAATCGTGGAACCTTTGATTTCTGAGATCCCACCTTATCTTCTCGTACAGAGTCAGAATGATGGAGCATAGCTGCCAAAGATTCGATTACTAGTACAAAACCAGAGGAGACAATGGGCACCCCTGTCTACTCCTATTTGGTAAAGGAATGGGAGCTGAGTGGAATCCATCTATTAAGAACCCTAGCTATAGTAGAAGAATATAAAGCAGAAATCCCTGTAAGGAATGCTGCTGAAAGTCCATATGCCTTTCAAGTCATTCTAGTGGTCGAACTCCATTTCGGTATCCAGAGATAGCAGAATCGAAAGGAAGACTGCATGCAATTAAGAATCTTGATAAGCTCAAACACTCTTCTGATGTTGTCCTTAGCCTTTCGGCCAGGAATTAATCCTAACTGATCATAGTGTATAAGGTCGTTGCAATTTTTTTTTCCAACCCTATTGCCGGGTGCTTCATGTACAACTGCAACAGTTGATCAATTTTGTGCAATGAATGCAAATACCATTTTCAAAATACATAATTTTTGTAAAGACTTCATCCAAGCATTTAAATCATCTGTGGAGGTCGTCATGCCCCAGAAGGGCCTGTGGTCTTGTCTTCCCTGGGAGGACTCCTGGTAATGGCTCACTGGGGAGGGGCTCTGTGCTTCTACTTCTCTTACAGTTATTCAGGAGGTGCCATCATGCCATCTACCACCATTTATAGGGATAAATTTTAAGTTGAAACTGGGCAAATATTTTAGTATTTTATAATAGTTTGTTACATTTATACATAAATGTGCATTGTTTGGACATTTCATTTTCCGCAATTAACTTTTAAGGCACTCCAGCAGCTGACATTATGTACAGATGTGTCCACCTAAACCTAGCCTCCTTGTGCATTAAACAATTATTTTAAATGCACCATGCTGTTGCAGGACTTGGTAGTGCCAACCATATTTCTGTGCTTTGTTTCCCATTATAATGCATATTTTATGCAAAATTATGCACACAAGCTGCTCACTCTGATTACAACTATATATGGCATGCCTATATTCTGTGTGGGACAGTGACTGTATATGCATACTGTATGAAATGCTGTGTTAGTGTTGTTCAAAAGAAAGACATACTGTAACCCGGCCACACTACCATTTTCCAGTTGGGGCATATGCCGCTCATGGATAATTCATAACAATTATTTGTGTTTTTGTGAGACTTATTAGCATGAATTGTCACACTAATAATTTCCCCTAAATTCAGTTATCCCGCTCAGTGAAAGAAGGTTTGGGTCCCAGGGACTTCTCACTTTATAAAGTTGGGGTCCTACTCCACTGTTTCTGGGTCCCATCACATATTATGCTTTTTAGCTCCCTACACAGCATCAGACCACCTATACATGCACAATAGATGGGGTAATAAGGGTATGGAGCAGCTGGGACAGTACTGAGTGGTCAAGGAGGGGTTAGTGACTGGTAGTTCTGGGTGTAGGGAGGGTATAAGAGAAGATAGCTGGGGCAGTATTGGGTGAGCAAGGAGGGTAGGTGCAGGCAGTGCAGGGGAAAGTAGGGGATGACAGTAGATAGCAGCTGGGGCAGTACTGGGGGGTGAAGGAGGGGTTAGGTGTAGGCAGTGCTAGTGTTAGGGAGGGGAAGAGTGTAGATAGCAGCTGGGACAGTTCTGGGTGGTCAAGGTTGGGGTTAGTGGCAGGCAGTTGCGTATGTAGGGAGGGAATAAGAAAAGAGAGACGGGGCAGTGCTGGGTGGGCAAGGAGGGGATTAAAGGAGGGCAGTGCTTTGGGTTGGGAGTGCTGATTATTGAATAACACTGTAAATGACACTTTAAATGACACTATCTGCCCTGACCATCTGCAGTGTCACTGTATGCAGATATACATGGGGTATGGATCATTAGGTCTACAACAATAAGGTCAAAAAGCATTGGGTTGACACCATAAGGTTGACATGCTGAAAGGTTGACATGGGTCTACGTCGACATGGGCAAGGTTGACAGTCAAAAGTTCGACATGGGGTTTTTCACTGTTTTTTAATCAGAATGTCAACACAGTCGACCTGGACACTGAAACATAGCACCGCTATGCTCAGCACACTATTTTCTACCACCACCACGCCCTAGCGGGATGGTAGGGCATGAAATACCGCCTGTCAGCTCAAAAAACAGTGAAAAATCTCATGTCGACCTTTTGACTGTTGACCTTGACCATGTCGACATAATGCCATGTTGACCTAGACCCATGTCGACCTTTCAGTGTGTCAAACCAATGCTTGTCGACCCAATACTTGTCAACCCATTGCTTGTCAACCTAATGAGCGTACCCCATACATGGCATGGTGACACACAGTATTTTGGGGTCAGGCAAATAGAGTATGGTGGTACAGTACTGCGGGTATATTCACAGGCTATATACAGGCACAGAGTGTGCACAGGCTGTATAAGGACAGAACACAAATGGACATATACAGTACAGGAAGCACCGCCACACGGGAGTGGCAGCTACAGTATATTCTATGAGCTGCATGTATTGAATGCATACAGTATGCATTCAATGCATGCAGCTCACAGAATCAGCGAATAGGCTTTGTAAGATGTAGCTGTAATAAGGCAGCATAATACTGCTGTAGTTGCCGCTCCTGCGCTGCCATACTCCACACTGGCTGTTCCCTACTCCATGTGTATATAAGTACATGTACCACCACCATTTATATTAGGAATAGGTGAGAATTGCATTTGCTTATACAAGTTGCTAGGTCAGTTTCCTAATGACTAAAATTCATGTCCTGATGTCTTTGTAGAGGAAGGTGGAGAGGTCTATGTGTGTCCATGTATCTATGTATTAGGAGATAGTAAGAAATACGTGCAGTATTTGTGTCTAAGAAAGGGAGAAGTAGACCTCCTGTGCTGGGAGAGTAGAGGTACATGTCCTGGTATCTGTTGGCAGGGGAGAGGTACATGCCCTGGTATCTGTTTTGGGAGGGGAAAGATACATGTCCTTGTATCTGTGTTGGGAGGGGAAAGATACATGTCCTGGTTTCTGTGTAGGGAGGGGAGAGGTGCATGTCCTGATCATTGTGTTGGGAGGGAAGAGGTACATGTCCTGGTATCTGTTGGCAGGGGAGAGGTACATGTCCTTGTATCTGTGTTGGGAGGGGAAAGATACATGTCCTGGTTTCTGTGTAGGGAGGGGAGAGTTGCATGTCCTGGTCATTGTGTTGGGAGGGGAGAGGTGCATGTCCTGGTCATTGTGTTGGGAGGCGAGAGGTGCATGTCCTGGTCATTGTGTTGGGAGGGGAGAGGTGAATGTCCTGGTCATTGTGTTGGGAGGGAGAGGTATATGTCCTGGTCATTGTGTTGGGAGGGAGAGGTATATGTCCTGGTCATGGTGTTGGGAGGGAGATGTATATGTCCTGGTCATTGTGTTGGGAGGGGAGAGGTGAATGTCCTGGTCATTGTGTTCGGAGGGGGAGATGTACATGTCTTTTATGCTAATACTCCCAGTTGCAGTTTTAGGGCCAGATTCTCTAAGCTTCAAAAGTGATAAAATAGAGAGTGATAAACAGCCAGCCAATCAGCTCCTGTCTGACATTTTTCAAACACAGCCTTTAACATGGTAGGTAGGAGCTGATTGGCTGGCTGTTTATCACTCTCCATTTTATCACTTTTAAAGCTTAGAGCTGGGGTAGCCAACCCTAGTCCTCGAGAGCTACCAACAGTGCATGTTTTGCAGGTCTCCTCACAGAATCACAAGTGAGCTAATTAGCTCCATCTGTGTATCTTTTAAAATGTGTCAGTGATTAATGATTGCAGCTGTGCAGCAGCTAGGTTGTCTGGAAAATGTGCACTGTTGGTAGCTCTCGGGGGCTAGGTTTGGCTACCACTGGCTTAGAGAATCTGGCCCTCAATCTGCTTCTCAAAGCATATCCATTGGGACACATGCAGTACGGCGCTTACTGTGTATGAGTAAAATGTGTTAGGACAATGTCAGTGATGTGGTGTATAGCTAATTTAAAGGTGCTGTATATTAAGATGTCATAAAAAACCTGTGTAATAGTAAGATGTCAGAATGTGTACTTTTCTGTGCGTCTGTCTTCTGTCGAGGGGAACATGTCCATGATGTCTATATTAGCTGTATTAGATGTGCTCACTCTCTACACTGACGTACGCAGTGAGTCCGTGGTTTGGATGTATAATGCCTGTGTCTCTGTGTTTGCTCCTCTTTTCTGCGCACTCTGTTATTTCAGCAAGGAACCTGCCTTCGGATCCCATCGATCTGTCTCTCCACCTCCAGCTGCTTCAGTGGAGGGAAGAGGAATGACAATGTCTCCTTCCCTGCATCATGTTGAAGGGGAAGATCGAAGATTATGGATCAATATGTCAGATACCAACATAGCCCATTATTGTACTTCGTAAATTTGTCAACGTTGAGAATTCTGGCATGAAATGTAGGCATGTGGCTGTGTTCCCACAATGGATTGGGGTTTACTAGCAACCTGCATTGCAGTTATTACACTATTCTATTGGAAAAGAAGCTGCTTCATTTCTCTATAACACCCTTTTGAGGAACAGGAACTTTTGCTGAGGCTACTAAAATGTGCATAGGGTAACTTAGTCATGATGCTGACTTGCTTCTCTTCCCTGCAGCCACACTGACCAGCTACTCGGAGAATATGGACCGTTCTAAGTATGGTGCAGATAGCAGCAAGGAGCTTGGCTCTCGTGGGTCTGTTAAACAGGCCCAGAAGTCCATGGATTCCAGTCTGTACCGGGTGGATGAGAATTTAATGGCCTCTACTTTCAGCTTAAACAAGATCCCCGAGAGGGGACTGGACTCAGGACTCTCCCAATCTGTGCAGTCCATCCCACTCTACCTCATGCCCCGCCCCAACTCTGTTGCAGGTGAGGAGATGTGTTTCCATGTCACACCAGCTAGGGATGATGTTGTAAGATACCAAGTTATATGTTCAACGGGATAACAGTGTTCCTGCAAGTGTCTGTGGATGTGTCTAGAATGCTAATGCCACTTTCTTTCCGTGGGTGTGAGGGGGAGTAAGAGAATACAGGACTGCAGATGGTGGGAGGGAAGTGAAGCAAGCCTTAAATGTTCCATTACTTTTAATCTGCTTTCCCCTTGGCACAGAAAAGGTTAACTAGGCACACAACCTCGTGGTTTGTTTGCTAGTTCACCAGTATTCTTTATATCTAATAACATAGTCTGTAGCTGAGCAAGTGGGAGGGCTTGTGGGGATGGCTAGACAGGGGCACATTTATTCTTTATTACCTTGTTTTGCCGTACAGTGAGCAGACTTGATCAGATAGCTTCCGATTATAAAAACTGGTTACTTCTGTACTCGTTTTTTACAGCACATGATAGATCTTCTGCAGATAAGCTCCAGAACAGGGGTTTTTAAAACATCAGTCCTATGGGAGCTAAATAATTTCACACTGGTGTAAAAATATATTTGAAAGTTGTTGCAAGCATCACACTTGTTCTTACTGAGGAAAACCTCAAAACATAACTGGTTTGGGGCAATTCGGAACAGGTGCACAGAAATTCCACTGAGGAATAGCAACGTGCACGTGATCGCTGCACTGCTATCCTGTCTCTCACAGGGGATGGTCCAGTGATCATCAGGGGATAAAGCGAGGCTTAGGGTTTATGAATGAATACCATAAACTATGGGTGAACTTTATATATAGGTGAATGTAGACACTGGATAACCATATAGATGCTGCTGAATCTACTGATGTTTTGTTATTTTTAGTTTGAACTACACATCCCAGCATGCCCTGCATCAGTTTTAGCATGGCCAAAAAGTAAAACTGTAGCAGGGCATGCTGTGGGATGTGTAGTTCAACAACAACTGGAATGTCAAGGTTAGCCATCACTGTATTAGGCCCGTAACTACTGTAATTCATATGTATATATATCTTCATCTCATCCTGCCTCTCCCTGAAATATTTGTGTTCCTTCTACCTTTACAATTCTAACCATTCCTGGCTGAGCTTTAATCTTTCCTTTTTTTTTTCTTCTTCTACCATCAATGTTCTCCCCCCCCCACCACCCCCCATGACTCCTTTTTTTCTTCTCCTTGTTCTCTTTCTCCTTCAACACCTAATGCTTCAACTTCCTCCATTCACTTCGCTTAGCCACCAGCTCTGCACACTTGGAAGACCTTGCATATTTGGATGAACAGAGACACACACCCCTGCGTACCTCCTTACGCATGCCACGACAGACTCTGGCTGGACCACGGACACCACAGGATCTACGAGGTGAGTGCCGCATTAATGTAGAAAACAGATGCTATGTATCATTTACAGTATAGAAAATGGGACTTGCCTCATTAGACAAGAATGCCAACGCTATATGTAAAATGTAAAGAAGGATTGCACTGGGCACATATTACAATAATGTATCTTCCTTGTCATATAACACATTAATCAGTGATGTATTAATAACTGTTTTGCCCTATATGGGTTCTGGAAATATTTAACCCTTTGAGTGCCAACCTCTCTTTGTGAGATGTTATATACATTCAAATAAAATGTTATGTAAAAAATAGCTTATATTTCCTATATAACAGAAACATTAAAGGTCATTATGATGAATAAAAATGTTTGGCACTCAAAGGGTTCAATCGCCCTCTTTGACTGCCCTTTCCCCCTAGTTTGTAAGCCATTATGAGCAGCCCTCACTTTCTTACAAACTCTCCATACCAATGACAAGCATGGTATATAGTCTTGTGTACATCAACCTGTGCCCCCCCCCCCCCCCCCTGTTTATAAACCTGGGCACGCCCTTACTACATGTTGGTATGCCTTATGCTATATTACTACCTCAACGCTATACACTGTCGCTTTTATTTACTTTTTTAAAGTTCTGTCCCCTGTGTAAAGCTAGGTACACACTATACAACAATTTATACCAATTTGGCAATAATCGGTTGCTCTGACACTTTTTTGTTGTATAGTGTGTATGAGCGGTCAGTGGTAAAGCGGAGAAGTCAGACAATATAACTATAACACAACTAGGTCTGGTAAGATAAAAGGTACTTACCTTGAGGTGTATATATATATATATATGTGTGTGTGTGTGTGGCTATGCCCCCAGCCCCTCTGGCTGCAGGAATAGATGCTCTACGCATGCGTACAGCCTTTATTTATGGATGACAGGGGGGACTCCCAACAAATCTATTGTCAACACAACAAAATAAATTGGACAGCATGTACCTGCAGTAGCATTTCTTGTTGCTGTTTGTGCTGCAGACCCTTTGTGGCTCTGTAAATGTTCTCAATGATGATAATGCTGGCTTTCAATCTATTCCAACTCTACTTTTTTCTCCCTACAGTTCGCTTTGCTCCTTACAGGCCCCCAGACATCTCCCTAAAGCCCCTTCTGTTTGAGGTGCCAAGCATCACCACAGACACCAGCTTTGTTGGCCGTGACTGGCTTTTCCATGAGATAGATGCACAGCTGCAGAGTGATGATGAGACTGTGAATCGGGGAGTGGTGATCTGTGGCAACATTGGCTTTGGGAAAACCGCCATCATCTCTCGGCTTGTATCCCTTAGTTGTCATGGGACTCGTTTGAGACAGATTACATCTGACAGCCCTCATGCCTCTCCAAAGCGTGAGTGACTATTACTATACAGGGATTTCCTAAATGCACATTTTTTATTTTTCCCACATAACAAATGTTACACCCATTTTTTTTAAAAGTGGGTAAATAAGAAAGATAACCTGATCTGAATGGCTTTGCTGATTGATCAGCTATAATGTTTTATTTATAATTATGTGGTTAAGTTATTTTTATAGCGAACATGTTACACAGGGGTATACTCAATGGTCTTTGGCGAGCTGTGATGGCAAGCAGTACTGATAACTCGCCGTCACAGCATTCAACTGACCCCCCTGCACTCGCCGTTTTCTCCTCGCTGTTTTTTTTTCAGTGAGGTGGAAACGGCGAGTGCGGCTGCCAAACAGCAAGGCTCGCTGCATTAGTGGTGAACCTCCCCGTTCGGATGGGTAGCAGTCCCCTGGAAAATTGAATAGGGCGAGCGGCCTGTGCAGGGATTAAATGGCGAGGATGACTTGTTTTCAGCGATCCTCGACGATGGGGATTCACGCATATATATACAGTAATTGGAAGGGCTGTGCAGTAAGTTTCCGGATGTGTAGTGTGTTATGAACTGTAATCTCTGAATGAAGTTTTTGAGAAATGTTAAGAACCATATTTATGCAGCAGTGCACACTGTTCATTCCCTTCACATACTTGCCTCAGCATGCTGCCAGGTTTTATTTATACTCAGACGCTGCCTGGGATCATCAGTGATGATGAATCCTGGCTCTACAGTTTTAACTCCAACCAGTAGTCATCTCAGTGGATCCAGTTGGAGGTTCTCTGCCACAATCCAAATGCTGCCTGGCCAAGCAGATGGAGACCATTTTTCTGGCCAAGACCAGTCATGTAGCTACTGTACCACTAGTGTAGCAGAGCACAGTACACCAACCATTGCCTGCCACAAGTGCTGGAAGACATTTCTGGCCCATTATTGTATCTATGAGCTTCGCCATCCACCATACAGTCCTAATCTGGTAGCCCGGGACTTTTTGTGTTCACACAAACAAAGCGCAAGATGTGTGGGATTCTTTCTGAGTCACTGGAAGAAGCAATGGAGACCAGTATCAAGCATATACATACTGTACCTGCTTCGGACTGGTCTAACTGCTTTACTAGGAGGTTTGACCACATGCAACTTTGTATAGACTCATCTGGCAAATGCTTTGAGAAAAAAAAGTAATGTTGACTTTATTTGTAAATATAACACTTTTTGTGAACCGGAATCTTATTGCACACCTTTCATATTCCTGTATACTGTTTGTGTACATACTAGCATCCCTTTCAGGCATTGCTTCAAGAATCCTCTTTACTTGATTGTTCCTTGTAGCTCTCCGACGAGCCCAGAACAGTGTACTATAGAAGGATTAGCATTAATAAGGTTGGGAAAGGGGGTTTGGTACGAGATAAGGGGATTAAGGTACACTGAAAAGCAATGGTTCTACAGGGAAACAAAAGGCTGTAAATTGGTTTAGTAATACCTGTATAAAAGCTGAAAATATAGTTGTACATTTATCTTTTCATAATAATCCCATTCTAAAACTTTTAACAGCAAGTTTAGTGGTTCAGCTTTGTTGCCCTGTGACTGAGTGCACTAGTTATATATTCATTATTATTAGGTGTGTTGGATATAGAGAGCGCTATATAAGAACCTCCACCTTTTTGTGACATTCAATAGTGGATACCAATTTGCGATTTTTAAACAAATTTTATTTAAAAGGTACAATAAAGTCAATATCGGACAGTTTTCACATAAAAATAGTAAAATTATAATTCATATGTTTCCAAATGAGTCGAGACCCAACGCGTTTCGCCGACGAACGGCTTCCTCAGGGGTAGTAGACTCTATGAGAATATAGAAAGCCCTTTAAATATTTTTAATTTTAGGGTACAATATTTAGTGGTATGCTGAGTTTTGTTTACATACCGGGAATCTCAGCTTTATGAAAGATCTCAGGTTGAATTAATTTAAAACTTCTTATGACGCTTGGATGACGTCTAAAAAATTTAAAACATATACAAACATAAAAAGTCTGGTGGAGGGGGGACATGTGTATATAGGATAGGTTACGGTAAGCAGGAGGTACCCTGTTAAACTTCCTGTTGAGTACATACCCTATGGTGTTTAAAGGTCTGTCATACAGAGATCTGTCCAGTATTTATACGTATAGCACTGTTCAAGGGTTTTGAAGAGCACCTGAATGATAAATTTTACATTTTAGATAAACACATATTCTAGGTGTTTATTTACAGTTTCTAAACGGTTATCCACCGGACAAGGATAGGATACACCGTATTGAATTTGCTGAAGAGTACATACCTTTTAATGCTGATAAACCTGTCCAACAATTTTCTGTCGGATCCTTTATATGAGTTGCACTGTCCAAATTTTTTCGGCGGACACCTAAATAATAAATTTTTATTTTTAATTTTTTTAAAAAATTGTGTGTTTTGTCCTATTGTTTTTATAATTATAAATCAGGACACTGTTAGAAGTATTTAGAGGGTTTCTCTAATTTTATCTGTCCTGGGGATTGTTTGAATTATGTGCAAAGGATTGTTTCCATTCCCCTAGTGGTGGGGCAGTCATATGGCACCTATATCAAAGGGCTAAATACATACATTCTGTAGCATGACATATTTACTGATTTTGCATTATGTTCATTTGTTCTTGCTATAACACTATCATAATGATACATTTAAATGAGTTATACTTTGACATAAGTTATGCTCTAATACAGAACTTTCATCTGCTGTAATTACAGTGATACAATCCAAACTAGTTACAGTTAGACAAGGGTTATACTTTGACATTTTACAGTTGTCTAAGGGTATGGAAAACTATTCAGATGGAGCTTACAGTGATCCTCTATCATTTCAAAAAGTGCCAAATATATGCAAGGACTTACCAGTGGTGTGTGAATCGCTACCTCCCAGTGTCTGCTTTCAGACTTCTGTTGGTCTGAGCACCATATAAAGCTAGAGGTGCCTGACATCACTTCCGGTTTTAATTTCGGGTGTTTCCCTCGGTTTAACCCCTTTGTGGTGATGACTACTAGTTTTGGGAGGGATCTCTATCCGTATGGGGCTTTGCTAAACTGAGGATTGGGTGTCCCCTGTGGAAAAATTCATTTTTAGGGAAGCGGTGCCGTCTGAACGCCGTTTGCGTTCCACGTGCGTTCCACTTCGTCTTTAGCCTGTCGGGGTTTCCTTCCTGTTAGCGGTGACGTGATTTCTAACAGGTGTGTGCTGTATTGGACGCCTGTTTGCGTTCCAAGTGCGTTTCATTTATTGGTGACGTTTACTTCCTGATTCAGCTGACTTCCCTTAGTGAATGTTTGCGTTCCAAATGCGCTCCATTATTAATACTATGAGGTTACTTATTCTTGCGGGGCTGTTCTTTTTACTTGATTTATATATGCCTCCTCAGGACTGACAGTATCTTTTACACTGGAAGTTTGTGTTTGGCGTGGAATATTTTACACTAAAAACGGTGAGTGATAGATATATGTTTACAGTGTTTTGTGTTCTTTATTACTCCTCTGAATAGTTTCAGTTTGCCATTTACCTATTAAACTATTCAGAGGAGTAATAAAGAACACAAAACACTGTAAACATATATCTATCACTCACCGTTTTTAGTGTAAAATATTCCACGCCAAACACAAACTTCCAGTGTAAAAGATACTGTCAGTCCTGAGGAGGCATATATAAATCAAGTAAAAAGAACAGCCCCGCAAGAATAAGTAACCTCATAGTATTAATAATGGAGCGCATTTGGAACGCAAACATTCACTAAGGGAAGTCAGCTGAATCAGGAAGTAAACGTCACCAATAAATGAAACGCACTTGGAACGCAAACAGGCGTCCAATACAGCACACACCTGTTAGACATCACGTCACCGCTAACAGGAAGGAAACCCCGACAGGCTAAAGACGAAGTGGAACGCACGTGGAACGCAAACGGCGTTCAGACGGCACCGCTTCCCTAAAAATGAATTTTTCCACAGGGGACACCCAATCCTCAGTTTAGCAAAGCCCCATACGGATAGAGATCCCTCCCAAAACTAGTAGTCATCACCACAAAGGGGTTAAACCGAGGGAAACACCCGAAATTAAAACCGGAAGTGATGTCAGGCACCTCTAGCTTTATATGGTGCTCAGACCAACAGAAGTCTGAAAGCAGACACTAGGAGGTAGCGATTCACACACCACTGGTAAGTCCTTGCATATATTTGGCACTTTTTGAAATGATAGAGGATCACTGTAAGCTCCATCTGAATAGTTTTCCATACCCTTAGACAACTGTAAAATGTCAAAGTATAACCCTTGTCTAACTGTAACTAGTTTGGATTGTATCACTGTAATTACAGCAGATGAAAGTTCTGTATTAGAGCATAACTTATGTCAAAGTATAACTCATTTAAATGTATCATTATGATAGTGTTATAGCAAGAACAAATGAACATAATGCAAAATCAGTAAATATGTCATGCTACAGAATGTATGTATTTAGCCCTTTGATATAGGTGCCATATGACTGCCCCACCACTAGGGGAATGGAAACAATCCTTTGCACATAATTCAAACAATCCCCAGGACAGATAAAATTAGAGAAACCCTCTAAATACTTCTAACAGTGTCCTGATTTATAATTATAAAAACAATAGGACAAAACACACAATTTTTTAAAAAAATTAAAAATAAAAATTTATTATTTAGGTGTCCGCCGAAAAAATTTGGACAGTGCAACTCATATAAAGGATCCGACAGAAAATTGTTGGACAGGTTTATCAGCATTAAAGGGTATGTACTCTTCAGCAAATTCAATACGGTGTATCCTATCCTTGTCCGGTGGATAACCGTTTAGAAACTGTAAATAAACACCTAGAATATGTGTTTATCTAAAATGTAAAATTTATCATTCAGGTGCTCTTCAAAACCCTTGAACAGTGCTATACGTATAAATACTGGACAGATCTCTGTATGACAGACCTTTAAACACCATAGGGTATGTACTCAACAGGAAGTTTAACAGGGTACCTCCTGCTTACCGTAACCTATCCTATATACACATGTCCCCCCTCCACCAGACTTTTTATGTTTGTATATGTTTTAAATTTTTTAGACGTCATCCAAGCGTCATAAGAAGTTTTAAATTAATTCAACCTGAGATCTTTCATAAAGCTGAGATTCCCGGTATGTAAACAAAACTCA
The DNA here is from genome assembly GCF_055691185.1 of Crinia signifera. Taxonomy (NCBI): domain Eukaryota; kingdom Metazoa; phylum Chordata; class Amphibia; order Anura; family Myobatrachidae; genus Crinia; species Crinia signifera. Next base: position 142,650,949 of record NC_139222.1, on the reverse strand, counting down.
GCATACCACTAAATATTGTACCCTAAAATTAAAAATATTTAAAGGGCTTTCTATATTCTCATAGAGTCTACTACCCCTGAGGAAGCCGTTCGTCGGCGAAACGCGTTGGGTCTCGACTCATTTGGAAACATATGAATTATAATTTTACTATTTTTATGTGAAAACTGTCCGATATTGACTTTATTGTACCTTTTAAATAAAATTTGTTTAAAAATCGCAAATTGGTATCCACTATTGAATGTCACAAAAAGGTGGAGGTTCTTATATAGCGCTCTCTATATCCAACACACCTACACATCTCCATCCCTTGACCTTCACTAACAGGGAGGTCCTATAGAGTAGCTGCTACAGGTAGCGCATAACGACGGTCTTTTTTCCCACTCATTCATTATTATTAGCTCATAACTGAGAAAACAAACACAAATGAGACCAGAATGTGTGCGAGCGAAATAGCCTCCGATCTTAGAGTAATTATCGGTTTAGGATTCAATTAGAAATGGTATCTAAAGAGATCCGAAAGTAGACCTATGTGAATAAACACAAAAGCTGACACAATCCGCTAAGATGTTTTGTTTAATCCGATGTTCTCTGTTCAATCAACTCTATATCGTTCCAAATACAGATTCAGAGGCTAACCGTGAACTTACACAGCCAGGACAGACTCATTCTGGTATCTCTAGCGGGAGTTGCCCAGGAACACCTGAAATGCGTAGAAGGCAAGAAGAAGCTATGAGGAGGATAGCTGCACAGGTCAGTGATTTCTACATATTATGCTCATAACATGGGAGAGGAATAAGGCCATACTTGCCTACCTGACCCTCTCCATGACGGAGAAAATGCTCTGTTCCTGGACTTCCCTGTTAATGTAGGATTGCCATCACCTGTGGTGAAATGCCTTCCTTATCAACTACCTAGTTCCCCACAGGTGACGGCAATCATACATTACCAGGGAAGTCCAGGAACAGAGCATTTTCTCCCGCATGGAGAGGATCAGGTAGGCAAGTATGAATAAGATGTGTCTATCATTTATGTAGTGCCTGCTGCAATACCTGATATACTTAGGCGGTTGTTCAATCCCGGCCCTATTTTCTGGCCAGGTGAAAAAAATCGGCAATGATTCTCTGATCAGTGTTCAATCACAGGTTTTTTCACCCATTTTTGAGTACATTTTCACACATGCCATTTCCCTTATTTTTTTGGAGGGGCATATTTGCCAATCCATGCAGTTTTCGCCAAATGGATTTTTCGCAGATTCATGGGGATTGAATAGGGTTAGTCGACTTTGCCCTAAATATGGACAAAAATTTACGGCTTTTCGGCAGGCGAAAAGTTTGACCGGCATAGAATACCTCCCTTGGTGTTGTAAAAAGAATATGATGTTAAAGTGGATGTAAACATTATCCAGATTATGTTGTAGTGGGTGGAAGACTGTCCAGTCAATGCTGAAATGGGTAAATCAGTGGTTAACTTACATTGGGCTTCTCATAACTGCTTGATAATTACAGTTTCGCTCTACTTTTGTCTGTCTCTTTAGGTGGTGGCATATCACTACTGTCAGGCTGATAATGCATACACATGCCTAGTGCCTGAATTTGTTCACAATGTGGCAGCCCTTTTGTGTCGTGCTCCTCAGCTTGTATCTTACCGGGAGCAGCTCCTGCGTGAACCACACCTACAGAGTCTACTAAGCTTGCGTTCCTGTGTACAGGACCCAGCTGCATCTTTTCGTAGGGGGGTTCTTGAGCCACTAGAGAACTTGTACAAAGGTAAGAATATTTACAGTTTTGTATTGTAACATTACTGAATTTACATTTCACTAATAAGCCATCTTTAAAATTACTTTTTACCCCTTCCCTCATCTAGAACGAAAGATACCAGATGAGGATTATATTATTCTGATAGATGGACTGAATGAGGCAGAGTTCCACAAGCCAGACTATGGAGACACCATAGTGTCCTTTCTAAGCAAGATGATAGGAAAGCTCCCCCGATGGTTGAAACTTATTGTTACTGTGAGGACCACCCTACAGGTAAGGTGTCCTTTTTTTCTTCATTATTCTGTATACCCTCTAATCCTCCTTGTCTCATGTTTACTTATCTTTCGGTGACCACTTTTTTATTTTATTTTGTCAAACTATATTTCTTTCTTTGCATGCCAAATTCTTTTTTTTTTTATCTTTATTTTAGTTGTCACTTTCTGTATTCTAATAGGAAATAACCAAGCTTCTTCCATTCCATCGGATTTTTCTGGATCGACTTGAAGAAAATGAGGCCATAGATCAGGACCTTCAAGCTTACATCCTGCAACGCATCCACAGCAGCTCAGAAATTCAAAATAATATCTCCCTCAATGGAAAAATGGACAACACCACATTTGGAAAATTGAGTTCCCACCTAAAGACATTGAGTCAAGGCTCCTATCTGTACCTGAAACTCACATTTGACCTCATAGAGAAGGGCTACCTGGTACTCAAGAGCTCCAGTTACAAAGTGGTTCCTGTGTCTCTGTCTGAGGTCTACCTACTGCAGTGTAACATGAGATTCCCTACCCAATCTTCCTTTGAGAGGGCCCTACCTCTCCTCAATGTTGCTGTGGCCTCCCTTCATCCTTTGACAGATGAGCACATCTTCCAGTCCATCAACGCGGGCAGTGTGGATGGAGGTCTTGATTGGGAGGACTTCCAGCAACGTATGGAGAACCTTTCCATGTTCCTGATTAAGAGGAGGGACCTGACTCGAATGTTCGTACATCCATCCTTTAGAGAGTGGTTAATTTGGAGAGAGGATGGGGAGAAAACCAAATTTCTGTGTGATCCAAGGTGAGAAATATCTATGTGCTATGTTTAATAAAACTAACTTGTAGCATGTCTGTATCCTGTTTTATCCAGCAATTTTTGCTGGTATTTGTATGATACATCTACACTGCCTATTTAGAAAGTTTACAAATCCAAAAGGTTGACATGAAAATGGTCAACATGAAAATTTACATGTTTGTTTTTTGTTTGCTTAGGGGGGGGGGGGGGGGGGGATTTTCCCACATTTGTGTGATTTACTATACATGAGGATGAACACAACGGTCTACATTTCTACTGATGGTAATCACAGAACATGAAAAGACAGACAGACAGACGTATGGAGAGAGACCCAGACAGAAATGGGAATGGAGTGACAGACACACATGGCTCTGGGAGAGATGCAGACATGGTTATGGAGGGAGAGAGAGTCATGGAGAGTGTGTGGGAGAAAGAGACAGACGAGGGAAGGAAGAGTGACATGTGGAAAGAGTAGAACATACAGAGAGAGAGACCGACATGGTAGGGAAGACAGTGAGTGCTAACCTGGCCAGCATCCATTCTAAAGAGCACAATCCCCCCCCCAAACAGCCCGAAACGTGTGAGACACAAACCTGCTGCAGACAGTGTAGACTGTCATTGCCTCACCTGGGAAAGCTGTCTCCAAGGCCTTTGGGAACTACCTGGGAAGAGCTGTTTCATTATATGGAGGTTGCAATTGGCGTGTTACAGACAAAACCCCCCCCCATTATTATTGGTCATGTACAAAGATTGATCGATGTGTCTCCTTACTGCTTATGCTATATTGGTAAAAATAACATTTAACAGTTGTTTTGCTTATGTTAACTTTGAACCGAAGCATAAAATGACATGTTTGCAGTGTAGTATATGGATATTAGAAGTCCCCGAACAGCTCTTTGGCTGTGTAAACAATTAATCGTTCGCACAGGGTTCGGACTGCCTGCCTCGTGACTACCCTTGTATGTTATATGACTACAGGTTGAGTATCCCTTATCCAAATGCTCGGATCCAAGAATTTTGGATAATGGATATTCCTTAGTTTAGAATATTTTTGATTTCAATGAGTTATCTTGAGGTGTCTTACATTTATGTTGTATACGCACATCAAACACATGAAATACACACAAATATATTTCATTTGTGTATGAAACAAGGTTTTAAAACATCCCTTAGATAGTCAATCACCGGCGCGCATCTCCCGACGGGGAGATGGCCGCCAGGCCCTATTCAATACTGTCTTCCCCGACAGCATTGAGCAGGGTATCTCGGTAGAACGAGCCCGACATCACAAGCTGCCGGGCTCGTTCTGCAGAGAATGGCTGGGAAGTGACGAGCTGCCGGCTGCAGCACGCCTCTTCCTGGCTGCAACTCGCGGCCACGCCCCCTTCTCGCTCCACGGCAGGCGGGACATTGAATCCCGCCTGCATGTTCTCGGTCGAGCTGATCGAGAACGGGACAGGGTCACAGCGGTCGAGCAAGCTCGACCGCTGTGACCTAAACATTGAATACCCCCCATAATGTCACATTGATGGATTTTGTTGTATTCCATTGTTTATACACTAAGCTAGACCTTGAATGTATGTAGAGACCATGTAATGCTATTTATGGGCAGTATATAGTGAAACAGTTTTTCAGATTTGTTCTGCCCTCAGCCTATTTTGATAATTTTTGGGAAGGTCACATTTCAACATCCGTATCAGTACTAATTTATGGGCTATGTGCAAATTATCACAGGTGTGGTATGACCTGCAAGGTATACTTACTGTATGTCAGGTGTTTAGCATTGATACAGTCTACACAAAGTGTATGTATGTATATGTATGTATATATATATATATATATATATATATATATATATATATATATATATATATATATATATATATCTTACAGTACCCACTTAAAGTATACCTTGAGGCTTTTTTTTTTTTTTTTTTTTAAGTCTATGAATTTCTACTTAGTAGTAATTTGATTATTTGACCTCCCACAGCAAAAACAATCTGCCAAAAATATTTTTTTTATTGAAATAGCATGAAAGTGAGGCAAAAGCAATGTTTTAAAACCATACAAGGCGTATATTTTGTGTATTAGTCCACCTACCGCATCAAAAGAGATGATGTGCATTAAACTTTCCTGTCTTTAGGTTCACTTCTACTTTCTGTAGTATGTTTTTATCTGGTGATCACCACACAGTAACTAACAGATGGGCACATAGGGGCAGATGTATTAAGCCTTGAAAAGAGATAAAGGGTTATCAAAAGTGATAAACATCCAGCCAATCATCTCCCAACTATCATGTAGTTGAAAAATGTATGTTAGGGGCTGATTGGCTGGGGGTTAAACATTTTTTATCACCCTCGTGTTTTATCTCTTTTGAAGGCTAACACATCTGCCCCATTATTTGAAAGAGGGGACTCTTCTGTGTGTACTGTACTTGGGTTATCCAGTATTAACTATTTGAGCTAGAGAAATGGAGAAATCCTTCTCCCTGTTGTGTTAATGGCTGCAACATCAGACCTGCGACTGACTCCATAAGACACCATGCTAAGCGACTGATGGGTGTAAGTGATAACCTTGTGTGTTGTCCTTAGGAGCGGACATATCCTGCTGGCTTTTTGGTTCTCTCGTCAGGAGGGGAAGCTGAACAGGCAACAGACCATAGAGCTTGGACACCACATACTGAAAGCACATATCTTCAAGGTAAAACCATAAGGCAGGGGTGGCCAAACCTGTCCTCAAGATCTACCAACGGTGCATGTTTTCCAGGCAACCTGTGGATCTATAGTAGGAATGAATGCAGCATGTTTTAAAATGTTACAGTTAGTAATGACTACAGCTGTGCACCAGATAGGTAACCTGGAAAACGTGGACCGTTGGTAGATCTCGAGGACCGGTTTGGCCACCCCTGCCATAAGGGAATCTCTGTGGGAAATGGGTCTTCAATGTGTTTGTATTTATTGACCACGCATCGCCATCGCTCGGGAGCATACACACGGAGGGATCTCTGCTTAATTTCTAAGCGATCTAGACAGAGGCTAAAATCGCCCTGTTTGTATGCCCCCTTTCATTCATTTTTGCACGGATGGTGTAATGGTTAGCATTACTGCCTCACAGCACTGAGGTCACAAGTGTGATTCCCACCATGGCTCTGTATATTCTCCCCGTGCTTGCGTGGGTTTCCTCTGGGTACTCTGGTTTCCTCCCACAATCCAAAAATATACTGCTAGGTTAATTGGTGCCCAATTGAACCCTAGAATGTCTGTGTGCGCATGTACATGTGGTAGGGAATATAGATTGTAAGCTCCACTGGGGCAGGGACTGATGTGGGCGTTTAACTATTCTCTGTAAAACTCTGCGGAATATGTGTGCGCTATATAAGAAACTGTTAATAAATAAATGTGTTTATTTTTATTTGGGCTAGTATAATGCTGGGTACACACTATGCAATATATAATTTGTACAGCTGATGAATGATATTTTGTATTAACACCCGATATATCTTTTAATGGAAGACCTTTTGCATTGGAGCATGGAAGATGCATATATATTTTGTAGATATATCTGCCAATGTGTACAGACAACTGGTAGGTCCAACCAACCCATATGCCTGCCACAAAAGCTGGCAACAATGACATTACAACTGGGTTGGCAGTTTTGTTCTCTGGCCAGACATATCATGGGACCTGTCAGTAAGTGTATATGCTTACCAGAATCTGATCTTTGGTTGAAGGGCCCACAGTTAAAGTGTGTATCCAGTTTTAAGCTGCATAAACACTATGTGATAATGACAGACAACGATATAGTTAATGATTTCCCTTGAAGATGGAATGAACGATATAGTGCATACACAATGAACGCTTTCAAATGATAAAGATAAATAGTTTACCACTAATCATCTTGTTTTATGAAAAATGTATCGGTACTTATTTCCTAGCACGGCGCCACCGATTTTGATTGTATCCATGCGATGCGATTGGAATCAATGTAAAATGGTCCCTGAGACCCAATTTTACATTGATTTCAATGTAAAAAGCCCCAAAAAACCCCATTTTAATACCAACCCCCCCTCATGTTTTAAATGCCACCCCCCCCCCATTGTTAACGCCACCCCACTATTGAAGCAAACCCGAAGCGTAGCGAGCGCAGCGGTACGCATCCTCCGACCTTTTCATACCCCTACTATCCACGTCGGCGTGGAGTTGATTTTATAAAGTGTGGCGAGCCACCGAGCCGGAAGCGTGGCGAGCGCACGCGGATACCTTCACAGGTATCCGCGTCCCCTCGCGGGGCTCGCCACGCTTCAGGCTCGGTTTTATAAATTCAACTCCACGCCGACGTGGATAGTAGGGGTATGTAAAGGTCAGAGGATGCTCGCCGCGATTCGGGTTGGCGTCAATAGTGGGGTGGCGTTAACAATGGGGGGGCATTAAACATACTTTTTAACCATATTTAATGTGAAATGGGCCATATTGGCCCATTTCACATTGTCACCTATGTGAAATCGGGTTGATCGCGTTGATTTTCACTTTAAAAATAATTTTACATTGTTCCCTATGGGAAAATTGCGTTGATCGCGTCGGTCGCATCGCGGCCCCTTATTAGGGGCTGCGATGGACGCGATCAACGCAATTTTGTCTTTCACCGGCAAATTAGCTGGTGATTGACATAAAATCGGGTCCATCACGTTGATTGTATGCCTTAAGTGCCTTAAAGTTAAGGCATACAATCAACGAGATGGGCGCCGTGCTAGGAAATAAGTACCAATGTATCTTTATCGTTTGCACACACATAACGATATGCACCTAGTCCTAAATTAAATACAGTATGCAGAAATTTAATGCATGTACAGACAAGTGGGTCAGTAACGACCCGCGGGAACAGGCATCATTATCGTACACAATGCATGATATGCAGGATAATATCGTTAATGATATAGTTATCATGCATATCGTCTGCCATAATTACATAGGGCCTTATTCTGGTTTACTCCTTCTGGCAAATTCCTTCTTAGATGGACAAAACCATGTGCACTGCAGGTGGGGTAGATGTTACTTGTGCAGAGAGAGTTAGATTTGGGTAGGGTTTTATTTCAAAGTGAGATCTATATTGCTGTGTAAAAATAAAGCAACCAGTATTTTCCCAGCACAGAAACAAAATAACTCACCCAAATCTAATTCTCTCTGCACATTTTACATCTGCCCCACCTGCAGTGCATATGGTTTTGTCCATCTAAGAAGGAATTTGCCAGAAGGAGTGAACCAAAGAAAGGCCCTTAGTGTATACTGTTGTATCCAATGCTAGGAGAACAGCAAGATTGCATCATAGGCAAGAAAAATCAACCTGCCCTTTTATATAAATTCATCCCTAGAAAGTAAAAACAAAATTAATGCAAAAAAATTAGCAAGAAGCTCTAGGTAAATAAAAAAATGTCTGAAGTTGGCAATATTTTTTTAAATATATTTTCTTAGTTTTATTTGATTCTAAAGCATTATGAACAAAATAATAAAACCGTGTTTCTATTTTATATATATTCTATATCACATTTCTCTGGCTCTACTCTGAATCTGTTTGCGTATTGTGCAGGGTCTCAGTAAAAAGGTTGGCGTTTCCTCATCCATCTTGCAAGCCCTGTGGATTTCCTACAGCACAGATGGGCTCTCCATGGCACTTGCATCTCTCAGAAACCTCTACACTCCTAACATAAAGGTAAAGCCACAATCAGCCAACAATGGAAGTGAACACTAATTATTCAAAAAAGCCAGGCCAGAATTTCAATCAGAATCCAGATATTCCTGTCCAGTTTCTTATTTAGTGGTTCAACAATTTGGGTGATATATTATGTACTTACTGCAATCCCTGGTTAAATAGAAAAAAAGTTTGCCCTAAAAGCAAAAGAAAAAGCTACATATAAAATCTAGAACAACACTTAGCAGGCATTATTCCATAGCGCAGTACCTCACTTTACTGACCCTTTCCTGTTGCAGCTAATGTAGCTGTCAATTTGATAATTGCAGTTATTTCAGTCTAATGGATCTAACAATTCAGAATGTGAGGCTGTCAAATTTATATTTGGAAGCACCAAAGAAATTATTAGTTTTAACTTGGCTGAATTAATAAACAGGTACACAATTTAAATGGTGGTGTTCTTCTCCTGTAGATGTACTGCTCTTTGCTTTATAAAATCTCTCAAAAAGAAGTTCCACTAACTTCCAGGATCCCTTCTCCAGGGTCTAAAGCCATCTAGAAGCTGAACTAGGTCAAGATGTACTAAGCCTTGAAAAGTGATCGACTGGAGAGTGATAAACCTCCAACCAATCAGCTACCTCATCATTTTTTTAAACACAGCCTGTGACATGCCAGTTAGTTGCTGGTTGTTTATAACTCTCCATTTTATCACTTTTCAAGCTTCGTACATCTGGCCTATAGTCTCCATGGTGGTCCAATTTAGACCTTTAAACAATAATATTTAAATACATTTTCGATGCATGTTCAGGTTATACACAGCACCCACTGCGCAGTTGTACATACATACTTGTTAAAGACTCAAACCCACCAGTATACATAACATTTTGAATAGATATAATGGATCTGTGACTAGACGCTATTATTACTAGGCTTAGCATAATTTTTGGTGTTTTACTTTCATTGAAGTTGCAACAGTTCTGTCCATGGCACTTACCAAGAAGCATGATACATTCTACATTAGTAATTCCTATAGCTGAAAACGAACGCACTAAGCTGGTAGCTCTACTAAATTGGTATTTTTACTTTAAATTAGATTTGGGGAGTAACACTGACACTCAATATTTTTCCTTTGCTAGACTGAGATTCTGTTTATTACATGTGTGTTCAGTTGACCATTTCACTGTTTGCCCCCTCTAACTAATGTCATTTGCATCTTCAGGTGAGCCGACTGCTAATCATGGGAGGAGCTAATGTAAATTACCGCACTGAAGTTCTGAACAACGCACCTATCCTGTGTGTTCAAGCCCATCTGGGATACACTGAGATGGTGGCACTGCTTCTAGAGTTCTCTGTCAATGTAGATGCAAGCTCAGAGAGCGGCATGACCCCTCTAGGTTATGCTGCGGCTTCAGGTCACCTGACCATTGTCATGCTTCTATGTAAGAGGAGAGCCAAGGTGAATATAAATGTTACTACTTGGAAAAAACTAACATTTATCACGTATATGAAGGATGCATCTGGTGAGAGGCTGTATATACTGTACCAAGTGTATTTAAATATACTAACAGAACTAAAAACATAGAATATAATATTGGGTGAATGACTGCTTCAGTATGACTTAGGGGGAGCAGTATTGTCAGGAGTGTAATAAGTTTTGGGTGTAATTCCCCTGTACTCACCCATGCACTTTACTGTACTAGAGAGGCAAGTGTCCACTGGGAAGTATGGATACTGTCAGCAATCATCATTGTTATTAACTTCATTTCTTGTACTGCTCAGCATTCTGATTAGCTGTCAGGTTTCAGAGTAGGAGAGGAAAGGATCTCTGACAGCTAATATCACTGGCTGATGTACATCCTGCGTTTCTCCAGTGATCCCCATGAATGTTGTAGAGGGAGCATTGCAGTAGCAGCAGTGGTAGGTTCCTCCCCAGGTGTGGTGGTCCTTCTACTGACATTTGTATACAGGTCAAAGGACACGTGCACACACTGATCTACTGCCTGCAGGAGGCTTTCACTATATAAAATGTCCAATTTTAATTCTACAGAAGTGAAGGTGCCTTTCTTCAGATAATGACAGATACAGAAGTAAAGTGACTCTGTACAAATAGACATAATAAGAATGGCTACCAAGCATGCAGAATTATACAATGGCAGCACTAAAAAAAAAGTTCAATGCTTGAAATAACTCAAGTGACCAATTTCAGATAAAATGTTGCAGTTGATTTACCCATATAGAAGCTGCTTTGTACACTGTTTTCATGCATTCAGAATAAGAACAAGCAAATGGAATTACATCCAGCAGTGACTGCAGACAGCACAGGGGCCTCCTGCAGGCTACACATAACTCTCCTGCTACTAGCTGGACTGTGGGGTGTGCTATATTAGGTGGACAGTGACTAGGTCAACCCTAAAAGATTGATGCATGAAAGGGTCCACATGCGTTATGACATTGACCCCCAAATTAGTGTACCTCATCCACTTGCATGGCTCACTTGCTCAACGGAATCCATGTGGATGGTAAAATATAAAAAAAAGTAAAAAAAAAAAAAATGTTGCCCATTGCCATGTCAACCATATTCATTGTTGACCATATGGTGTCTAATTATTGACTGTCACCCTATCATCCGGATACCAAACTGTGCTGCTCATTTTTAGCCAAAGCCATTTACTTCTCATGAGAATGGAGTAAAAAGGGGAGTTATTTGGGGATTAAATAAGCCTGATTATGAAACGATCATAAATCCAGTTTCACAGTAGTTCTACAGTGATTTAGCCCAGCGTGTATGATGACCAATGATGGGGAAAATCACTGGACTGAAAAATGCTCAGCGCAGACACACGGAGGTTTTTTTTTACCCATTTTAGCAATTTTCCTGTGGGTGGATGACTTTCCATAGCAGGACATTATATGTGAGTATGTAGGGTGACCAACTCATCCCTTTAATCCGGGACACATATTAATTACACAGGTTCTGTGGCTGGCTTTCACCTGGTTTTAAACTGCCACACCTCAAGACTCAATTTCACCTGGTTTTAAACTGCCACAGAACCTGTGTAATTAATATGTCTCCCGGATTAAAGGGATGAGTTGGTCACCCTATGTGTATGTGTTCATACATATATATATATATATCTATATATAGATATATATATATCTATCTATCTATATATATATATATATATATATATATATATATATATATATATATATATATAGATAGAAATTTGAAAGGAGGGCACTCACCAATTCGCAGATAAAATTTCTTATTTATTCAATTCATTAAAATATTGAACCTCAAACAGTTGTCAACGTTTCGGTCCGCATTTCAGACCTTCTTCAAGACTGACAGTATAGCAGCAAGAGATCATACTCCAACAGAGTATGATCTCTTGCTGCTATACTGTCAGTCTTGAAGAAGGTCTGAAATGCGGACCGAAACGTTGACGACTGTTTGAGGTTCAATATTTTAATGAATTGAATAAATAAGAAATTTTATCTGCGAATTGGTGAGTGCCCTCCTTTCAAATTTCTACAGTATATTGTGGACTGGTGCCTTGGAGTGAGCACTACCGGGATGAACCAGTGAATTGTGTGCGGATTCCTATGCATAGATATATAGATAGATATATATATATATATGTGTGTGTGTGTGTGTGTATATATACACTTTATTCAATAGTACTGGAATTATGCAGGATTATTATGTGAATGTAATATAGAGTTAATAACAGCAAATATTAATTTATTAATTGGTTGCATGTAGTATAGACATTTTTTCCCTAACCTTGTACTTCCCATTGTCTGGAAAAATAACTAATTCTGCAGGTCAAACTCTTGCGACTTAACTAATTGCAAGACAAGTAAACAAAACAAGAGAAGAAAGAGGGAAACATAATGTGATTAACAGTCCCCATTTCATGTTCTGTGGTCCCTATTTTCACTAACTACTTTCTTTCTCTGACCTCATACAGTGCTTCTTTATCTCACCATGCTTATAGGTGGATCTTCTCGATAAGAATGGACAATGTGCTCTAGTACATGCTGCTCTGCGTGGCCACCTGGAGGTAGTAAAATACCTGATCCAGTGCGATTGGACTATGGCTGGACAGCAGCCTGGAGTCCTAAAGAAGAGTCAAGCCATCCAGCAAGCTCTGATTGCAGCTGCCAGCATGGGATACTCAGAGGTGAGACAATAACCTTAGGAATTAGTCAATTAATAATATGCAGTTTTGCGAGTGGGTTAAACTTGTCTTAATGTCTGCTGCCCCCATCCCCAGTATTTTAGTGCTAAAATAATAATGATGCTAGAACAAGACCTGTCCTGCTGTTTGTTTATGCTGGCATTAGTAGGAGATTTTTAGCGATGTATTAAGTAGCAAATGTTGATGCACAAGATTCATTTTGAACCTTAATAGCAAGACAGAAAATGTCTCTCTGAGAAACTCTGTAATACACTAGATTTATGTGTGAGCATTATTACTGGGGCATGAAATAGTTTCCATCTTACTGTTCTAGATTGTCTCATACCTCTTGGATCTACCAGAGAAGGATGAAGAAGAGGAACAGCGAGCTCAGATCAACAGCTTTGACGGACTGTGGGGAGAGACGGGTAAGTGCTTTGAACAATAATTTTTACTCTCTGTCTGGAGTGCTCATGATAACTATTTAGGATGGTGGCAAAAAAGGCAAGAAAAAAAATCACTTCTATTTCTCAACATAGTCTCCCTCGAGGTGATACACTTGGTCCTTCTAGTTTCTAATTTTTATTACTGGTGGAAAAGTAGGATATGTCAACGCCTGCAAAATAATCATTGACAGCCACAGTGACTTCCTCATTCTAGGAGAATTTCTTCCCACTAAGACCGATTTTCAAATTTGGAAACAGGAAGAAGTCGCATTGGGCCAATTTCAGAGTATAGTGTGGATGGGGAATCAATTCAAAGCCAAATTCCTTGCAAAGGTAGACTTGTGGGACAGTGTATTCTCTTGGTGGAAGAACACTTTCTTGCGCCCCAATCTTGGCCATTTATTTTTCAGCTCTTATTTCAATAATGTTGCACTATACAATCCTATTATTGTCTCAAGGTGCCTACACACATTGCGATGCACACCGTACTTTTTGAACTAGATCTCATTCGGTCTAGTTCAAAACGCATTTTATGTGCTAAAGCGCCGTGTGTTTTGAACTAGATTCAATGCGATCTAGTTAAAAAAAGTACCTGCAGCACATACTTTTTGGAATGTTCGATGTGATGTGTGCGGGAGCAAGCTTCGCATAAGCAGGCCAAAACACACCATGTATGGGTTGCATTAAATTTTTGCAAGCAGTCTATTTGCATTGCTTGGGAATCCTAAAAAATGATGTCTTCAGCGCACTTCACCAGCTATTGTCCACTGTTTTCACTGCTTCTTCAACTCAGTAAAAGTAGCATAGTGGTGGATCCAAAATTTGTCCACATTCATAAATCGACGTAAAAAAATTCCTGCCTTTGCTTTTTAGGCGTCATGTCACCAAAGGGATTGTAGCACTATTTCAGGGGTCCTCAAACTATTTTGCTCTGTGACCCCATCAGACATAAATAATTACAGGACCCCAGCAAGTTACTGCAGAAGGTCATCGCATCACATGTGTAGTCAGCAGACCGCACATACATGGCAGAATTGTGGGGTAAAAAATGATGGGAGGAGTCTAACATAACAGACAATTCAACAGATCTTTCAGACTCCTTGTATCACTGATTAAGATTAGAAAAATCATCAGCCTGATGGTCAGCAACATGGAGTCACGACACCATGCTGAGAAGGTCGGGACCCACTTTGGGGTCAGGAACCAGAGTTTGAGAACCGCTGCACTATTTCCTAGCAATTGACCACACTCATCAAACAACCCTTGTATAATACACTTTTACGTCAAACTTTCATCCATTCTTTTCCTCACCCTATACTGCACTGTTCTCCCATTAGAATGAAACAAAAAGGTTGATGCATTGAAAGTTCAACATAAGTCTTAAACTTGATTTGTGTCAATGTTGATCACTTTACCACAAACGGGACAAATAAGCCAGATCTCATTGTGGATTTCACGCCGAAGGAAATAGTACTGAGGCTAAGCAAACTCAAAACAAATAAATCACCAGGGCCAGATGGGATTCATCCGAGGGTATTAATGGAATTAAGGGATGAACTAGCTACCCCCCTACATTATATCTTTAGCAAGTCACTATCGTCAGGTATAGTACCAAAAGATTGGAGAATAGCAGAGGTAGTGCCAATATTCAAAAAAGGAAGACCCCGCTAATTACAGACCCGTTTGTTTAACATCAATTGTGGGTAAACTATTTGAAGGATTTTTAAGGGATGGTATCCAGGAATATTTAGACCATCACCGTCTACTCAGTACTAACCAACATGGGTTTGTGAAAAATCGTTTATGCCAAACTAATCTACTAGGGTTCTAGGAAGAGGTTAGCAAAAACCTCGATAATGGAAATGCTGTAGATTTGATTTGCCTAGATTTCGCTAAAGCATTTGATACTGTCCCACATAAGAGATTGATTAATAAAATAGAGATCCTAGGATTGGGTGAAAATATCTGCAGATGGGTAGGGAATTGGCTATGTAATAGAGAACAAAGAGTGGTTGTGAATGGTGCCGTATCAGATACGATACCGGTACTAAGTGGAGTGCCCCAGGGTTCGGTTTTGGGCCCCATTCTGTTTAACATTTTTATTAACAATATTGGGATAGGGTTACTCAGCAATTGATCCATCTTTGCGGAAACTTAGTAAAGTCATCAAATCATCAGAAGATGTCACCATGTTTCAAAATGATCTTGCAATTCTAGATGAGTGGGCAAAAAAATGGAAGATGAGTTTCAATGTAGATAAATGTAAGGTTATGCACCTTGGGAGACACAACCAGTGTGCAAGTTACAACCTTAGCGGAGAGGAACTGGGTAATTCCATACTTGAAAAGGATCTAGGAGTCCAAATAGACAGCAAACTGGGATGTAGTGCCCATTGTAATGTAGCTACAAAAAAGGCCAACAAAATTCTGGCATGTATTAAGAGGGGAATGGAAACTAGGGACTCAAGGGTAATTATGCCACTGTATAAAGCATTGGTGAGACCTCACCTCGAGTACGGAGTGCAGTTCTGGGCCCCACACTATAAAAAGGACATCATAGAATTAGAAAAAATCCAAAGGCGAGCAACAAAGCTTATTAGGGGAATAGAGAATTTAAGCTACAGGGAGAGATTAAGCAATCTGGGACTATTTACATTGGAAAAGAGACGTTTAAGGGGGGACATGCTCAACATGTACAAGTATATCAAGGGCCAATATAAGGAACTGTCACACACCCTCTTTTCTACTAGAAAGGAATCTAGGACACAAGGGCATGAGTATAGATTAGAAGAAAAAAAGATTTCATTCAGCTAGTAGAAAGAATTTCTTTACGGTCAGAACAGTCAAACTCTGGAACTCTCTTCCCAGAGAGGTGGTAACGGCTGGCTCATTAAATGCGTACAAGGCAAAGTTGGACAAACATTTACTGGATAAAAACATCCATGGGTACAAATAAGAAATATAATCTGTCTGTAAAATATCAGAACCTACCAAATCAGCAATGGATATCTATACCAGGTTGAACTAGATGGACGCAAGTCTTTTTTCAGCCTTACCTACTATGTACAGATGGGGCAGGCCTTATGCTTGCTGGCGAATCGCCAGCAGCATGCCGCTGGCGATCCGCCAGCAACACGGCGCGCCATCTGACTGAGACGCGCGTGCGTCCCCCACGCACGTGCGTCTCAGTATCCGGGCGGCCGGCGGGCGAGGCGGACGCAATACTGTCCGCCTCCCGCTCGAGGGGGGCTGGGGGGACCCGAGGAGGCTGTGGGGGGGTGCGGGCGCCCGGTGTGGGCACCGGGCGCCCGTCGGAAGGGGACGGCAGCACCGTCGGAAGGGGACGCGCGCGCACCTCGTGCGCGCGCGTCCCCTTCCGACACACAGATGGCGCCGGAGCAGGGAATGGCGAATGGCGTCGCCATCGCCATCCCCTGGAAAGATGAGCCCGGCCCTATCTGTAACTATGTATGTGGATTAGTGCTTCATGGTCCCTACCATGCCTCATTAACCCCCCCCCCCCCCACCCTCCCCACGTACACACACACACACAAAAAAAAATAAAGTCAACCTTTTTATCTGTCGACCATAGACAAATTGACATTTTGCTTGTGTTGACCTATACATGTTCTATTAGTGACCTGAATACCAAATGTGCCACTCCTCAATGCTTCTTTTCTAATCCTCTTCTGCCATTTTCTCACTTCACAGCACTAACAGCAGCAGCAGGTCGTGGGAAGCTTGAGGTTTGCCGCCTACTCCTAGAGCAGGGTGCTGCTGTATCTCAGCCTAATCGCAGAGGTGTTGTCCCAATATTCAGTGCTGTAAGACAAGGGCACTGGCAGGTAATGCTCATCGTGATAACTGTGCTTCTGCTAACTGCTCTAAGGGCAGCCTGGGGACTAAAAAGTCTGTCTCCTTCACAGATCGTAGACCTGCTACTTACACATGGTGCAGATGTTAACATGGCGGACAAGCAGGGTCGTACTCCATTAATGACTGCGGCATCTGAAGGGCATGTAGCCACTGTGGAGTTTCTGCTGGCACAAGGTTGGTGCACACAGGCTTAATAAGATATTGCATTCAATTTCACAATTATGGGTAGATTTTGAATACAGCTAGGTGATGACTTTGTAATATCACTGGTTCCTAGTGAATTTATAGGTTCCTTTCTTATGAATATTGACCCAATGCACAAATTGGCTGGATGTAGGGGGTCAGTGGACTTTAATATATTAATCGTCATTGCAGAGCGTGAAAATATTGTCGTGATTTATTTATCATGCTGCATACAATGCATAGAAGGGGTATACAATCTCTGCTGATATTTCCGAAATTGATCGGCAGTTCACTATTCAATCCCGACCTGCACTACAGACTCGCCACCCTATGGAGTTGAGTCTGTATTGTTGGAAATGGCCATGGATTGTCGAATCCGTATTTCGTCAAAACAGTGCCGTTATCACTGATCCACAGACTTTCCGACAGAGCAATGAACACTGACTGTCAAAATCATGTCGGAAGCCTGGTGAAAACTGACGGGATTCTGACTGTTGAGACGTTCCAACAGTCGGAATCCTGGATTGTTTACCCCCCTTAGTATTTAAAGGTTTTGGTTAGCAGTAAATAAAAATCTGTCTTTTGTTTGTCTTTTATTATGCTAATGATCTACATTTTAAATCTATGTCTTCAGTAACTAGTGTTGTAAACTAGAAAGTGTATAGATTTATATTAGATGTCCATTGTACACCAGAATTATTGCTGAATTGGGAAGATTGCTGTAGAAATCTAATTTAGTTTTAGTTACATACAGAAAGGCTTGTTAGGTAGGTTTCCCTTTATTAATACACTTTGATGCAGAGTAATGGGTTGAGGATTCAAATGCTCATCAAAGCAGATTACATTTTCTTTTATATTTTAAGTGTTAAATCCAATCCATTTCAGAATTCATAGCTCCAGATATAGCACAATGGAATACAGATTTGGGAATAAGTGTAAATGTTATTTTAATACAAGAATTGGTTTTCTATCCCACTTCAAAGGAGCTTCCATAGGCCTCATGGACAAGGAGGGACTGACTGCACTAAGCTGGGCCTGTCTCAAAGGGCACCTCGCTGTGGTGAGGTCCCTGGTGGAAAGCGGTGCTGCCACTGACCATGCTGATAAAAATGGACGCACACCACTGGACCTCGCAGCCTTTTATGGAGATGCAGAGGTGGTGAGTATCTGTATAGTAGGTTATGGACTATTACAATAAATCTATCTGGTGAGGATTTGGCCAGATGTATTGGACTAGCAGTAAGAACATGGGCAGCTGGTATTTACAATCTCTTTGTTAGGTGGTACAGCCTCATGGATCGCTTATGCTCTAAGCATTCACACTAATGTACAGCATCATTGCATTGACAGAAGTAACTGTATTAAAACAAATTTCACTGAAATAAACCAGAAGTTAATGTTCTTGGCGCACAATATTAGAGTAGATTGAATATGGAACATACAGTTAGATTATGCATATATTCTCCAGGACTGGAAATGTTATGAAGATGATGTGTAATATTTATTTATCAAACTGGTACTTGTGTATTATCACCAGTACGCTATTTTCTTAGTGGGCTATTCTGCGTAGTGAAATTGCATCGCATGGCACTTTTTCGTTGCATGCAATGAGATGCGATCTCACTAGTTAATTTATTCACTGCACCCTGTACAACTTTCGCACCACATGCATATGCATATGTGACAGAACACCCTGTGTATATGCATATGTGACAGAACACCCTGTGTATATGCATATGTGACAGAACACCCTGTGTATATGCATATGTGACAGAACACCCTGTGTATATGCATATGTGACAGAACACCCTGTGTATATGCATATGTGACAGAACACCCTGTGTATATGCATATGTGACAGAACACCCTGTGTATATGCATATGTGACAGAACACCCTGTGTATATGCATATGTGACAAAACACCCTGTGTATATGCATATGTGACAAAACACCCTGTGTATATGCATATGTGATGCTAAAGACCTTTTCATACCCCCACTATCCACATCATCCCGAAGCGTGGCGAGTGGACGCGTTACGCGTCCTCCCAACCTTTTCATACCCCCGCTATCCACGTCGGCGTGGAGTTGGTTTTATTTAGTGTGGTGAGCAGACATAGAATACATGTTAAGTAATCCGCATCCCCTCATGGGGCTCTCTGCGCTCACCATGCTTCGGGCTCGGTGGTTACCTGCGCTCGCCACACTATAGATAGTCAATTCCACACCGACGTGGATAGTGGGGGTATGAAAAGGTCGGTAGGACGCGTAACGCGCCCCCTTGCAGGGCTTGCTGCGCTCGCCACGCTTTGGGATGACGTGGATAGTGGGGGTGTTTTCGGGACACATTCACACCTGCAATAACATACATCTGAAACTGTAATGACAACGTGTGTTAACGTATAACTGCTATTTAGTTAATAATTAATGATGAAAGAGCATATTAAAAGAAATAATCACAATAAATAATTACAATTATAGGAATCAATCAAGAGTAGCAACATTAATGAATAAAAACTGGTATTTACAAGAATAAGAACATTAATGATGAAATGAATGACCCAAAAAATATAATTAAACAGTCAACCTGCCTTTGGGAGCAGCATCAGTGCGTGAAGGATGCACTCAAATGGCTTATACGCAACCAAACTTTTCCGTCACATAAACTCCTGCAAATAGGATTGTAAAGGTGACGTGCTGTTTCTCTTTGGCGCTTGTTCCGCCATTTGCAGGAGCCCCAAAGCCGTTCGATGGTTTGCGTGTGTACACCTGTATCGGGGTCTACAAAGTTATATCTGTGATTGACTCTGGCATGAATATATCCAGCCTGTTCCAATTGCTCTGTGCTGTACGCCCGCCAGCAATCAGAATAAATGGTTGTGCCCGGCTCAATGTTCTCATTTATGGCCGCCATAAGAGTGGTGGCATCACGTTTCGGCACCACTGTAATAAAGCACTGGCCACTTTCCCATGAGATCCCACCAAAAATCTATTGTTGAGGTAAAACACAGCCGACATTGCTTTTCTCTTCACAAATAGGCTCTCATCGACCTCAACAATCTGCCCAGGTCCACCGATACGCCGCTGCGCCATCAGGTCCATGGTACAGGCCTCCCGCATCCATCCATTGTACAGGACCACAGTTTTGTTAGACATTTGGAGCTCACACTGACAATAATCAATTGATGTCAGCTCCTCTGCCCACTAATATGAATCATATAAGAATGAGGAATGATAAGTGGCACCCCGGAAAACAATGGCCCGCTCTTAGGCTCACCTTCTGACGGCATGCTTTGATATGGCACCACCACATGCACTCCTTAACCGTCAAGCGCATTGGGTGCCCGTTGATGCAATTCTGCGGCAGCAGATGATGGTGCTAAAAGAATTGGACAGCCTCCTCCTCCGTCTTAGGCAGGCTGAAGATATTAGTGACAGGTTCAGCCATTTGGGAGAATTCTGCTGCAAGTCTGAGTGATGCTGCCATTCCTGTCAGAAATTCACCTCAGAATGATTCTGACAGGGAGCGGGATACTATCTCTGACTGACTACGCAATTAATCTAATTTACACTAATTCTGAAACCACAGTTACGCTAAATGCGTAACATACACCACTATTGAATTACCATATTAACTACTGAAATCGCATCGGCACTATAACGTGACATGCGATGTGATACGATTTCACTACGGTAGCGTACGTATGGTAATTGATCGCCGTGATAATACACAAGTACCATCAAACCTGACACCTTGTGTCAGTCACATGGGATAAGCCTCTTCATTTAACACATGGCCTCTCTTGGGCCAAACAAAATGTCATGCCAGTATGTAACTTTAAGTAAAGCGTGCACAATACTGTATAACAGGTATAACCAGCCACAGTCCAGAAAATGCCCATGTAGCCTAGCTCACACCTCTTTTAATGATGTGGGTTTTTTTTTTATAACTGTATAATAATTGCTTGATGAGCAGGTCAGTTGATTATTTATCAATATCTGTACTATAATGAAATAGAAAACCTGATGGCCACAGTTATACATGAACTAGTAAAGCATTTTCACTGATCAAGGCTCACCAGTCATCCTCACAAAGAAAAGTGAAATATTTATTTCCTGTCCCTCTGCAGGTCCAGTTCCTGGTGGACCACGGTGCAATGATAGAACACGTGGATTATAGTGGAATGCGCCCTCTAGACAGAGCCGTGGGCTGCAGGAACACTTCTGTTGTGGTGGCTCTTCTAAAGAAAGGCGCCAAAATAGGTAGGAGACATGCCACTGATGCCCAGTAATAGTGCAATTGTCCAAATGTTAAGTTTCCCATTCTGTTTAATGTCACTATACATAGGCGTGCATGTTCTTGTCAGCTTCAGCTGCATACTGTGCTTCTGTCACAATTGGGACCTTTGAGCAGCTATGTGTCCAAAGACCAGAAGAGCAGCTATTAACTACACTGCAAAACTGCTTGTCGGCTAACAGCCTTCCCTGCACTATTATTTCTTTCTTTATTAACTGTTTCTGATATAGCGCGCACATATTCCGCTATTTTGCTGCTGGCAAAGAAAAAGCAGGATCCTTTAATAACCCTACTGCTGCCATGAACGGCCCCTGCGTGTTTTAATGTCCATCACTGGTTAGCTGCGTTCCTCACACTGCTGCTTGTTGATGATTTGCTACTCAGACATTAAGCTTCTGTGCTCGCTGCTCTCTCACTCCTGCTACATGGTTTGTTTTCTCTTTCCTGTCACTCCATCCGTTTACACTCTACACCACGTCAATCACTCCTTACCAACACCTCTATTGCTTTTTTGACATCACCTTGTTCTTCCCCGTTTCTTCCCTGGTGCCAAACTTTCCTATTTTGTACACTTGACCTCTTATCCAAAATTTCCAATGTTCTCCATCTTTTGTTGGTCACTTCTTTGTTACTTGTCTCTTCCTTTCCTATTTTCATTGTCGTTCTCAAACCACTTTTCTGTTCCATTTATCTCTTGACACAATTTTTTTCACACTCCTTCCCCTTTCTACATTTGTTCACTTTCACGTCTGTCCCTATTTTCTGCTTTAAGGCTGTCAGACCTTACCAAGCCGCCCTAAAGGTTAGAACTTGCTCCCTACTCACAGCTTTGCTTAGCATGCCTTATACAATTTTAAACAAGCACATTGAGCACTTTCTCACTTACTCCGAAGTTAGGACACTCAGCATCACAGCATAGAAGTAATTTTAGTTTAAGTCAAATACACCTGCCCTATACATGATAATGCTCAAGAGTTTAATTATTTTATGTACATATTGGACATTCAGAGCCACCTTATGTGCTGCACTAGGTCCCCCTAGTGGCTATGTTGTGGTCTCCCTTATGTGAAATGACACCTACAGATAAAGCCAATGGTACTGTCCAAAGTGCTGAATTCTCATTTGTTGCAGTGGGACAGAGGTCTATATTTAATTTATTTGCATTTTCTTACAGAGTTGTTGAAGTGTATAGTTGGCCCACACTTACATGTAGCTCATAATTAGGCATGTTATATTCCAACTTTGCCAATTTATTAGTATTAATACACAGGCAGACATAAACTGCAATCTAAATAACTGACCTGTGTTAAAGTGAACTGCATTAAAATGTGATGCTTTTGGAATTCTGAATTGTTATTTCTAAATTATGATTTGCTCTGTAATTATCAATTTAAGCATATGCATATACTTTATTTTATGGCCGTGTAGCGTATTGCATAGGCCACAAGGGCAATGAAACCATTATGTAGATGTACAAAGGAAAACTGAGAGAAAACATTTCTTTCTTCCTAACCCTCCATGGCAGCCTTTACTCTGGGTTTACATCCCATCCATTCAGCTTTAGACAGGTAGATCTTTGTGTAACTCCAGCCACCTTGGGTATGTACAGCCTCCTCCCCTTCCTTCCTCAGTCTTTTACCTGTCTCCAGTACAGACAGTGTAGCGTACAGTAGGTTGGTTTGTTTTTTGCAGGAGGCTAACCTAATATTTTTACCCAGCACATACTCCTCTGTGTAGCCGTGGCTGAAAAGGGGTGGCTCCCGGGGGGAGAAGAGGATGCCTCATGTCTGGAATGTGGGAGGAATGGCGGTCTCCAACCTGTCTCCCCAGCCGCTGGGTGTAACAGGAACCTTCCTGCATTGTGCTCCCGCTCACTGCCTTACAGAAAGGCAGAAGACGCAGAGTACAGTGAGGCGTGGAGGAAGGGCAGAAGTTCAGTAGGGTTGGGCGGAAGTGACACGGCAGCGTACTGCCCAATATCTGCACATGCTCCTGCCCTTGGAGGGGTCAAAGGGTGTTTAAAATGGTGCTGTACACAGATGATCAACCTGCAGAAAGTACATTGTTTGCAACAGGGAGTCTTATCTGCTAAGATGGATCCAGATGGAAATCCTACTCCCCAAAGCCATTAAGTGCTGTGGAGAGGTAAGTCCTCATAGAAGCACTTTGTTCTTTCTTTGAACAGTGTAGTGATAGGTCTTATTCTTTCTTTTAGTGTGTCTAAAGTTTCTGAAAAGAAAAGCATTATCAAAACTTTCTCTGCTGAGAAAGGGAGTAATAAATGTCAGGAATGTAGTAAGGCTACTGAGATTCATCCTGTACATATCCAGCAATTTATGGAATGAATGAAAAAATCCTTTCTGACTAAGTAAGAATTGAGAGATGATATACAAGTGCCTAAGAGGTTAAGATCTCAGACTAGCCTGGATCTAGAGTACGATTCAGAATCCCCGATATTGTTTGTTGAAAATACAGAAGATGGATCAGATGCAGAATCTGGTGAAATTCTGGAAAAGGATAAATCATTTAATCTACATATTGTGTATAGTCTTTTGAAATATGTCTATAATTCTATGGATTATAAAGAGACTGAGTTGGTGGATAATCAAGATCTTTTATTCGAAGATAGATCCGTAAAGACTAGATTTTTTTCCTGTTCATAAAGTCCTTAAAGATCTAATGTCAACACAGTAGCAATATATGGATATGAAGTTTAGTAACTTCAAGAGGATCGATTGCGTATTTCCAATTAAGGATGAACTGTTTGACCGCTGGTGCGCTATACCAAAGGTTGATGCGACCATGTAGGAAGTAGTTTCTCAAACTACTTTTCTGTTAGAAAAAGGGGCCAATCTTAAGGATGGAATGGATAGGAGAATTGAGAGCTCTTTAAAAAAGCTACATAATGCATCAGCTGTGTCTCTTAAAGCAGGGGTAACTATGGTGTCCACATCTAGAGCTTTAAAGCTGTGGGGATCTTTCATGGCGACTGAAATAGACGAGAAAATCTAAAGACAATTTCTTCAGAAAAGTCTTGGCATAATGATGAAAGCAATAGAATTTATGTGCGAGGCATATCTGGATGTGATAGAATATGCTGCCAAATTTGTGGCTGCAGGTGTATCAGCTAGACAAACAGTATGGTTATGCAGTAGGTTGTCAGTCTGCTTTCCTTGACTTATGAAGGGTCACTGCTCTTTGACAACAAACTTGATTCACTAATTCATAGAATGTATTGTGGCAAGCCGGCCAGGTCAGAAAAATAAGCTATAGGGGTTAGTCTCCTAAGCAACATTTTAGAGAGGCTAGAAGTTATATGCCTGGAAGACAGTATGGCAGATACTCATCTGGGACAATGAGACAGTCCTTTCGGCAACCTATCAGAAGAGGATACCGTAGATTCTGACAGGGACTCCTCCTGTTGGGAAGTTTACAGGAGTTTGTGAACCAATGGCAGGGTTCAATACAAGACAAATGGACTTTAGCGGTTCTGTTAGGAGGTTACCAGCTAGAATTCAACAGCATCCTGGTAAGGGAAAGGTTTATAATGTCAAGAGATCCATTGATGAGAGAGGAAGTCAAAGCTCTACAGCAGGTCGTTCAGGATCTAATAAAATCAAAGGCTGTGGCACAGATTCCCTTTCAGGAAAAAAGGAAGGGATTCTATCTCCTAAATATTCCTGGTTCAAAAACCATCTGTCGGATTCAGAGCAATTCTAGATCTCCGAGACATGAGCAAATTTTAGGAGGATGAAGAAGTTTCACATGGAAATGCTGAAGTAAATTCTATTGGGAGTAAAAGAACAAGATTTCATGGCCTCAATAGACTTAAAAGATGCTTATTTTCATGTTCCAATATGCAAGAAAGAAAGGCAATTTCTAAGTTTATGCATTTTAAAGCAATATCTGGAGTCTACGTACCGTTTGGGTTGTCAGCATCTCTAAGAGTCTTTATAAAGGTTCTGTTAGCTCTGATTGCACACATAAGGGTGCAAGTAGTAACAATATGGCCATACCTGGACGATCTGTTGATTTGTGGGAGGACAGAAGATGTGGTGAAGCAAGAAATAGGGAAAACAGCTTCTATCCTGCAATCACACGGTTGGATGGAGCCATGTCTAAGGTTTATGTTCTTTGTGGAGACAGTACATCATGCAATTACCCTCTCAGAAGACAGATGCGACAGAATTTCAGCTTCTGGCGGCGGTGGCGCAAAGGCAAAACGAAAGTTCTGTGCATCAAGTATTTTGTCTACTTGGAATGTTGGCATCCACAATAGAAGTTGTTCCCTGGGCAGGGTGGAGGATTAGAATACTAGAAAAACCTAAGTTAGACAGCAAGAAACTCCCTAAATTGGTGGTTAAGTACATAACTGAAATCCAGTAAGACGTCCCTGTTTCAACCTCAGTAAATTGTACGAACAACTGACGCAAGTGCCACAGGCTTGTGTGCTTCTCTGAGAGGGAGAAATTGTCAGGGTACATGGTCCCAAAAGGAGAAGCAAATGTCCTCGAATCAGAGAGAGATGCGGGCAGTACGCGGCGTGATGATGTATTTATAAGATCTCATTATGAATACGCATCTAAAGGAAATTATCAGACAATACTGCAGTCGCGGCCTACTTGAATCGTCAAGATGAAACCAAGATTCAGATTCTGTGGGAAGACATTTCAAGCATACTATCATGGGCAGAAAAAACTATTCTCTCCCTGTCAGCATTGTACGTCCCAGAAGAAAACCACATTATTGCAAACTTTCTCAGCAGGCACGAGATACTACCTGGAGAATGGGAACTAGGTCAACAAGTTTTCATGGAAGTGGTAAAGAAGTTCAGCATGCCTTAGGTAGACTTAATAGCTACAAATCCAAACAAGAAACTTCATTGCTTCTATTCAAGTTTTCATCTACCCGGGACAGAAGTGGATTTTGACCTTGGGGTATGTGTTTCCATCTTTCCCAATGATTTTGTGTACCCTGAACAAGTCACAGTAATAGCAATTTTCCCTTTCTGGGCAAGGAGGGGATGGTTTCCCACAGTAATGAGAATGTCAATACAGGAACCATGGCAGCTAGCAATGTCACCCAGGCTAATACAGCAGGGACCACTAAGTCACCCTGATTATATATGGATGGTCAATTCTAATCAAGAATGGTGTATTTGACCAAGTGGCACAGTTTTTGATGAAGGGGTGGAAGAAGGTTTAAATAAAATTGAAATGACTTGTATTTTACAATTCCTATATGAAGGCTTTGAGAACAGTTTGGCAGCCTCAACCCTTAAAGTACAAGTTTCTGCATTTAATATTTTGAAAGACAAAAAGTTGTAAAGTTGTCTGAAGAGGTTTTGCCAGGCAAATAAAACAGAATTAAATCACCATTAGCTTTGTGGGATTTCAATTTAATTCTGAATGCGCTTAAAGTTCCACCGTTTGAACCTTTTAATAAAATAACATTCAAATTTGTGACCTGGAAAGTAGTTTTCTTGATGGCCATTACCTCAGCCAAGAGGGTTGGTGAAATACGTTATGGGCAGAAGAGCCCTACCTAAATATATTTCCCATCAAAGTGGTGCTTAGAACCTATTCAAGTTTTCTGCTAAAAGTGGTATTTGAGTTTCATCTAAACCAAGAAGTGGTATTACCTGCTTTCTTACCAGAGCCAAAAAGATGAAAATGAAGATAAGATGCAAATGTTAGATGTTCTTGGGGCAATTTTGATTTATTTGGAAAGAGTGAAAGAGATATACGGAAAACGAAACCGTTATTCACTCTACAGTCTGGAGCACGGAAAGGTGAAGCACCTTCTAAGGTTACTACAGTATATCACGATGGATCAAAAAGTTGATTACTTTAGTCTATGACAAAAGTGGTCTCGAGGTTCCGGAGAAGCTAAACCTTACCAGGGCTATTCCTACTTCCTGGGCAAGAAGGGTGCAAGTTTCCGTTAAAGATATCTGCTGCGGCAATGTGGTCCTCCATTCATACTTTTACAAGTTATAATAATATTGATGTTTCTGCCACCACCAAACCCCCCCCAATAATTTTGTTTCAACAGAACCATTACATGACAGCCTATAGCCCCCCTTTGGTGATTTATTTTATCGATAAAGGGAGATACTCTAAAGACTGGGGAAGGAAGGGGAGGAGGCTGTATATACACAAGGTGGGCAGAGTTACACAAAGATCTACCTGTCTCAAGCTGGAGGGATGGGATGTAACACCCAGAGTAAAGGCTGCCATGGAGTGGTCCGGAGAAACTAAATTGTCGTAAGTATAATTTGCACTTTTTTTCTAAAGAACATATATTTTAATGGTGATCTAAGGGAAGGCCGAAGGAAAATATGTGAGGTAATAAAACTAATCATGGCATGTACCAGAAAATAATAGTAAATATACTTACTACCTATATATCATATATTCAGTTTTCTTTTATTCTATACTCTTTACCTTCCAGTTGACATCTCCTTGTTACTAGAAGTGACTAAAGCAATAAAACTAGGCGCTCATTACAGTTGTTTTAGCGTAAAATACTGTAGTACATGTTACTTTGGAGTAGGAAATAAATGTTATTTCCTGTATTACCACTTAATCATTCAAACATTATGATCTTAAAACACAAATAAAGTGTAAATTAAGATAGTGGGCAATGATATTAGCATTTTATGGTTTAGGTGGATATGTTCCAAAAATTATTTTTGCACTGTTTTTTATCAGTGCCAATACCTACACTCTCTCTGACATTAACGGTTTCCTGTCCCCTCTTATTTCTGCTATTCCACTCTCAACAGACAGTCTCCCAAATTTCTTTAGACCTACAGGTTACACCTGTATTTGTTCCCTGGGTCCCAGTATATACCTCTGTACCCATCCTACATCAAACCGTGGTTTCTTGTTTCACCATGTCCTCTGTCTCCCATTTGTATGGCCCCTATGTTGTATCTTCTTCCTCCTCTTAATTTTTCTTTGCTCTCCTATTTGGTTCTTCCCTTGCATTATATTAGTTTTTTTACCCATCATGCATCCTGTACACTACAGGTCCAGCCACCTGGGCCATGGCAACGTCCAAACCAGACATCATGGTCATTCTGCTGAGTAAACTGATGGAGGAGGGAGACATGTTCTACAAGGTGAGAAGACTTTTGAGGGGTAATGGAAGATAAAGGGTAAGACTGTAAGGAGAAGCAGATGGGGCAAGAGAGAAGCACTGTGTAGTGTAAGTTGATGGAGTTTAAAATTACGTGAGTATAGAAAACTTACAGGAAAACATGTTGAAGGAGTAGATATCTTATGATATTAAAGAGAACTAGAGTCAAATGCGCATAGATGAAGACCCAAGTAAGGAAAATAGTAGAATGTGGACAGTTTGTTATATGTTGACGTAATAGACAGTGGTACTTGAGGGGAGATTATTGGTAGCAGGGAACAGTGAAAGAAATGGGTTGAATGGACAAAAGAGACGGACTATGGACAGAAGCTGGAAAATAACTAAAGGTTGGTGCAATAGAGAACATAGTATTTTGTGAGATCCAATCCCTTTACTCCCTCAGAAAGGGAAGGTAAAAGAAGCTGCACAGAGATACCAGTACGCTATGAAGAAGTTTCCTCGTGAGGGATTTGGAGAGGATCTAAAGACTTTCCGAGAACTGAAGGTGTCACTTTTACTCAACCTGTCCCGATGTCGCCGGAAGATGAATGTGAGTAAAATTCCTACTAAACTCTTCCTCTCCTCACTTTCACCCTTATTCTTGGTCAATCCATTGTTCTGTGTTCCATATAGTTTCATGGCTCACTCTTTTTTAATAGGAAATATTATTGCTGAAACCATACAATCACTTATCTATGAGGTTAATTCCAATACTTTTTCAGTTGCACAGTTTGTGCTTACGTATTTAGGAAACAGATTGCAGTTACATTTTTCTTGTTGCCGCACTTCAAAACAGAATATAAATGATAAACTGTAATGTAGATTTCCATGTTTTCAAAAGGAGCTGGAGCGGTGTGTCATATCTCATTATGAGATATATGTGCTTAGAATTAATAGCTTAGTGCTATTTAGAAATAATTGGTTTAATTACAGGGATATATACATTTTATTACCTGCAGTTCATTGTTGATGGTTTAATCATATATTCCTTTGTTAGATGATGGTTCTAAGCTGGCTGATGTCAGCCACACACTTCAGTTTGTGAAGTGTAGATGTAAAATTCCTTTTTTGATGGGTTACATGGCCATTTTGGGGATGATTCTGTCATGGGCAGTCTGCACAATGTTGAACATACCAGGTACCATGTGTGCATATTTTCCTGTGCAGCTATATGGGCTGCAAATAAAAATCGGTGATGATTGGAACATTATGTTGGCAACCATTGGCCATCCTGAAAATAGGACTTCCCACTTTGAATGCTTTTTCTAACGCATGTGGTCACATTTATTTATGAACAGTGCAGCACTTTTTTTGGTCAAAAGTGCTTTTTCTACAGTCAGGCCCATAAATATTGGGACATGGATACAATTATCATATTTTGGGCTCTAAACACCACCACAATGGGTTTAAAATATACCAAGCAAGATGTTCTTTAACTGCAGACTTTCTGCTTTAATTTGAGGGTATTTACATCCAAATCAGCTGAACGGTGTAGGAGTTACAATGGTTTCTATATGTGCCTTTCGCTTTTTAAAGGACCAAAAGTAATGGGACAATCGATTCAAAGCTATTCCCTATTAAATCATCAATTAAGCAGGTAAAAGGTCTGGAGTTGATTCCAGGTGTGACATGTGCATTTGGAATCTGTTGCTGTTGACTATCAATTTGACATCCAAAGAGCTGTCACTATCAGTGAAGCAAGCCATCATTAGGCTGAAAAATCAAAACAAACCCATCAGAGAGATAGAGAGAGAGAGAGAGCAAAAACGTTAGGTGTGGCCAAACCAACTGTTTGGAACATTCTTAAAAAGAAAGAACGCACGAGAGAGATCAGCAAAACCAAAAGACCCGGAAGACCACGGAAAACAACTGTGGTGGATGACAGAAGAATCATTTCCCTGTTGAAAATAAACCCCTTCACAACAGTTGGCCAGATCAACACACTCTCCATGAGGTAGGTGTATATGTGTCAAAATCAACAGTCAAGAAAAGATTTCACAAGATGGAAGATGTAAATAAATCATTAGTGAGCCTCAAAAACAGGACCAGATTCGAGTTTGCCAAACAACATCTTAAAAAGTTCTGGAACAACATCCTGTGGACAGAGACAAAGATCATCTTGTAGCAGAGTGATGGTGAGAGGAAAGTATGGATAGGGAAAGGAACTGCTCATGATCCAAAACATACCACCTCATCAGTGAAGCATGGTGGTGGCAGTGTCATGGTGTGGGCATGTATGGCTGCCAATGGAACTGGTTCCCTTGTATTTATTGATAAAGTAACTGCTGAAAAAAAGCAGCAGGATGAATTCTGAAGTTTTTTGGGAAATACTATCTGCTCATGTTCAGTCAAGTGCTTCAGAACTCATTGGAATTCACAGTGCAGGTGAACAATGACCTGAAGCATACTGCAAAAGCAACCAAATCGTTTTTTAAGGCAAATATGTGGAATGTTATGCAATTGCCAAGTCAATCACCTGACCTGAATCTGATTGAGCATGCATTTCACTTGATGAAGACAAAACTGAAGGGAAAATGCCCCAAGAACAAGCAGGATCTGAAGACATTTGCAGTAGAGGCCTGGCAGAGCATCGCCAGTGATGAAACCCAGAATCTGGTGATGTCTATGCGTTCCAGACTTCAGGCTGTAATTGACTGCAAAGGGTTTGCAACAAAGTATTAAAAAGTGAAAGTTTGATTTAGGATTATTTAGTTTGTCCCATTACTTTTGGTCCCTTAAAAGTTGGGAGGCACATATAGAAACCGTTGTTATTCCTACACCGTTCACCTGATTGCTGGTTCGTTTCAATTGCTTCATTGTGGTGGTGTAAAGAGCTCGAAATAAGAGAATTGTGTTGATGTCCCAATATTTATGGACCTGACTGAATGTGGTGTCACATAACTACTTTTAGATATTTACTAGTTGCCAGCCTGCCAATATGATGGAGCAACATAATAGTAATGTCAGAGCAGGCAACTCTGAATACCTGAAGGGAGCAACAATTGAATTGCTCCTTTGGGTGCCATCTAGTGGCCGCCAGTGCACACAACATTTGAATTCCTATATAGAGGAAAGAAGCAACAATAGCCTTTTATTATATATGATTAACCTTTTTATATAGCCCTGCATATTACATCATACTTTGTAATATATTGTAGCTAATCCATAGATTACTTAAAATATTTAAAATCATACAAGCTATTATGTATTATCTATTGCAGCACAGATAGTGTAATTTACTCCTTAGTGGTTACAGCATCTTAATCAGAAACCGTTTAGCACTTTAGCTGCGTACTGTGGAGTTACTAGTTTTTATTTCATAGGCCGATATCCAGCTACCCATGATCACTGATGGCAGGTAATTGGCTTGCCTGGGGGTTATGCAGTTAACCCCCTTAAACCGGCACTTGCACTGACTTATCAGGGACTTTATTTCACCTGCAAAAAGAAAAAAGTGGAAAGCAGCGCTTGTACTACAATGAAGAAATACACAATTGATGGATTAAATTAAGAAGTTTATATAAATACAGTTTAAAACATTAGCATATATAAATGCAATTGTAACAATAAGGCAATGAAATACAATAAAATGGGAAAATATGTAAAAGGGGGGTATCTCACTCTCAGGATGGACGCTGAAGTTGGGTTCAATGATGGGTAAGTGCACTTTGCCCAATGGTTGGTATCCAAAAAGACACTGCTCCAAGATGGAGTGGGAAAGGGGGGTAACAGGTCCTCACTATATGTGCGGTGGCTTGTATCTTTTAGGCCGCTGGAGGGTTCTGTAGAGATTTTTCTTTCGTGCCCAATGGTCCTCTCTAGTTAAAGCCGGGCCACCACAAACCGCTGGAGGGTGGAGTGGGCAGCAGAAAGTCCCGTGTGGACAATCCTTAGATGGTGTATAAAGATCAATCCACTTTCATTAGGGGAAGGAGTAGGTGGGTAGAGCCTCAGTGGGTACTCAAATGAATGTCCACCGATGGTATTGGGGTACTGCACCTGGAGTGACCCACTTGGCAACAGACCACAGTGGATCTGGTTTCTGGATGTTGCCCCTTAAAGATGGAGGGGATAACGATATCCGTGTGCCACTATTAGTCTGGGCACATTGGTGGCCGCATGGGTGGCAGTGGATCCTCTAAATAAGGTGGCTAATTGCAGAGGCTCACCTTGAGGACTCCTATGAAATGTCCAGATCTCTTCAATATAGGAGGGTGAAGATTGATTCCCCAATTGGGAAATGGGGATGGTGGAGATCAGTGAGTTAGAGTGGCTGGCAGTCCAATCCTGGAGGTCACACCTGACGCGTTTCGCCACTGGCTGTGGCTTTTTCAAAGGTCTTTATTTCACCTGCCAGGCAAAGCATGGTCCCTGAAAGGAACCCCAGGTTTTGAGTGAAAACAGGGCTGCTTTGGCTGTAAACACACACAGGTTTCACTGCTTTTGGGAGATAATATGCTTTTTTATCAAGCTAACTTGGGGGGGGGGGGGGACAAAATTGGAAAGTGTTTTATATGGGGTAATTGACTACGCCTTGTAGCATTATATAGATAAAGAAAACAAAAATGGTTCTTGAACTTTCTTTTCAAAACAATAAATGCACTCCAATGAATATATACTATAGGGGTGATTCAGGTTGGTTTGCAAAGCACATTTGGTATGCTAATGGTCAGAACCATGTGCACTGCAGGTGGGGCTGAGAGAGTTATGCTGGGTACACACCAGAACGATTTGGGCTCAATTCCCCAAATTTCAATGCAATTTCAACCGATTGTATGTAAAAAGAGCAGAATTGGGCATGTTTTCAATGTGATTCCGATACGATGCGTGTCCCCAACAGTCGTTTGGAGATTTTAACTGCTGCACTAAAGATTCATCATCTACATTGGATTGGGTGTCGATCATACTACAATCGTATGATTGTTTCACGATTGTGGTCGTTCTAGTGTGTACTCTGAAGTACACACCCCACCCAAATGTAATGTAAACTCATATCTATATTGCAATGTAAAAATAAAGCTGCCAGTATTTACCCTGCACAGAAACAAAATAACTCACTCAAATCTAACTCTCTCTGCACATGTTTCATCTGCCCCCCTGCAGTGCACATGGTTTTGTTCATTAGCACACCAAATGTGCTTTGCAAACCAACTTGACGTGGGTTCCTCTTATTTTTGTGCTTTAGGGAAAGGTAGAATGATACAAGTGAGGGCTCCATTGTATAGGCCTAATTCAGCAGGAGTTGTAGGCTGCAGGGGGATTCCCAGCACAGGGCAAGGCCGCCCCGCAGATCACCGGCTGCCCCTTGCGGGCCAGACATTTTTCTGGTTACAAAACCTGCGTGTTACATCACACAGCAGTCATGCCCCTTGCCTCTAAATGGTCCGGACACACCGGTGTTGTCTGGACCACACCCTGGAATGCCACATTGCGCCCCCTGTTGCTATTTAGACTACTGCAGTTAATGGGCACGAGCACTGGAGATCTGTGATTTTTGGCAATCTGTGGGGCTAGATGAATTAGCCCTTATGTGAGATATTATAGGAGAATACAATTTGTTGTTTTTAAGAACTGCGCCTTTAAATTGACATATATGCAGCCAATGTGCAGTAAAAGAGAAACACCAGATCTCCTAGGAATAATCTGAAAGAAAAGCAATTTGCATATATCTGGTGCAAAATATGTCAAACGATGTTTTGTGTGAAAATCACAAACAATTTTTTTAAAACATAAAATAAAACAAATACATTTAGTGGGACCATATACACAATGTGCACATCCAAAGGACTGGAAATCACAATCAATGGGAATACCTCACCCTGGCTATATGCGTTTCAGAGATGTAAGTCTCCATGCCCCTTATCCTATCCTGATGAAAGGAGACTTGCATCTCCAAAACCTGTTGCTGATCGGGGACCCTTGCACTTAGAAACACTTTCTGGACGCACCATTGAAGCACTTTGTTGATGCACCACACACTTTATGGATGCAGGCACCCTGCACTTCAAACAAAAAAGCCTATTGCGGTGGTGCCAAGCTTAATCGTTCGGACCACTTAATCATTTGCTCTAGTCAGCAAAGCCCACCCCAACATCTAGCCCAGGGTTGCCGACTTTTAAAAGCTCCTCGGAGACTTTCAGCAGGAGTTCGGGGGCGGGGCTTAAACGCGACATCATTAAGCCCCGCCCATGAAAGACAGTTACTCAATTTGCCTATCTCCGTGGAGGGGGCGGGGCTAAATGACGCGGTAAAGATGCTTTAGCCCCGCCCCCTCCCCGGAGATCTCAGACCTAAGGTAATTTAAACGCTGCGGTCAGGGGGGGCGGGGAGCCGCAATAAGGGGGAGCGGGGGTCCCCCAGAATTCGGGAGGGTTGGCCACCTATCCGGGGGGCCAGGAGGGTGACCCGATTTTCGGGACCCTCCCGGCCATTCCGGGAGGGTAGGCAACCCTTATCTAGCCAGGGTGAGGTATTCCCATTGATTGGGATTTCCAGTCCTTTGTATGTGCACATTGTGCATATGATCCCACAAAATGTATTTGTTTTATTTTATGTTTTATTACATAAGATATTATAGCCCTAGTACTTCAGCACTTCTCCGTATTATTACTAGTGCCTCAATTCCTGGGGATTCGATAGAAAACATTACGGCATAGATGTATGAGGGACAGGTGCTTTTTGATAATCAATGCCACCACTAGTGTTCTTTAACCCCTTCCCGACATTTGACGTACATTTACGTCATGGTCGGGATGTACTTCCCGACACATGGCATAAATGTACGTCATGACTTTAAACTGTCACCGCGTCTATAGACGCGGTGACAGAGGGACGATGTCTGCTGTCCCTGACAGCAGACATCTTCCCTCATTGCCCAGGGGGGGCAGCGATGCCCCCCCCCCATCGGCGATCGCTGCGATTGGCTGTTCAAATGTGAACAGCCAATTGCAGCGTTTTCTGTGTTATGTGTATAATTTTGACTCTGCTGCCCCCTAGTGTCCTAAAAAAATAAAAGGAGGTTGAAATAATGATTGAAACATAAAGTATACATATGGTCTATGTTAGTTATTAACTATTTTGAGTGGTATGATTATTTGTCTCACAAGCAGAAAATTCAACATTTTGCAAATTGCAAAATGTTCAATTTTTTTACGACATTTTGGTATTTTTCACAAAAAAAAAACAGACTGTATCGACCAAAATTTACCACTAACTTAAAGTACAATGTGTCACGAGAAAACAATCGCAAAATCACTGGGATAAGTAAAAGCAATAAAAAGTTATCCCCACATAAAGTGATACATGTCAGATTTGAAAAAAAGGGCTCTGTCAGGAAGGATAAAACAGGCAGCGGCGGTAAGGGGTTAATTACACTACTGTATAGATGTGGTAGATAAGCCAACTTATCACAAGGTATATCCCTTGTGACCATCTCTATTAAATAATTCAGTGGTCTTGTCATCAGTACAAATACATCACATGTCCAGTGTCATGGTGTGTACATCCCTCCATATTTCTGCATGGTGTATTCTCTACATGTCTTCACATCTGTGCCTCTCTCTTCCTATAGTATTGTTGCGTACCCCTCTGTGTTTGAAGTAGAGCGTCACAATCCCTTCATTATGTTTTGATAATTTTTCACTTTTCTGCCCAAAATTTGACACAAATTCTCTCTTCATGAATGGTTTACCCACAATTCTCCTGCCTTCTGTATCACAGCTATGTTTTTAGTTTCTGTGCCTTTATCCAAATCCCTTGGCCCTACATAATTTTCTTTTCTTTTATAGGACTTTGGGATGGCAGAGGAATTTGCCACAAAGGCTCTGGAGCTGAAACCAAAATCATATGAGGCTTTCTACGCCCGAGCCAGAGCCAAGCGTAGTAGCCGGTAAGAATTAGTTGTGACTTAATGATATGCCCGTGGATCACTCAGTCCAGCCCACATTTATGATATCCTGATAAGTGGAAAGCACAGAGAGAGACCATAGGTCCCTGATCTTCTCCACAAACGGTGCAAGATCATCTGCTTTCTTCAGTGGCAGTAGTGGGCAACATATGTTTTTTTTAAGGATTTAAGTGCGGACCCCGTCTGGCTTCTGCAGATCCAGTATATTCTTTGATTTGCTGAAAAGCAGATAAGACTAGGACATCCAAATTCTTTCATGTGACTTGTTGTGCATAACCTGGGGAGGTCACACAGTATATCAGAGAAGGATGGAGGACAGTGTGCTCTACCTCCTTCCATGGTAGCCAGGAGGGAACTGTACAATGTGTGCATATATTTGTATGAAATGATAAATATATGCTAATGCAGAGCAGCTAATGTAAGCAGCTCAAAATGTAATGTCTGTGGAACTGACAGTACCAGCAGGAGTCATACCACTGCTGCCTGAGAACCACATTTAAGGTAGTTACTAGGCATAAACTATTATGTGGACTCTTGTTGCATATGGGGGAGGTGTGATGGGCATGTGGGGAGGTTAGAGTAAATGTGGGGTCTATAGACCTATGGGACTATTTTAGCAGAAGTGATAAATAAGTGGACATGCAAGGTTAGCATTGTGGCCATGCCTATGTTATTTTTGGAATGTTTTTCTTAATTCTTTAAAGTGTAGAAGATTAATGTGTGGCCCTTTATATAGGTTGGATTTTGGCACCAAGGTTGTTCATCACCGTTCCGGAGGCATGTCCGTTGTCATCTGTTTCTAAGTTCCATGCTCACTTTGAGTGTATCCAATAAATTCTCTCATAGGGTGACACAAAGTTACATGCAAGGTGGCTGTGATGCGCACTGTGCGTTTTAAACTAGATCGCATCACATCTAATTTAAAACGCATGCGATATGCTAAAGCACCGTGCATCTTGCATTAGATGCCATGCAATCTAGTTAAAAGAAGTACAGGCAGCACATACTTTATGTGCTGTACGGTGGGATGAGTGCTGGAGCGTGCATCGCATCCCCACTTACATAGCACAGTGTATGGGCACCATATGGGCAGTGTATGGGACAGTCACATGTATGCAGGTGCACGCCTCTGTGCCACCACACCAACTTATCCATCTAGTTTTGGAAGTAATAGAGTAGGTAATAAGGAGACCTGCGCTATGGACAGATGTTTAATGATAAACTGCTGCAACGATGCTTAATAACAGTAATAAAAGTGACAGTGTGGACCTTTCGGGTGAATAAATGGTAGTGATGCGGAGCAGGAAATGAAATAAAAACGGTTTATTGATCATGCACAATAACTTGGGTAACTTGTTTTGTATGGGGTATGAAGACCAGTCCTGGTCTGTGTGCACACCGCTTCACCTAAAGTTGTGTCTGGGGTCCGTGACACACTTGATGGATGGAGGACAGGTACCCCTGTCTGTGCTGTACCAGTCACTAAATGAAGTGGTGACGCCTGTCCGGGGGGATAGAAAAAAGGGGGGGTGGATATGGTACAGAGTCTGGTGGTAAACGGTGGGGTAGAGTCTCTGTGGGGTCAAGGTGGTGGTCAGCTGTAGCTCCGTGCCGCTTCAACACCGGCACATGCAACTTCCGGGTGATGCTGTGCGGCGCCCACTGGGAGTGCAGTGGCAGTGTAGTGGCATGCGCTCAACTTCAATGTTGGAGGAGACTTGTGAATGTGTTTGTAGGTAGTGGCTCCAACGCATGTCGACCCTTGCTGGGTCTTCTTCAGGGAGTAGTGAACCCGATTCACGGGCTTGGGGAGTCTTTTATTCTCTGGTGGAGTGGTTGAGGTCTGTCGGTGGCAATCTTTGTTTAAGGCTAATTGCCCTTAAAGTCCTCTAAATGAAAGACACATTATCCAAGTGATGAATGATAAATGTCCTGTTTAATTGAAGAATGGGGGGGGGGGGGTAAAAGAGGGAAGGTGGAATAGCGGCTAGGGTGGTTGAATAATTGAGAGTCGGCTTAGGAATGCTTTGTATAGTACCATGAATGTACTATCTGGAAGTGTCAGAGCAGTGGCCATCTTTGTTAAGGGCTAAAAAGCCCTTAAAAACTTATGAATGAAAATCGTGTACTCCAGGTGTCCGATAGAATATATCAGTAAGGTCGCTGGCCTGT
This sequence comes from Crinia signifera, assembly GCF_055691185.1. NCBI lineage: Eukaryota > Metazoa > Chordata > Amphibia > Anura > Myobatrachidae > Crinia > Crinia signifera. Next base: position 142,612,245 of record NC_139222.1, on the reverse strand, counting down.
AATAATCACAAAAGGAAAGTTTGTAACTATCCCCATTGTTTGTTGTCTTGTATTTGTGTTCAAGTAGTGTGTCTCTCTCTATCATTTCTATTTTGACTAAGCTTTTACCAAAGTAGAAATGATAGAGAGAGACACACTACTTGAACACAAAAACAAGACAACAAACAATGGAGATAGTTACAAACTTTCCTTCATTTCGCAATACAATAAAGACAATAGACAATTTCAGAGAATCCTCAATGAGCACTGGCACATCCTCCTTCAAGATGAAATACCGGGTAACATCCTGACAGATAGACCGAGAATTGTATATAGGAAGTCAACAGACCGTAAATGACAATTAACACACAATCACATCAAAACCAAAGAGCGACCCAACAAAAAGGGTTTGATCATTGCGGAACATGTAAATACTGTGCTAAAGGCAGTAAGTCCGTCAGGAGATTAGAATCATTCACATCTAATATCACTGGGGAATCTTACAGAATTACAGACCGCATTTCCTGCAACCACACGGGGGTGAGCTACCCGTGTGGTTTGCAGTATGTAGGTAGAACAATTAGGAAATTGAAAACCAGAGTAGCGGAACACATGAGGAATATCAGTAAAGGCATTGAGACCCACAGTTTATCGAAGCATTTCAGGGATGAACATGACAGCAATCCCAACACCTTGACAGTAGTAGGGATTAGATTAGTTGAAAAAACTGGAGGGGAGGTGACTATATAAGAACCATTAACAAGGAAGAACTCAAATGGATGTACTTACTTAAAACACTGACTCCCAGGGGACTCAACATAGACAATGAGGTCAGGTCCATCAGCACACTATAATGAGACGCTGTAAGGGCACCATGACCTCAAGCAAGATGGCTGCCCTGGCACGGCACTATATATCCCCCACTACCATCCAATTCTTTGTTTATCTGCACCCCCCGCCCCCCAACCACCCTTGCCGCTATTCCACCTTCCCTCTTTTACCCACCCCCCCCACCATTCTTCAATTCTTCAATTAAACAGGACATTTATCATTCATCACTCATCACTTGGATACTGTGTCTTTCATTCAGAGGAATTAGCCCTAAACAAAGATTGCCACCGACAGACCTCAACCACTCCACCAGAGAATAAAAGACTCCTCAAGCCCGTGAATCGGGTTCACTACTCCCTGAAGAAGACCCATAAAGGGTCGACACGCTTTGGAGCCACTACCTACAAACACCATTCACAAGTCCAACATTGGAGTCGAGCGCGTGCCACTCCACTGCCACTGCACTCCCACTCTTACACCACCTTGACCCCACAGAGACTCTACCCCACCGTTTACCACGGACTCTGTACCTTTTCCACTCGCCACCCCACCCCCACCCCCTTTTCTATCCCCCCAGACATCTGTCACCACTTCATTTAGTGACCGGTACAGCACAGACAGGGTTACCTGTCCTCCATCCATCAAGTGTGTCACGGAGCGCAGACACCTCTTTAGGTGAAGCGGTGTGCACACAGACCAGCACTGGTCTTCATACCCCATACACAACCAGTTACCCAACACCTCTACCCCTTTTTTTTGGTACTTATATGTTATTGAGCATTATCAATAACTGCTCTGCATCACTACCATTTATTCACCCATATGGTCCACACTGTCACTTTTATTACTGTTATTAAGCATTGTTGCAGCAGTTTATCATTACACCTCTGTCCATAGCGCAGGTCTCCTTATTACCTTCTCTATTACCAATCGCTCAGGGGGCGTCCTCCCCCTTCTTTTGCAGACCAGCAGCTGCATTGTATACCATATTAGAGAGTGCCAACCTCCGATTTGTAGTTTTGGAAGTAGTTCTCATGAACAGCACGTGATTGATACCATATGGTTATAGTTTAGGAGTCTATCTGGAATCAGACAGATCTTGATGTACATACAATTGAGCATAGCCTGCATTTCTGCCTAAATGCCCACAACATGCCTTCACTCAAACTGTAGTGTACATAGACATGCCTGGTTACGACTCAGTTGCACACCTTCAGCCCCTTGTTGAGATACCACTGCATAGTGCACGACTGTAAATTGATCATAGCTACATGCTCTGCCATGAACCATGCCCTGTGCAAAAATCCAACATTCAGACAGAATAGGGATTCATTTTTCAATGAATTTCAACAGACCCTAATGTAATTGACATTTAATTTTTTTGACTTGATGTGCAGGTTCGGATTTACCTGAATCTCAAAACAGGATCTCATTGGCTATCAGTTGTCACATGTTTTGGCTCCAAAACATGTCACAGCCGGATAGCCAATAAGATCTCATTTGGTATTTTGAAGCTATTTGAGGACATAAGTAGTACTCAATAGAGCCATACAGAACATAAATATAGTAAGTTATATGTACACTGAGATCTGTCTGATTTCAGATGGACTCTTACACCCACCCCATATCACGTGCAAGTATACACTGTTAATGAGGACATAAGTGGATGGATAGGGGTGGTGAGAAGCATAGAGGCATGTATTTTTTGCATACAAGTGATTATCCACCTTTTTGTCCCAGACACTCAGTGAATGCAATTGCAGCCAACTTGCATGAAACTGTGAATCTCCCACTAGGAATATATCACTTAGCATAGGTATGCATGGACCTAAATAATGCATCTAAATTAATTTAAACTGTGTTCAAATAATCCTATTTGGATCTGTAGTGAACCATATTGTAAAACTGATCCCATTTCTCTCTCAAATTTTTATGTTACTGTTATGAGTTTAGAAGTTCAATGATAATATATTATCCTTCTTAGCCAGCATCGCTCCTTAATTATTCTGTGTCCTCATTTATCTTTCAGGCAGTTTTCCGCAGCTTTGGAAGACCTGAATGAGGCAGTCCAGCTATGCCCTAACAATCGTGAGATCCAGCGGCTGCTAATGAGGGTGGAAGAGGAATGCAGGCAACTTCAACAAGAAGAAGAAGTTCAGGAGATGCAGGATGAGCCTGAAGCAGAAGTCCAAAATGAGGACATTGACTCCACACAGGAAGACATATATGAGGAAGAGTACCTTGAGCAAGACATTGAAAATGTTCCCGTGGGATTACAGACTGAAGGACGCCAATGTCAGGGCCTTCCAGGCATGCAGAGTCCACCCCAGTCTCCTGCCCATCGAGACTCTGCATACATGTCAGGCTCACACCAAGTATTTGACTTCAGATCTAATAGCTCAGTCGGCTCCCCTACTCGGCAAAGTTACCAATCCACTTCTCCATCCCTCTCTCCAACACATCAGAACTCTCACTATCGTCCTAGTCCTCCCCAAACATCTCCTGCTCACCAGAGCTCTTCCTACCATTTTAGTCCACCTCCTGTGGGGGGTCAGGTAATGGACTACCCCAGCCCACCACCTTCACCATTAAGAAGAGCCCCCCAGTATAGAGCTAGCCCACCAAGTGAAAGTATTGGTATGTATCGTCAACAGTCTGGCTCACCAGTGAGGTACCAGCAGGAGCCATGTGTGAACCAGCATCCTGGAAGACCCAAGTCTCCACTATCCAAGATATCACAGAGGTCTTTCCAAATTTCACAGCTTCCCACTGCAGTTCCACAACCTGCACACAGATTACAGCCAGCAAAGGCACAAATTGTACGCAGCAACCAGCCCAGCTCTGCAGTGCACTCCAGTGCAGTGATTCCTGGAGGTACGTATGGGCAGGTAGCACATGGTATGGCAAGTAAATACCAGACCTCCTCTGGAGAGATGAGTCAAAGCCGATTAGTATATCAAGCTTCCCTTGGTGGTCTTATAGCTGATGGACGCCCAGTGCAGCATGTACAGGCCAGTTTGAGTGCAGGAGCCATTTGTCAGCATGGTGGCCTTGTCAAGGAAGACATACCCCAGCGGCCATCCTCTGCTTATAGGGGTGGTATGAGGTACAACCAGACCCCACAAATTGGCCGTAGTCAGTCTGCATCTTACTATCCTGTATGTCACTCCAAGCTGGATCTTGAGCGCTCTTCTATGCCCTCCAGCCAACTAGGTTCTCCAGACGTTTCCCACCTCATAAGGAGGCCCGTGAGTATTAATCCTAGTGAAATCAAGCCTCATCCTCCCACGCCAAGGCCACTGTTACACTCACAGAGTGTAGGACTTCGGTTTTCTCCATCCAGCAACAGTATTTCATCCTCTTCCAGCCTATCTGCCACTTTCCGACCATCTGCTTCTATTCAACAGATGGAGATCCCTCTGAAGCCAGCTTATGAAAGACTCTGCGATGAGCTATCACCTGTTTCCCCACCCCAAGGAAGTTACCCCAATGAGCCCACACGCTCCAGGAACACCCCCTTCATGGGTATAATTGACAAGACAGCTCGGACTCAGCAGTATCCCCACCACCATCAGCAGAGCAGGACATGGGCTGTCTCTTCTGTTGACACTGTCCTCAGTCCCACATCTCCTGGCATCTTGCCCCAACAAGAATCCTTCAGCCCCCCTTCTTCTATCAGCAACATTGCCTTTTATAACAAAACCAACAATGCACAGAATGGGCATCTGCTTGAAGACGACTACTATAGCCCACATGGTGTGCTGGCTAATGGCTCTCGAGGGGATATATTGGAGAGAGTCACGCAGGCCTCCTCCTATCCTGATGTCAAGGTGGCTAGAACACTGCCTGTTGCACAGGCTTACCAGGACAACCTGTACAGACAGCTGTCTCGGGACTCTCGGCAAGGCCAGACTTCACCCATCAAACCAAAGAGACCATTTGTGGAATCCAATGTGTAGGACTATAGACTCTGCCCACTGACTCCCCTATTTCCCTATATTATACCTTTCTTCGCTCTATAGCTATACCGTCCTAAATTCTGGTGATTAACTCCTCTTCCAGTCCCTCCACTCTAGTGTTATTCTATGCCATTCTTGTTAGGCAGAGTCAGTCTTTTTGTGCAGTAGGGTGTTCATGGATACCTTTCTGGCACTGACCAGTTAAGGTCAGAAGGTATACCCAGAGGCACCCACTCAACTGTCCAATTTAAGCTGTAATTGAGTCATTGCACTTAGGCTTCTAGGAACTCCAGTCAGCCCATGGGTCTTTCTTACTGTCCTAGAAGTTAAAAAGGAGTGAGACTATGTTTCCTCCTTGTGACAACACTTCTGCAGGCAATGTGCACCAACCGTAATACCCTGCTCAGAGTAAGTAGACGTAACCATACATATAAGAGCAGGTAACAAACACTAATCCAAATCTAAGGCCACTGGCAGCACAAAAAAGTTCTGAAAACCTGTTAAATAAAGGGCTGTCCATTGATACATTAAACTCAATCTATAGATTTTAAATGTATGTGTAATCCATGACACCGTCATGTTTTAAATGTGTTTTTTTAGGGGGGTTGTTTGTTTCTACAAGGTCTGGCCCTTGTTACACACACCCATAATACTTCACCATTATCTTCCATAATTAGAATAAGAAATGTGGCCAAAGTAAATTATTACAGTTAAATGGAGCTACAACATACTGTACATTCTTTTACCAAGCAAATATTTGTGACTGTTACCAAATCATGTGCACAATCCTGTTAGTGTGAGACGCCTCAGGAGGACACTCGGCACTCCGATTACTAGAAATGCACTGTTGCTCAGCTATCCCACGCAATAAAATTAATGGGCTAAAATACACAGAGCGTAAAATACAGGCAGCAATTTTTTAGTGATTATTATTTAAATTATTCTTAAAAGCAAAAAATATTCTCCAGCAGTTGTACCACAGTGGACTACTGATGTGTCTTATAAGTGGAGTGATCTTGCATTGCAGGAAGGAAAACATAAGACACATGATTTGGCTACAGTCACAAATAATAAACAAAAATGTTACATATAAAGTATAACGGGTTAATGCTGAATAAACATGTTTGCTCCCGTGTCTGAAATACATTTTGTTTGAAAGTTAATGCGTGATGGAAACAGAATATAGCTAGTCTGGCTCTATCTAAAGGGGTGTACACATGGGGAGATTTTGACTAATGGATGATTTTGACTAAGCAATTTTGGGAGAGATCTTGGCTAGATGCACTGGAGATTTTGACTAAGCGATTTTGTCTAAGCAATGATAGTCTATGATCTAGTCAAAATTGCCTTGCCTGCACAGTCAATCTATGCTAAGCTATCTCTGCTAGACAATATTGACTAATAAGGGGTGTACACAGGTAGCGATTTTTGCTAGTGAGCGACATTAAGCAATTTTGACTAAGCAATTTTGACTAAGCGATTTGACTAGATACAACAGCGATTTTAACTAAGCGATTTGACTTAATGCACCAGCGATTTTGACTATGCTAGAATTAACATACTTGGTTGGTATTCATTGCAGATCGTCTAGTGAATAGCAGCGATTTTGACGAGACAGCCAGCGATCTAGACAAAATATTCTTGCCTGGCAACTTTTTTAAGGGATATTATAGGGAGATTTGTCTAACCTTAACAGAGATCTTTACCAACCTTCTAAGCAATTTTGGGTACTTGTGTATTATCTGGGCGCCCGATTTTTTCATTGCATGCCACTACTTAAGGCATACGATGCGATGCAATGCAATGTGATTTTTCATTGTAAAGACCCGATTTTTAATTCTATAGTCAGCGTTGATTTTATATAGTGTGGCGAGCGGACGCGGATTACTTTACACGTATTCTGCATCCCCTCGTGGGGCACGCTGCGCTCGCCAAGCTTCGGGCTCGCTGCGCTCGCCACACTATATAAAATCAACTCCATGCGTAGTTGGATAGTGGGGGTATGAAATCACCCATGGGTGACTATACAATTAAAAATCTGGTCTTTACAATGAAAAATCACATTGCATGCCTTAAGTAGTGCGTTGCAATGCTATACAATGAAAAAATCGGGCGCCCAGATATTGCACAAGTACCCAATTTTGACTATGTAGTCAAAAATCGCTTAGAAGGATCCGTGTGTACACCCCTTAATTAAGCAGGAGAAAAATAGGTAGATTTTGGCTAACCTTTTAGGACAATGGTTCCCAACCCTGGTCCTCAAGTACCCCCAACAGTGCATGTTTTGCAGGTCTCCACACAAAATCATAAGTGCTATAATTAGCTCCACCTGTGGATCTTTTCAAATGTGCCTGAATAATGAGTGCACCTGCGGGGTGACCTGGAAAACGTGCATTGTTGGGGGTACTTGAGGACCAGGGTTGGGAACCACTGCTCTAGGAGATTTTGACTATCTAGTCAAAATCTCCTGATAAAAGTTCTCCGTGTGGACACCCCTTTAGTGTGGACTTTAGACTGACCAGTAATTCCCTAATAGTTCCCTTGTTCTGCATTAAGGGTTGAGGACAGGTGAGCTGACTGCTCAGCTGATATGTGCTCAAGCAGGTAAATATACAAGGTATCGTAAACAGTCTGTTCTGAATATACAATATACAGGCTATTGTCTGAGCTATTAGTCCACTAGCCTTATCCATATGTGCATGGGCAATTTTTAAAAATTTACTTTTAAGTTTATTTAATTTGTTTGCCTCCACTCCTGTCCTAACTCCTGCTCTAAGATCAGAAATGTAATGTTTTGGGGGTAAAATGGGTTCGTGAACCATGAGGCAAGTCAAAGCCAGGACTGCGACACTGTAGGACAGGTAAAAATAGACAACGGGAGCTTATTATTTCAAATTCACAAATGTAAATTAGCCCAGACCTGATGCATAAACAAAAACAAGAAGGATGAAAGAGTCACATGTGACCACCATCTCCGTAAAGCAGAGATACAGTATAACAAGAGCCAACAACGGTCCTCAGGTTCAGGTCCTTAATTGTCCCCAGACGACAGCAGCTACTCCAAACTTCTGGATTGCTTGGAATCCAACACACCAAGAAGGGCTTACATGTTCTGGGGAAAAATTACTGCAGGGCCAAGTCTCAATAGTTTTATAGCTAGGACCCAGTGAGTACACAAATGGCACCTGTGATAACCCTGTAAGTGCATTTAGGGTCCGTACTCACATATGTGCACTAATGGAAGAAAAAGTCTATTAAAATTTCATCATGAAAAGTAAGTTACTGGAGCATGTTGCTCCCAATGGTTACAGCTAAATAATTAGCTGTTCAGCGTTTAATTACAAATAGTTCATAAAAATGGGGATGCACCAAAACCATGTTTTTATGACTGAAACCAAAATGTAAAAGGAATGTTAAAAAAAACACATTTAAAATGAACACGTATACATAATGTTATTTTTTTAGAACTTAATACACCACTTCAAAAATAAGGGTAAAGATGTATACTTACCTGTATATTGTTGTGTACTCCCCTTATTAAGTTAGGCACAATTTGAAACTACCATAGTCATTAAGCTGTTGGAGATTTTGATATATATATATATATATATATATATATATATATATATATATATAGCGCCTTGGAATGTCCGGCACTCCCCGCTTACTGACCATATACTGCGCCCGGGTGCCTTCCCCTGTGGTGTTCTCACCACCAATACAGTCTCCAAATAATGGGCGTCACTCCAGGACTTGGTGAACAAAAGTGAAATTTATTGAATAAATTTCACTTTTGATCACCAAGTCCCGGAGTGACGCCCAATTGCTGTAGTACAGAGACCTGGCTCATTAACACCAGCCCACATCTATTCTACACCTGAGCACACCAGTTCCACATAATGTATATGGTAGGGAAGTAAAACTTCTCACAAGTTGTGCTATACCTTCACATTTCACGTATTGTTACAGTCTGTATAAGGTCTGTCTAAATATTTTAAAAATTTTAGAGTTTGCAGACGTAAGCATTGGTTTTGGTATATCCCACATTTAGAATTACTTTAGGATTTACATTGAGAAAGGACAATAAACCAAGGATTGTGGACTGCCACTATATATATATATATATATATATATATATATATATATATATATATATATATATATATATATATATACTCAAGTATAAGCCTACTTTTTCAGAACATTTTTTATGCTGAAAAAGCCCCCCTCGGCTTATACTCGAGTGAGGGTCTATAGGATATAGTCCCGTTTGGCAGATATTGCACATATTTCTGTGGTTAGAGTACATACAACTATGTCACTGTTTAGTAAATAAAGCCCTCGGAGTATCACAGTTCAGGGATTTTCGTGGTCGTAGCAGGGTCGTTTTTTATTCCCCAATTTGTCAGACAGAATTGCAGTCCCCTTCTGCTTGTGATGCCATGCTTTGACTATGCGAAGTCTGAGGAGAACGAGTTGCTTTTGCTTATATAGAATTAGGCACATGCTACCCAGTGTTGTCCCTCAGAAACCAATACACAATATCGGAAAGTTTTTCTAGGAATCTTTTTAACTGTCCCAGGATACTCCGTCCCTAATGCACCTCCCCTGCTTCCCCTCTTGCCTTCCTCTCCATGCTGCGGCTGTATTGCACACATCTGAAAGACTGATGGAACCTTATGAGGGATATGGGGGTATTCTTCCCCCGGCCTTCACAAATCCAAAATCAGAAGGACTTTGTACAGTGTATTTATTCAATGCATGGTCCGTTCTCTTTAACAATATAAGGAACACAACCATTGTTAAATATATATATGTATATAAAATACATATATATTGTGTGGTGCTCAGGTCACGGGGTTGTATAATTACTTTTGCTTTTTGTTTTGTTTTTTACACTGTTACCCCTATTCTCTCTCTGGATCTTGGAGATGAGAACAATTGGAGATTTGAGCATTGAACTTGTAAATATGAAAAAAGGGAAAAACCGCCTTTCTGTTTTGTTTCATTTCTGATTACATCCCCCTCCCCCCACCATCCCTTTACATTCAGAATTTCCTGCAATGCAGTGCAGAGCGGTTTCTGATTGCAAAGGGAGTTGGATGTGCACTCTAGGTGTCGGGTATGAAACTACCCTCTTCATCCTCCTCTCAGCACTCTTGGGTTTTTTTCTTTTATCAGTTACATTGTATTTGCTTGCTGTTTTTTCTTGTCTGTACATGTGAGATGTGAGATAGATGTGAAAAGTCTTTTCTCCCTCCCCCCAAATTCACCCCCCTCTATACAGATTTAAACTGTAAATTGAACAAGAAAACTGTATGAGACAAGAGAAAAAATGTACTTATTTATAAATGGTTAATTACACTTGGAATCAAACCGCTGTCTCTGTGTCTGAGATGTCTTGTAGAACTGTTGGGTTACAAAATGGAGTCATCACTGGCCAGCCTGAGGTGGTAGCTGTACAACACCGTTATATGGTTTGACTTTTAAATCATAGTAGTGCTCAACCTTGGTCATCACGTACCCCAACAGTGCACACTTTCCAGGTCACCCGGCAGGTGCACTTGTTGTTCAGACACATTTTAAAAGATCTACAGGTGAAGTTAATTATTTCACTTGTGATTCTGTGAGGAGACTTGAAAAACGTGCACTGTTGGGGGTACTTGAGGACCAAGATTGGGAACCACTGATCTAGGGAAGCGATGGCCATCTCATGTGGATCAGTCACCCAAATATAGTGTATGCATTAATTTTGTGGACTGATCTAATATTTATGGTAATGCAATGTAGCATTTCAATAATTTCTAGTGGTGGCATTGTAGCATGAGATTTAACACCAAGACTATTTGCTGGCAGCATATTACACTTCATCTTACACTGATACTTACTAATATGCTGCCAGCAATTAACATTATTTATCTGTCCGGTAAGGAACAGTTCTATCTTCATCTGCAATGTCCTTTCCTGTGCTTTAAGCGCCAAGTTACAGAGAAATGTGCATCTGCTACAGCAAAGTGCTAAAACCTGACAGGGATTTAGCAAAACCTGGAAGCTCTCTCTGAAAATAAAGACTTTGCTGGGTTTACTTTGGCAATGACAACTGTACCACTTACACCCTCTGTAGACCATAGGGTAAATATATGACGTACTTACTGCATTGTGATCTACTGTAAGTTTCATAGCTAGCTGCAGTTTGCAAATGATTGAACTGATGTCATAAGCTGCCATTTCTTAGCAGGTTGGAGCTGAAAATGTAAACCAGCATTCACATTCAGTGTAAAGACCGTTGCACTTTACACTGACTAATAATGTTTCTTTACATTTTCAACTTCAACCTGCTGAGAAGCCACAAAAATATATAACTTATTTAAAAATGGAGGCTAAATTCATATTCAATGTTTTGTACTAGATACTACCAAATGTCTTGTGAAAGTGGTTCAGGGGTTGTTCAGTGTTTTTTTTTTAATGTTTATGGCTTCATGTCCATAAAATGAATGGTTTTAGGGATAATGTATTAAATGAAATAACAATTGACAAAGATGCTACCTACCACATGAAAGCTAAAGTTTTGATTTGACTTGCAAAATGCAAAATTACGTTTTTCACAATAATCAATGTACTTCTGTGGTGGGTCTGATCCTGCACAAGGTAAAAGTCATGATGGAAACAGAGAGGCGGAGTTAGTACCAGAGATTACTCCAACTGATGGTATCTATCTAAAGCCCCATTGAGTGGGTGGTGGGTGATCTTCCCTTCCTCTGTTCTTAATGGCTTCTTCTGTCCTTTACTATTTGTAGCATAATGAATCTGGTTTAGAAATGGTTTTCATGCAGCTTAAAGTTTGTCATTGTATTTATGTTTTGGGTTGATGTTGGTAAAATATGTGGAAATTTGAAGGGGGAATCAATTTGGTTATTGAGGGGTAGATGTATGAAGCAGTGATACTTTACCACCGGCCAATCAGCTACTAACTGTCCCTTTTTAAACCCAGACTGTACCTTAGTCAGCTGGTGATAAAGTACCAGGCACATTTTTTCACTTCTCCTCCCTTGCTTCATACATCTACCACTGAGGGGTAGATTTATTAAGCTCGGTGATAAAGTGTCTGGTCTTTATCCCTGGCCAATCAGCTCCTACATGTCATTTTTCAAACCAAGCCTGTAACTTCACAGTTAGGAGACACTTTATCACTTCACGAGCTTAAATCAATCTACCCCTGAGTGTCTTATATGAATGGAGGATGTTAGAAGGGGAGACGTAATGGAATGAATGTAACTTTGGTGTTGGGGATATGCGAGTGTGTATGAGGTATAGGAGTATCTGATAGGGGAAGCTTGTCCTATGTGTTATGGGAAGAAAGATGTGTGCATGGGGGTTGGAGTGAGTATGTATAGGTATGACTGGGTCTGGAAGATCCAAACTTGGCCACTATTACATATGCCTCAGCTGGAACTACGAATATAGAGGGCAGGGAGAGAAAAGATCGATATCAGCATAGAGATAATATTGGAGGTCAAAAAAGCTAATGAGTTTAGGGGACTAAGGGGCCCATTTATCATGATCGCATTTACAATGCGATCTGGGCAGAATATTACCACCCAGGATCGCATTGTAAAATGCGATCATATCACCTGAATTTATCAATATTAAGGGCGCAGGGACAGGGCTCCCGATAGAAGCCCATCCCTGCGAAGTCCTGAGTTGGAAGCCGGGGGGGTCAGCGCATGCGCGGTTATGCGCTGACCCCCTCTTACCGCACTGCCATAGCCTACAATGAGAGAATGATCGCAATATCAAAAGCAGTCGAGAGGTTGAGTAAAATGAGTATAGAGCAGTGTCCCTTTAATCTGGCAGCAAGGAGGTCATTGCTGATTACATCAGAGTGGCAGTTTCATCAGCGTGGGGAGGACAGCAGCCAAATTAAAATGGTTCAAGCAGGGAGTAGGAGGAAAGTAAGGTGGTAAATTGTAGATACAGTAATGCACTGAGGGTGTTTGGAAGCAAATGGGAGGAGATGGGTCAGTAGTTAGGGTAGGTAACACTAGGGCATATTTAATGTAGAGTGGACAGTGTCTAAAAGGGATACATAGAAGTGGGAAAGATGAGAACAGGAATAAAGAGATGAGGCAGAAGAGATCGGGTCAAGTGGGGAGGACCAAGTGGGGGCAATGAACTAATGTGCAGACCAAGGGGAAAATAATACCCCTTTTACACCAAAAACCCTGGTCTTTGAATGCTGGAGTATCCAGGGTCTGACCCTGCTTTATACCCCATTTACACAGCACTTTGACCTGGGTCTGCACCATTTACACTGAACCTGGGTCAGCCCTGATATATATATATATATATATATATAGTCCAGAAATCCACACACACGGTGTAGAACGGAGAGCACTCTCCAATCACAAATGTAATTTTTGTGAAAATCCAGATAGGTTAAATAATGAAATAAAGAGACATCATAATCCATAGAGTTAAAGGTGATATATTTGTATGACAGCCCCGACGTTTCGGTCCAAATCATGGACCATTATCAAGGAGCCTAAGGCACACAGAAAACATAGGTCATGAACACATTATCAATAAAACAGAATGTGCATAGTTACAGCAAGGTAAAGGTAATTGCTTACATTGTCATCAGAGTATACAGGTAGTCAGCGATGAGGTAATCTCTGCCAAGAAGGTCAGGACAAAATCAGCTACCTACAAGGTGCAGTCCGGGTCCCGCTATATATACCCACAGGAAGGGGTTAAAGAGCAGAGAGAGCGCGCCATAATAGCCTGCGTGTCAGGCTGCTGGAGCGCAAGACGATTTCCGGAAATACCGGAAGTCAAGTGGTCTGTGGAACGCACTTGACACGCACAGCTTCCGGGTTGCCGGGCGCTGTGCCTCAGTGATAGGAGTACGGAGAAGCTAGCGTGATATATGCGCTAAGCGAACTGGTAACACAGTGTCAGTGATTCATTGAAGGTCAATCAAGACCTACTTAAGTGTCAATAATGTCTAATTAAAGCTTAAAGAGATCGCGCATATTAGGGTAAAGAACGGGAGCCGGAGCCAGAAGCAGGGGAGTGCTGGAGGGGGGAGAGACAAATACTGTAAAGTTCTAATGGTATTTAGGGGACAGGCAGAGTGCCGGAAAGCACTGTAATTAAGTATGGCGAGGAACATGGCAAATAAATGCAAAGTAAATGAAATAGAATAAATAGAATAAAATAAATTAAATAAAATAAATGTCCGGGAGTGCTAATAGAATAAAATAAATTAAATAAAATAAATGTCCGGGAGTGCTAAAAGAGGAAAGAGATAAAGAGTGTGCCAATATATCTAAATATAAACCAGAGGAGACTAGAGTTTACAAATGGGGTAGAAAGAGGTGTAAGGCTGGAGTGATATCTGTAATTGCAGGAATGAATAGGGGGTTACAATGTGGAAACAGCACATACAAACCGATAAGGCAGGCATATAAAGAAAAATACAGAAAATTACAATGTGGATACAGAGCATATATACGGATAAAACTATGCATATATATACACATCTATATTATAACCCACATTAGAGGTATGAGAAAGTGAAGACATAATGGATGGGACATACCAATGGGAGATAGATGGTCCATTGCAACAAACAATAAATAAACCCATTAGCAACTAGGGACAGTGGGTATTGTAAACAGACATTTAGGCTGACAATGGGTGTTTTAAGACGGTCTCAGGAAAATAGACAAGGGGTTATTCTCGTTGAGACCCCTGGGTGCGATTGTGTCAAGTCTGTGGATCCAACGACTTTCCAGTTTTTTTAGTCTCAGACCCCTGTCACCCCCACGGGGTGATGGGGGTACCCAATCAATAAGTCGGCAACGGAGATTAGCGTTCTGATGACCTGCTGCAAGGAAATGACGGGGAATAGGCAAGTCTGCTTTCTTGGTCTCAAGGGCATTACGGATGGAGTTCCTGTGGTTTGCCATCCTCTCTCTAAATTTCCTGGAGGTCATGCCTACATAGGCCAGTCCACAAGGGCAGTTCAAGAGGTAAATAATGTGATCCATTTGGCAATGGAGGCGGTATTTGATTTTTATCGGTTTACCCGAATGGGGGTGTGGGAAGGTAGGGCCAGGAGTCATGCTGCTGCAGGTTGTGCATCCAGTGCAACGGAAACAGCCCGGACGCTTACTATGCAGCCAAGTAATGTTACTATCCGGTGTAGGACTCACCATCGGGCGCATAAGTAGTTGTTTCAAGTTAGGTCCTCTTTTGTGGGCAATCATTGGGGGTCCATATTGCTGTAGCTTGAGGCTTTTGTCCGTGGCGATGATGGGCCAATGTTTTCTTAGACTCCTTTGGACATTGGATGATACGTGGTCATACTGGTTTACAAAGACCATTCGTGGTGGTGTTTTGGGTATAGTCGGGGTACTGGGCCGTGGTTGTGACAAGTTGGTTCTGGCTTTGGCAAGGCAACGGTTCAGGGTCTTGGATGAGTAACCTCGTTCCGAGAACCGGTGGGTCATTTCTTGGAGTTGAACTTCCATCGTGGCTTGATCGGAGTTGTTTCTGATAACCCGCATGTATTGGGAGATGGGTAAGTGTTCTTTAAGAGCCGGGGGGTGTTGGCTGGTTGTAGAGAGTAATGTATTGCGGTCTGTTGGTTTCCTGAATAGGCTGGTATGCAGAATGCCATCCTTGATGGAGATATTAATGTCCAGAAAATTTATGGACTGTTGGTCAATGAGATGCGTGAATTTTATGGGACAGTTGAGATCATTCAGGGATTGTATCATCTGATTGAAAGATTCTGCTGTGTCGGACCAAATTAGGAACACATCATCGATGTAACGTTTGTAGAAGAGAATATGATGGCCATACCGTGGCATGATGTGGGTCTCCTCGTAGTCGGCCATGTACAGGCAGGCGTACGATGGGGCCAAATTAGAACCCATCGCAGTCCCTGACACCTGTATGTAGTATTTGCGTTGGTAGAGGAAGTGATTGCATTTAAGGATTGCTTCAGCCAAATCAACCAAGAAGTTAGTGGGTGGTTCAAGAGTAGGTCGGGCATCCAATTTGGATTTCAATACCCGTAGGCCATCTGTATGCGGGATCACTGTGTATAGAGAACACACGTCCATTGTGGCCAATAGTACCGGGTTTGCTGGGAACTTGATAGTATTCAGTTTTCCAATGAAGTCAGTGGTGTCTCGGACATACGTGGTGCCGGAGGTGACCAATGGTTGTAAAAAAATTGTCCACAAAGATGGCTAGGGGTTGTAATAGGGAGAGTCTGGCAGAAATAATGGGTCTTCCGGTGGGTGAGAGTGGGACTTGTGGATCTTAGGTAGGGTGTATATGATGGGGCACACAGGGAAGTCTACTGTCAGGTATTCATGGGTTTCTTTGGTGATCCACTGATGCGTCAAGCCGTCGGTGAGCAGTCTATCGATTATTTTTTTGAATTCTGGAATTGGGTTCTGTGGTACCGATTGGTAGGTGTTGCTGTCAGCCAATTGGCGCTGTATTTCAGTGTGGTAGTCAGACCAATTTTGTACCACCACCGCCCCACCCTTGTCAGCTGGGCGAATAACCAAATTAGGGTCATCTCTTAGTGCTTTGAGGGCCGTGAGAGTGCGGTCATTTGCATATATATATATATATATATCAGGGCTGACCCAGGTTCAGTGTTTTTTAGGGGGTAGATGGGGAGTGCTGTCCCCGGGTGCTGGGAGGAGGGGGGTCCCTGCGGCTGCTGAGGGGAGGGGGGGTACCTGTCCTGTCAGCCTGCGGTGGGAGCTCAGTGGAGGAGATAATATGCGCCGCTGCTGTACCACTCCCCGCAGCCGCAAAGTTCCTGCGGCGAATGTACAGTCAGTGGCGGGGGTCCCTCTGGCGCATGGGAACTAGTACTAGTTCCTATGCGCTGGAGTGACCGCAGACACTGACTGTCCATTCGCCGCAGGGACCGCCGGGGGATGGTACAGCAGCGGCGCACATCATCCCCTCCGCTGAGCTCCGACCGCAGGCTGACAGGACAGGGACCCCCCCTCCTCCCGCAGCAGCTGGGCACATCTTCCCCAGCGCTGCACGCTGTGGACCCGCTGCTTGTGCCTGCACCCGCAGCGGGACCATTTACACGGGTCCTATCCGGATTCTACCCAGGTCAGGACCTGGGTAGAGGACCCGTGTAAATGGACACGGATATACCCCATTTACACCGCCGATGATCCGGGTCTGACCCGCAGCTGACCCAGATTTTTCGGCGGTGTAAAAGGGGTATAAGTCAGCGTAGGTAAGCTGGATGGGGAGGTAAAAGAAGGAGTTGAAAGTGGTGGAGATTTGGGCTTTGAGGACTGGGAGGAGATAAGGCTTTATTGATTAAGCTCAGTGGTTCATTAACATTGATACATTGAACATCAATGAAAACTCTACAAGAGGTATCATATACAGTTAACAATTATACTTTATTATCATGAAAATTCAGCATACGTATTTGGCACAAATAAACTTTGCATGGTAAAATGACTCACAAGCGAGGTAAAGCTCAGACTGCTAAAGAGATCAAGTTTTAAGTGTATTTACTTTTTAATGATAGCGATAGGCCAGGATGATGGTCCCAGCTGACAATAAATACCTGGGGCATATGTAATAGGGTGCTAGTTTGCTGGTGGTGCAGGACACTAACCAATCACGGAAAAGACTTGCATTGTGAATGATTGCTGATTTTAAAACAAAGTCCAAGATTGTCCGGTATCCCGCATTTCCAGCACACTCAGACCCTATTTTGTATGCTCCTTAGTGTGTTTTGCCTATGTTTTAGTTTAGGTATGTTGAGTGACAGAGCTTATAGGTCCTTACAACCATCATTCTCAGAACAAGCCTTCCAGATGGAACAATTCACCTATCTACTCAGTGAACAAACATACTGTAGCTGGTTTTCAGTAAGTATCATAGGAGAAATAACAGAATTCTGTCTCGATATCTGTAATGCTGGTTTGGCATTATTTTGCATGGAAACCACCACTTTCTATGATCACCTGCAAAACATACTGCCGAGATTAATGATCGTCTAAACGTTTTGCAAGCACTCATAAAAAAGTGACTTACATTGCTAATTAGATAGAACTCAAAATATAGTCTCTCTGCCCAATAGATAGAATGGCTATACATGAACATTGCCTCCAAAACACAGGAAATACCACAAGTTACAATAACAAGCACTGCAGCCTGATACTAGAAGGGATCAGGGCTCATTTGGGCTCCCACCCTCTGTCAGAGTTTTAAAATCAATGGATAGAGCCTGCTCCTCTGGTAATGGTGGCCGCCTCCATTCATCTCGTGTAAGGATATAACCAATCACCAGTCCAAATGCTACAAGTAGCAGTCCTAAGGTATTGCAAAGAACACCCTCTCCTGGTAGCTTGGAGTAATCATTTCTGGAAGAAAGGGAAAAAGGCAAGGGACTGTTAAAGGGTGAAATTAGAATTAAATCACAAACAAACTTCTCATTATTAAACCGTTTTGGTTGGGGGTGTTAAATAGCGCTTGTATAGAACCATCACTATTATCAGCACAATTGGGTTATTAACCTGAAGAAAAGCAAAGAAGATGCCATCTGCAACCCACCTCAGTCATAGCACAGAGGGATATTATTGGTAGCTGGAATTGAGATCTGGAAATCAATATCCGAATGCTGGGTCAACAGGGTTTAGACTGACCATGGTAAAGTCTACCACCCTTGGTAAACCCGGCTCGGTTAGACGCTTAGAATTCCTTTATTCATCTCACAATGGAGAAATTGGGGGGGGGGGGGGGGGGGGGGGGGGGGGGGGGGGGGCGCAAAGGGGGAGACAAGATGTTGATACATTTTGTCTGTCTCCTCCTGCTTCACCTCGCTAATGAGGTGAAGCAGGAACGGTTATAGCAGTGCGTTAAGTGACACTATAATAAATCTACCCCTCAGTCAGGATCTCAATTGTCAGGGTTTTAACAGTTGGGATTCCAACATCGGGAGCGCATCCAGCACCTGAAGAATGGGAGATATCTGCTCAGCAGAAGCCTCACCCTGACCTGGAAGCTCTAAAAGACCTGTGATATTTTCAGGAAACCAATTTCCAAAAAACATTCCAGGCATATACCTAGTTACGGCCCTGGTGGTATGCAGCTGGCCTATTTGCTCAGGTCAGTCAGTCGGTCAGTAGAAGCCTCACCCCTGGTCACCTATGGTCTGATGACTTAGTATTCGGTGCTGAACTTTGTAGCCTGCTTTCTCCTTATATGGAGGGGACAGTGTCCTTCTGTACTCTCTAGTGCATGGGTCCTCAAACTGCAGCCCTCCAGATGTTGTCAAACTACAAATCCCAGTATTTCTTGCCACAGTTTTAACACTCCCTTATAGCAAAACTGTGACAAGGCATGCTGGGATTTGTAGTTTCACAACATCTGGAGAGCCGCAGTTTGAGGACCCATGCTCTAGTCTAGTGCCTTGATGGCTAACCTTGACGCCAGATGTTTTTAAACTACACATCCCAGCATGCTCTGCTTCAGTTTTGACATGTTGGCCATGCTAAATCTGATGCAGAGCATGCTGGGATGTGTAGTTTAAAAACATCTGGAGTGTCGAGGTTAGCCATCAAGTCTCTAGTGCCACATCTCTATTGGTAGTGACCAGGTAACTCCTCTGGGATACACCATAGCCGGTGCCTGTGGAGATGTTATTTTGATATAGCAACAATGCTTTATAGCTGCTATTAGCACAGAGAAATTTCTAGGAAAAAATCTGCTGTAAAAAGCATTAGGGAAAGTACCGTACTAAGGCAGCACTTTGTACTATAGAGCAGGGGATATAGAGAGGTTGAGCTTCAGTGTTATTTCTGCCCTTATTACCCCTTTCACATCATACCTCGGACCCAGGTAATTACTGGGTTGCTGATGCGTTGACCCAGGTGAAGGTGTGTTTTGAAAGCATCAAAGCTTACAACCCAGGTATTCAACCTGGGTTATAAGAAGGGTTAAACCCAGGTTGCTCTCTGTATTATGGGTAACCCGGGCTTAATGTGAAAGTGTCGGAACTGGACCGAGAACCTGAGTATGATACGGCTTAGCGATGTGAAAGGGCAAAGAGTGACTACTCCAGCATGAGTACTATACACACTCCAAAGGATCAGCATATCCCAAACTGGAACAAAGAGAAATGAATGTTTGTGACAACTTCCGGTAAATCTTTCCTGCAGGCAGGTATCAGTGGCCATCACACCTGGTATAGGCGTTACAGTGCTGTTATGGCTCATTCCGAACAACAGAACCGCTCAATACTACAACAACATTAAATGAAAAGGTGGCCTAGGTGCAGCCCAGACCTCACCTCCCAGAAACCATGGATTTTACAGAACCCACAAAATGTACTCACGGGATTGAGAAGAGAAGTTTTTCTGTAATACCGAGCAGGCATGTGGCAATCGTGCTCACCAGCAGACTTAAGCCCAGAAACACATGTAGTGGCTTGAATTGACTCCTGTATGTATAAGCTATGCCAGGCACAAAGAACATGATAAAGCCGCATAGCCACTGTAATACAAAGCAAACAGATGGGGGTTAAAGACATGTTCATGTGAGAGTCAGAAGTGGAAAAGTAAACTCACAGAAGGCAATTACTAATGAGCCAGAAATACAATCACTTGCAGAAAAGGATCAGAAACTAGCAGCACCGCATGGAGACAGATGTTCCTGTGTTTATTCTAGAGTATGTGCTCTTCCACTATTACCCTCTTTCCAACCACCTGGTAGCAAAATCCAAATGCTCACAAATTATTTTTTTTATACATTAAAAAAAAAATTATTCCGCATATCGCCATTTGAAAACAAACAATAGTTTCACAGAAAGGTGAAATAAGGTATTTATTGCTCCTATCAGTCTAATCCCCTTTCCAATAGCTCTTCCCTGTCCTTTATGGTTTTAATTCAAACGGCTATTAATTACAGCCTACCAAGTGCCATTGCAATACTATGGCAATCGTAGCTACGATTGCCATAGTATTGCAGTCAGCAGAAAGGCATGGAATGGTCACACAGGAAAACCCAAACTTCCCCTTCTTCCTCTGCCATCACATGACCAATAAGCAGCTTTGTACCAGTCAAGCAAGTTACAGTCTCCTTCAAACTAGCCAAAAAATCTAAATATTTCTAGGGTAGAAATACTTGTTTGTATACATATTTATACATACACCATATGGACAAAAGTATTTGGCCACACCTGTTAAGTATTGAATTCAGGTGTTTCAATCAGAGCCGTTGCCATAGGTATATAAAATCAAGCACCTAGCCATGCAGCCTCCATTTGCAAACATTTGTGATACAAAATAGTCACTGAGCTCTTCAGAACAACCTAAGCGTGATAGGGTGCCACCTTTGAAGACAGTTTGTGGAAATTCCAGCAGGAATTACATATCGCAGTCAATTAAATTATATTATTAGTAAGTGGAAGTGTTTAGGAACAAAAGTAACTCAGCAACAAAGCAGGATATCAAGTTAACGCAGAGTAGGGTCAACAACTACTAAGGCGCACAAAAACTGCGCAGCAGGACCTTAACGGAATGGGTTTTCATGGCCCAGCAGCTGCATGCAAGCCTCACGTCATCAAGTCCAATACCAAGCAGGTTAAAACACACCAACACCGGACTGTGGAGCAGTGGAAACATGTTCTGTGGAGTGATGAATAACGCTTCTCTGTTTGGCTGTCAGATGGGAGGGAGATTATTACCTGCCTGACTGCATTATGCAAACCTGTGAAGTTTTGTGGAAGAGGGATAATGGCCTGGGGATGTTTTTCAGGGTTCGGGCTAGGCCCCTTATCTCTAGTGAAGGGCAATCATAGTGCTTCAGCATACCAAGGTATTTTGAATAATGCTATTCCTCCAACTTTGTGGCAATAGTTTGGGTAGGGATATTTTGTATTCCAACATATCTGTGCACAGAGCAAGGACTATATGGAAGATATGGTGAGTTTGGTGTGAATTAACTTTACTGGCCTGCACAGAGCCCTGGCCTCAACCCCATCCAGCACATTTGGGATGACAGAACAGAGATTGATAGCTAGACCTCATCCAGCATCAGTGCCTGACCTCATAAATGCTCTACACAATGAATGGGCACACATCCAAAGATACACTCCAAAATCTTA